>NC_020491.1:11341663-11366047 GCF_000184155.1 Fragaria vesca subsp. vesca
ACTCTCTCTCTCTCTCTCTCTCTTTCTCTCCCTCTCTCTCCTCTCTCTTCTCTCTCTCTCTTGATTGGATGGTCATGGAGACCACCAACCTTTACTGGTTGGCAAAACTGGTTCCAGCTACAAACCCGACCAAATTATTATTTAAGATGAGACATGATCAAAGACTTTGTAAGTAGAGGTCTATGCCTGAAACTTTCTTGTAAGTTTCTGACTTTAAGTATAATAATGAATTTCTTGGAAAGTACAATGAGGTTTCCTTTGCATAAGGAATTGGAAGCAGCCAAGCAGGTGAGTCAGGACTTGCTTAAGGTTCCATGAAGTCTCGAGCAATCTGCTTTTTTGTGGAAATTGAACAGGATAGGTCATAGGTCAGAGGAAAGATCCTCATATTGTCTTGAGCATTTTTCAAACTTGGCTTAGTCAATCTTCTTCATTTACTGCAAGTCACAACTCAGCCTTTACTCATAGAAGGTGATTCCAAAATCTTAATGGATGTTCTTCGAGGCCGCACAAATTGCCCATGGCGTATCAAAGTTCTAGTCCAGTATATCCAAACCATATATCACCAGTTCCAATCTGCCTCCTTCAGACATTTTTTGTGAGACCTGTTCAAAAAAAAAGAAAGAAAAAAAAGACATATTTTGTGAGAAGCTAATTTTCTAGCAGATGCATTAGCAAATTTAGGCCGTTCTGTTTCTGATGTTTCTTTGTGGTTGTATCATCTTCCTCCTCAGGTGCAATCAGCTTACCATATTGATCTCTTAGGAAATGGCTGTGTCTGAAGTTTTTCCCTGTAACTTTGTTTTATTAATAAAAAAATTTGTTTATATGAAAAAATATAAATATATAAAAATCACCCTGGAATGAAAAGGATACATTAATGAATATAACTGTTTATATATACTAAATTCAATGTCTAATTCATAAGATCAATAGGATCCAGTTTTAGGACTTTCCTCTTGTGAGGTATATAAGCTGATTAAGCTCATTATTCACTGCCAGAACAATGTGAAGTGCGGAACAGTTATTCTGCTTGACATAGAATTAGAAGAATACTGCTGGTTTTCCCTTCAATGCCTGAATGTTTTCCAATTGCTCCAGAACTTCTTTCATGGAAGGTCGGTTTTCAGGATCTATTTCCAAACATGTTGGTATAAGGATTGTTAGCTATCCCTTTTATGATCAAAACACAGAACACAAGCTATTTTATATATCCTGATGATAAAGATATCACAAGTGAAGAATGAAGACTTGACAAGATCACATGTGTCCTAGGTAACTGATGTATATGCATTTGATGCTTTTCACTGAGAATTCTACATATCCTGATGGTAAGGATATCACAACTGAAGAATGAAGACCTGCCAAGATCTCATGTGCATCAGGTAGTTCATGCATATGCATCTCATGCTTTTCACTGAGAATGACAACTTTACTTGTCATCCTAGATCGGATGATACATCCTGGTGTATCTATATGTATGCATGTCTAAATGCTTTTGCTATTTGTGTATCATTAGTTTGAATTCCCCGGTTTGAATTCAAATCCTCTTTAGCAAAACATTTGTCCTTGCCTTGGTGCTTCAAGTCAGTCTAGGGTTGTGTAGTGTTTCCAACCTGTGACCACATGACTAGAGCTTAAAGGCTCTAGCTAGGTTTGTGATACACAAACTAATATATTAGCTGACACTTTGTTTTTATCTCATGTACATCAGGTAGTTCATGCATGTGTATCACATTCATTCAGGATGACAGCTCTGCTTGCCATCCAGGTGGATACCCCTGTTGTATCTATCCTAATCTCTGAGTCTGACTTTGTGCATATTTAAATGGTTTTGCTTCAGCTTTTCAAGTATTTGAATTTCAAATCTCTTTTAGCAAAACATTTTTCATATGCATTGTGCTTGAGCTCCAAGTTAGTCTAGAGTTATGTTGTTCTTCCAACCCATGAGCACATGACTAAAGCACTTTTAGGTCAGCTCTTTTTTGAGTCCAACTGTGTTTTGTGATACACAAACCAAGTCAGCTGCTGATCCATGTGATGTACCGCTTAAGCTATCAGCTGGCCTATGTGTCCTCATATAGGAATAGGTTTTGTCGTGTCTCTTTTATTCACAAAACCTTTTGTTTCTTCCTTATTGGACCACTATCATATAAGAGAGTTGTGTTTGTCTTTACTCTCTTGGAGCCTTTTGTTTGTCCCTTGGCCCTCTCATTTTATGAGTTTGGCCAAAGACTGAAGTCCAAAAGTTGCCTCCCATTTTAGTAAACGTGCATGCTCTCCTTTAGCTTGCACTTTGCCTATATATATGGAGCAAGTCTCTTCTTGCTCTTTGGTTGTCAAAATGTAGTTTTTACATTTTCATTTGCTGAGTTTGTTCTTAGCTTGCATTGTTCATGCATGATCTAAAGCTTCCTTGTTGACTGTAAATCTTAGAGCAAAGAACAAAAACTCTTTTGCATAAACTCATAAGCATTATGCATATCATGAGAGTTGGTAGTGCAGCAACCCCAGAAGCATTCAAGAAGAATCAGTTGATCGAGGAGAGCTGGGTTCTAAGATAGTCAGTTAAAGGCGTTAGCTGAGGTCTGATGAATCAGTCTCAATAGGATAGCTAAGTTCGGAGTTGAGTCTTCTGAGAAGTATTCAATAAGAATCAGTTAAGTGATAGCTGAGTTCTGAGTTGAGACTTTTTATACCTTCTTATGTAAACACTTGAGAGACAAGAGAGATAGGTCTAGACTAATAGGTAGACTAGGCAGGATAGCAAGTCGTTGTTATATCCCTAGAACTTTAATCTTGTGAGGAGTGAGGTGAGTCACTCAGAGACAGGAGAGATAGATCTAGACTAGTAGGTAGACTAGGCAGGATTGCAAATCGTTGTTCTATCCCTAGACTATAATCTTGTAAGAAGTGAGTTTTACATAATGGAAAGGTATGTCCCTCAAGAGTTAGGGGCATGCAGTTTTTCTTCCTGGTGTAAGGTTTCTATGAATAAAAAACGTACTGATGTTATTTCTTTTACTTTCCAGTACTTGTTCTTTTATTTATTACTACGTCTCCATGTTATCAAGATAGCTTAATGGTTGCTATCCCTGTGAACGGAATTGGACGAAAAAATAATAAAGGCCTATTCAAACCCCTCCCCCCCCCCCCCTTCTCTCCCCTAGGACCTTCAAAACATCTTACAGTAAGCTGTGCAGTCTGTAATGCTTCCTGGGAGGAATATTGGCCCTTAACCTGCTCATCCATGATGCTTTGCAACTTCATTTCATCACAGAGAAATGGGTGTAGCCCAGTCAACAAGTTTGATTTGCTCCTTACGGCGGCTAAAATCAGTTGTCTCTGACCCTGTCAGAATCTCAAGCAGCCAAACACCGAAGCTATACACATAGCACTCCACTGATACATGACCTATATTTTACGGTGAGATATAGCAACTGATTTAATTTACTTCACCAAAAAGGACAGTGATGAACTTACGCAGCAGCTTCAATTTTTGATACATATATCATTACCTGTTCTCATGTATTCTGGATCGGTATATCCCTTAGTGCCACAAACCCCTGTAGACACATCTAACTCACCATCATCTGACCCCCATTCTGTCAAGGAAAAATCTGATAACTTTGTATTGTAATCCTGCAGAATGTAAATACAAAAGAGCAATGTCAGTACATGTCAATATTGAAATTAGATTATTTATCTTACCTAGAAAGCATACCTGGTTAGTGGTTCCTACCAATGTTTCTCTCTTCTCAGAAATTAACAGCATAAAATTTTAGACATAGATAGAGAGAAGATAGTACAAACCTCATCAAGCAATATATTTGAGGGGTTGACAGCTCTGTGTATGAGTTGTAAACTGTGCAAGAAAGTTATTGCCTGAGCAACTCCAATAGCTATTTTAAATCTGTTGTCCCAAGATAGTGGTTCCTTGGTAGGGATTCCTACAAGAAATGAAAACTCTAGAGTAACACAGCTGCTTTGTACAGCTAAAACAAGCAAAACTTAACTATGCATGCCGGTTCAATCTGTTTTCATGTCTAATAGTTCTTACTTTTAAAAAGATGGTTTTGTAAGCTTCTATTCGGAATGAACTCATAAACTAAGAACATCTCCTTTTTCTCACAACAGTATCCCAATAGCTTGACAAGGTTCGGATGAGAAACCCTTCCTAATAAGTTAAGCTCCAGCTGCAGTATTAAATAACAAGGAACATATAAGTATTCTTAAAAGATAATCTACACTTCAGCGAAATAGAATATAAACAGAAGGATTTTAAAGACTGATGATTCACAAATAGAAAATGCTACATGCTCTTTGACATAAAACAAGCTGACTGATTCAATGCATAATTTGATCTTTCATGGTTGAGCAATTCCTTTTCCTCATAAGCAAACTAAAAGTTTCAAGAAGGTGCTAGCTACAGCTTAAAGCAGATTACTACCTGCCACTGTTTAATGCTTCTGATACTGTCCGAGTAAAATCTCTTGACAGCAACAGCCATTCCCGTGCCAACCTTAGAAGGTGCAAGCGTCTTCTCATCCATCCAACCCTTGTACATACTCCCAAAGCCTCCACAACCAAACTCACCTTGCCTGAAACTATGAGTAGCATCCCTCAATTCAGTGAAACTGTAAACCCTTAAGTTGGATATCTCCAAACTTCGACCTCTTCCTGCGCTTCTGCTTGCTTTTGAAACTCTGCTCTGTTAAGAATAATATAGATCATATCCTAGTTGGCCCAGTGCAGCAGGCCCAGTCCATATCTACATGCCCAATTCATAATCAACTTGGAGAACAAGTCTGCAGTTTTTTGTCCTTTATATATTTTGGTGTACTGCAATTCTGGGAGAATCAATCATCATCTTTTGCTGTACAATTACCTCTACTATCAATACAAGCTGTTTTCTTTCACCTTCATTCTTCATTTTACTTTGCCTTTCTGCATTTTTTGCTCTGTGCTTTTCGTTTCTTGTGTGAAGCTTTATTTTTCTTATTCATCAAACTTTACAAACATGAGTGTGATTTTCAGCATGGTATCAGAGCGATGGCGGCCTGACCTGCGTTTGACTACCTTTCTTCCGCTGCAATCCTCTTCTAATTGATACTTCAATATAGGGAAAACCCCCCAAATTTTTATGATCTAAACCCTACAAATTTTCCACAATTTTATTTTCAATTCGTTGGTGTGAATATTCAAGCATATGGCGTATTCGACTCAAACCTGCGACACCATCTCGGTCAAATTGGACGAGACTAACTATCCTACCTGGGCTTTTCAGGTGCAACATCACCTTCGTGGTCATGGTTTTATGAAGTTTATTGATGGTTCTCATCTCTGTCCACCACAATTTCTTGTTGGTGATGATGGCTCTCTCATCAACAACTCTGTTGCTCGAGAAAAATGGTCGGAACAAGATAGTTTACTTATCTTCATGATTACAACCACACTTTCTACAGATGCTTTAACTCTGGTTATAGGTTGTCAAACATCTATGGAGGTATGGCTTACTCTCAAGCGAAGGTATGCTATTGTTTCTGAATCACATATTATGCATTTGAAGGCTGCATTACACAACATTAAAAAAGGTTATGAATCAATAGACAAGTACTTGTTGCGTTTTAAATATATGAGAGATCGATTAGCTGTGGCAGGAGTTGAGATGAATGATCAAGATGCTAAATTTATGATTCTGGCTGGTCTTCCAAGTGAGTATGGTCACGCACGGCAAATTATTAGAGGAAAAAGTGGTATGAACATGAATGAAGTAAGATCTTTATTACTCTCTGCTGAATATGAGATTGAGTTGAAAAACAAGGCTTATTTATCCTCTTTATCTACAATGATAGCTCAATGTGGTTCAGTTTGTCCTGCATCTCAAAATGTTCAGTTTAGCATGCCTAGTAATATTCCTCAAATTCAAGGTCTGTATAATTGTGGCTATATGAATGGGAATCCTGTGTCATTTTGCCTGCCTATATATGTTGCTGCTCAAAGTCAAAGCATGTGTAGTCCTTCTGGTGTTTTGCTGAACAACAACAATCTTGGGAGTGGAAATTACTTTTCAAATGCTCGAGCTTATAGTTATGCACCTCAGATTAGCAAATCTATGAATCAAAATGGCAGGTCAGAAAATGGTGGCTACAGTTTTGTTCAGTCTAATATGCTTTCTTCTGTTGGTAATCATGGTGTCACTCAAAATGGGATAAATCTATTTGCCTCTTCTGGTTTGACTAATGTGCATCAATATAATACTTCCCCTGCAACCACACAATATGGTTTTGTTTCACCACATAACACTATGAATGCAAGCACTGGTTTTGCTACACCACCCACATCAGCTTCCTCACCAACTTCATCAGATATTGTTCCACAAAATGGAAGATTTATGGGTGTCCCTTCTTCTCCTAGTTTTCAGCCAATATTTACTTCAGGGGCTATCCTGTTTAATGGTTCAAAACAGTTGCAGACCTACTTTCAGAATTACAATGCCGGTTTTGGTGCACAAAACGGTGACAATGCTTCTCAACCTCCTTCTGATACTGAATGTGATGATTATTTTGCTCGCTGTCTGACTGATGAAATGGATGATCTCAAGGAATACTCTGGTCATGCTGCTGAGCCTTGTGTTATTAATCCAGTACTGACAGATCCATCATATATGGACAAGCCTTCACTCTTGCGAACACAGGCTCAAATAGATCGTATAAAGCTTCGAGATAGTATATCTGTTGCAGAATCTGGGAAATTTCACAAGGGAGGAGTCAGGTCACTCAAAACATATGAAGCAGGGTTAGAGACAAGACCAATAACTTCCATACCAATACCTAAGGCTTTGTCTGCTTCCATCTTTACACAACCTGTGCCACCCTCCATTGCTAGTCAATTAAGTTCTTGTCTTGCCTTGCCAGATAACAATTTTTCTCCAACACAAGTTATCACTCCAATGAAGGTTTCACTAGAACTGGAAGCAATTCAAGCTGTGTGGGATCATGATGGGATGCCGGCTATGAACAGATATCTAATGAGTTGTCGGCAAGCTTGTGCGTCTACGAATTTATGGCAATCTCGTCCTCTCATTCCTCCTGGTTGATAGATTATTTTGAAAGGAGTCTCTGCTGCAAACTTGTCCTTGGCTCCCCAAGCACAAGTTTGAGGGGGGATGTTAAGAATAATATAGATCATATCCTAGTTGGCCCAGTGCAGCAGGCCCAGTCCATATCTACATGCCCAATTCATAATCAACTTGGAGAACAAGTCTGCAGTTTTTTGTCCTTTATATATTTTGGTGTACTGCAATTCTGGGAGAATCAATCATCATCTTTTGCTGTACAATTACCTCTACTATCAATACAAGCTGTTTTCTTTCGCCTTCATTCTTCATTTTACTTTGCCTTTCTGCATTTTTTGCTCTGTGCTTTTCGTTTCTTGTGTGAAGCTTTATTTTTCTTATTCATCAAACTTTACAAACATGAGTGTGATTTTCAGCATGCTCCCATTATTATATCTGGAATTTCCTAAAGAAACCAGGTACATGGATTTTTATGTTTAGAGTTAAGCAAAGAATAATGCTCAGTACTAGAGAATGATGAAAACACTATATGGCACAGTACTTGGTGTTGGAGTGCACATTATTACCTTTATAAGTACAACGCACCAAACATTCAATTCGTTTGAGAAACCTTTTAATGTTCTTGGCCAAAACCAGGGTCTCCTTCCCATCCCTTGCTGATTCAATAAGCCGTTCATTGTTTAGTTTTGCCAAATCCACTGTCTCCTTTCCATCTCTTGACGTTTTAATGAGTTGCTCAGCATTTTGTCTGGCCAGAACTAAGGTCTCTTTCCCATCCTTTGCTGATTCAGTAAGCTGGTCATTGTTCTTTTGTGCCAAAACTAAGGTCTCCTTTGCATCTCTTGCCGATTCAGTAAGTTGCTCTTGGTGTTTTCTTGCCAAAATCAAGGTCTCCTTGCCATCTCTTACTCCTTGAACTAACAATATATCTAACAGTCTTTTAAGAGACCCATCCAGTTCAATAAGTTGATCCGTGTAATAAAACTTCATGCAGTTCCACTTACTAACCTTTGATGACTTCTGGACAAGCTTTACACCCTCCATTTCTCTTATAATGTACTTTATTTCTTCATCTGGGAGACCCAATTCCACATTATGCTCTCCTATCTTTTCGATCATTGGTTTTAAAAACTTCAGCGAAAACTTGATGTTCTCATAGAGGGGTTTAAAGGTACTAGGCTTGTCAACTGCTTTCTTGATAGCATCAAACAACAGACCAAATGCTGCACCAAGAGCAGCACCCCCTACAAACTCCCCTACTATAACCATCACTGATTTTTATATATTACCACAAAATTCATCACTGAAATGAGAAAACTTGTATTCGTTTCAATCTTAGTTGGCTGCAGTAACAATTGTGGAATAACAAAAAAATAAATTGAAGACTTGAACTTGGGATCCAATTATAACAATAATCCTGGAAAAAGAAAGAACAGTTGAGAACAATAACTTACAGGGCACGGGGACGGGCACAGAGTTTGCCTTCTTCACCAGCTTGATGGGGCTTTTGCTTTAGATGAATAAAGACTAAAGATTAAGTATTTAAGATAAAGAGTCCTCACTTTTCAAACCCAGCATATTCAATTGCGCTGTTATCATATTTTAGGACTAGATACACCAACCAAATCATAAAGAGAATAGGCAAAACTTTCAGGTGAATGCATTGACATTTTTTGGAAGTTTCACAGTAGAAAAATACTAACCCAGCTTCAAAGTAAACGCGTATAATAACACAACAGGGATGTAGTATTGGTTTTATTAATGATGTGGGTCAAGATCAAAGCTCTCCAACATTGACTTAAAATACAGTATGACAAATTTTTCTTAGTGTATTGATGCCATGAAGAACAGAGGAAGGATAGTAGTGTTTATCTACTGACAATGATTACTGGTATTTCTGAAGTGAAAAAGCAGATAAGTTTCTATGACTTTTAGCTAAAACCTCGCTAGAAGTGAACCGAAACACTCATGGATCACAGCTACTTGAGATCCATCGATTCTATTGAATCTCAAATGTATCAGCTATGACAATATTAGAAAATCAATATGTGTGTGTTGTGTTACAAGGTGGCCATATTAACGATTCTTATCAGCAAAACATGAACTTACGTGAAACGTGGGTTTCAGAATCGAAACCCATATTCGCTCCGGCCATGCCCTCTGATCACCTCGCAGAGCCTAAGACTCAAACAAGCTTTGGAAGCTACAGTAGCATGAAGATCAATATGAGCTAAGATGAAAAACCCAGAACAAAAATGAACAACGACGCGTCGAAAGTTGTTGGCTTTTGGTTTTCTAAACGGCCAAGTTCTCGGCCAACGGCGACGGTGGACGATGGTATATGGCGAACGTTTCTGTGGGCCAAAGCCCAATTTATTTGGAAACAAAAATAATTTATGTGGGTTAGAGGAAATGTGTTAGGACCAGGCGGTCCAAGTGTTGTGTTGTGGGCCTTCACGGGTTTTGAGGTCCACCATTTAATAGAAAAAGAAAGAAAAAAAACTAGAAAAGAAAAATAATTCCTCCTGCCTAGACGGAAATTAGATAGGACCAGGCGGTCCAGATGGCGTGAGACTTTACTGATTGTGGGGTCCACTGTGTAAAAAAAGAAGAAGATAATAACCGAAAACTGGAACTGGTTTAGTTGTTCGATACAGACAGGTTGCTGATCGAATTAGATACTCTGTGAGGATGAAACAAATCAAAGTGGTGAGGTTGTCAATTCTGTTGGGTCTTGTGATCATTCAAGAGGCAACTTCACATGGAGATCGAGCACCCTCTTAATTTCCAGAATTGCTATTGATGAAGCAACTTTTGCTCTTGATGACCTTGCTTATATCGATCAAAGCCTCTCCTACGGTTGTAGGATTAAGAGTAAAGCCTCCCACTCCTCACTCATATTGCTTGCAAAAATATACCCTTTGATTTTGATCTTAGGAGAAGTTCAATGGGTTTCTTTCACTTTGGAATTTGGCTGTGAAAACCCATCAACTGAGGATTGGATTGGATTATCCATGTTCTCCTGCTAATTTTAGGTAAAATGGTGTTCTTTTCTTGACCTTTTTGCTTAAGTTGGTTTCAGTTAAAATTTGGAACTTTTAATGTGATTTTACTATGGTCTTGTTTTCAGTGCTTCGACCTGCCCTGAGGGAAATCTAAGAGTTTGTGCTCTATTTTTGTGTTATGCACCTATTAAGGTTCATTGAGCACTACTTTGCAATTACCTTGTTTTTTGTACATTGCTTCTTTAATCAGCTTCGTAAGTGCAAAAGTAGCTAAAGAAGTGACATTAATCTGTTTCCTTTTTTCCAGTTTCATTGTCCAGTCCTGAGTACAAGGACACCAGAAAAGGCTTCTTGAAGCTTCAGCTGATAAACCAGAGATCAGACTTCTCTTATGCACTATTTTCTGGTGGTTTACTGAATGTATGCTAATACTTGGCCAGTACTATGCTAAAGGTGATTCGTGGCGTTTACCAGATGGAGCTTATGAGACAAGGCTATGCTTGTCAACTGCTTTCTTGACAACATCGAACACTCCCCTACTATAACCATCACTGATTCTTAAATGTTAACACTCGATCCCTCTCACCCAAATGAGAAAACTTGTATCCATTTCAATCTAAGCTTTGATCAAGACAAACACGACAGTAATGATCGAAGCAATATCTTATCTTAGTTGGCTGCAGTATCAATTGTGAAAAACAAAAAGAATTTAAGACTCGAACTTGGAATCCAAATAATCCTAGAGAAAGAAAGAAAGGAAAAGTCCGCTAATTTTGCATTGTAATCCTGCAGAAATTAATATATACAATTTTTTTGTTTTGGGACTAACTCATCCTCCCCCTATGTAAATTAAAATTTAATTATATACAAATTATCTACATTCTTATTATTCATACAAGGAGGGTATATATACAAATCTAACCCTATTTTACACGGGCTAACTTAGGAAAGTAATCCTACAATAATTACAATCTTGACTACATATAATTAATCTTTTCCTAAACTCTATTACAGCGATGACACAAATCTTGGCATCGGCGGTCTAGTGGTTTAGCTTGCTCTATTCTTTCATCTAATGCCTGAATTTGGTCCAGTTCCTCCACAACTTCTTTCATGGAAGGTCGGCTTTCCTGATCTGTTGCTAGGCATTTTCGAGTTATTTGTGCTACTCCAAATGCTGCCGTGGAGGAATATTGGCCCTTTATCCGCACGTCCATGATGGTTTTGAAAAGTCTTTGATTCTCGAGTAGCGGTTTTGCCCATTCAACCAGATTCTGCCATTTTCTAGTAGGAATTCTATCTGCGGTCTGTAGCCCAACCAGATTCTGCCATTTTCTAGTAGGAATTCTATCTGCGGTCTGTAGCCCTGTTAGCAATTGAAGAAGTACAACACCAAAACCGTATACATCACTCTTGTGATTGAAGTGACCTGTTATTTATGGTGCACAAGTCAGACATAGTGACAGATTTATTTTACCCAAAAAATATAAGAGACAACCTTCATGTAGAGACTAGATCTTCATATTGAAAACGGATTGGTAATATCGGATACAGTTCACACTGGTATCAAATTTGGCTACAGATATGGTTCATTACCTGTTGTCAATTTCTCTGGATCAATATAAAGTCCTATGGGACAAGTTGATTGATGTGGCAGTTCTCCGGTTTGCCCAAGTCTTTCTAATCCAAAGTTTGAGAGTTTTGCATTGTAATTCTGCATAAGAAAGTGCAAATGAAGTTGAAATACAAAAACAGCTTCTTATCAATGTCATGTGGGGGGTGGGGTGGGGTGGGGGAGAGGGGAATGCAACAAGGAAGAATTTAAACCATCGAGTCCAAATAGGCATATATCTGTGAAAACTAAATAATAAATCATAAATACAGAAAACCAAATTTGGGATGGAAAAGCTTGATAGAAAAAGAACTAACCCCATCAAGCAAGATATTAGATGCCTTAAGGTCATTGTGGACAACTTGCTTCTGTGAATAACTGTGTAAATGTAATAAGGCTCGAGCTATTCCATTAGCTATATTCAGTCTTCTGTTCCAAGATAGGGATTCCATGCCAGGGCTTCCTACAAGGAATGAACATTCTAGAATTAACATAAGATTTTTGATTGCCAATGAGGAAAGAAAATTATTTTTACTTCTCTATTTTCATGATTGGTTTCATACTTTCAAAAAGGTGATCCTCCAAGCTTGCATGGGGCATCAAGTCATAATCCGAGACTATGCTTGCATTATGACTCTGCATAAGACAATGACAAATGAGGTCCAAAGAGCAATTAAAGCCATTCGTATGATGTAGTTATGTTCCTGTTGGCAACCACTTCTAATTTTGGCAGGAACAATTTAAACCATTCATTCAAAAGAGGCAGCTGCGTTCCTGTTGGCAACCACTTCTAATTTTGGCTAGGAACAATTTAAATAAAGCACAACACACAATAGCACACAAGGAAAGGGTGGATACTGAAGAACTAACCTCATCAAGCATATCTTTTGGGGCTTGAGAACTTGCCCCATCAAGCAAGATATTAGAAGCATCAAGTAAAATGTTACGAGCATCAATGTCACTGTGGATAATTTGTTTCTCAGAACGTTGTATACAGGCTAGGCATGGAGCTGCTCCAGAAGCTATTTCAAGTCTGTTGTTCCAAGATAGTGTCTCAATGCCAGGGCTCCCTTCATAGAAACAAATGTTATAATTTCATTCAATTGAAATGCAAATTCTACAGTTATAAATTCGTATAAATAAATTATCTAAATTTCACTTCTGTATTGGTTTCATACTTCTGAAAAGATGATCTTCCAAGCTACCATTAGGCATGAAATCATAAACAAAGAGCATCTCCTTTTCCTCACGACAGTAACCCAATAGCTTGACAAGATTGGGGTGAGAAGTCCTTCGTCGAAAGTTCAACTCTGACTGTGTTTAGATTTGACAAGAGCATAATTAGCTTCAAAGATTGATATTAGGATTCAAATTTCGAAGGATGAACATATATTAGATTAAAATGCTGAAAGGTCGCAGAACTGGACATTCCACCACAGCCCTGTACTAAAAGTGAGGGACTAATAGATTACGTGAATACATTATCAGTGATAAGGAAAAGAACAATTAGGAAACTTCCACTTTACTGCTCCTGAGCAGCAACATGACACATTCTCCTAACTGCTGACAAGATCAATGCATATAACTGAATCTGTAACAGATCCTTCCATCCTTTGCGAATAAAAAGATCAAACAAATGGACAAATTGCAAATGGTCATGTTTAGAATTCTCAATAGTGCATTAGAGTTCAAAACAGTACCTTCCAATCTTCAAAATCTAGCATACTTTGTGGATTCAGCTTCTTGACAGCAACAGGCATGCCAGAGCCAACCTTAGAAGGTGCAAGCGTCTTCTCATCAACCCAACCCTTGAAAACGCTACCAGAGGCTCCCAAGCCAATTATTCCATCTGACCTGAAATTCCCAGTAGCAACTTTCATCTCTTCAAATGTGAAACGCCTTAAGACAGACGTCTCCAGACTTTCCTCATCAGTCTGCAACTCATCTGTCTCTTCTGCCTTCCACCATTGACTTCCTCCTGCACTGCTGCTCGTGTTGCAAACTATGTCGTTCCTGCTGTGATTCCCGGATATCCCTAAATGGCACATCATTCATAAATCAAAAATAAATTTTGGGGAAAAGTCAAGAAAATTTGAAAAGATCGCGTGAAGAACATGACTGCAAAAAGAAACCAGGGGAGAGATTGAAGTGATTCTCTGTCTCATGCTGGTGTAACAACTGACCAAACATGAGAAAAGAAGCTTCAACTCCATTTCCTTGCATATAAAACCACGGGGCCGTTTCTGTTGCGGACTCTATGTGGACTTTCAGTGGTCTACAATTGAAGAAGTATAAACTTTTCTCATGAGGCCACATGTATCTAAACTCTTCCACACTGCCTTCATACTTCTCTGAGTTCTCTCAGTCTCAGAGACTCTCTCTTCGTTTCCCAGACAACATTAACAAATCCTTTGATGGCCTCTTTTCTCCAACAGTAAAATTTCTCTCTTTTCCCCCGATGGGGCGGGATTCAATTTTGTTTAGTGGGATCTCTAATTCTAATTCTAATTCTAATTCTAATTCTACTAATACTGCTGCTACTGCTACTGCTACTGCTAATGCTAATAATAATACTAATACTAATAATAATACTAATAATAATACTAATCCTAATAATAATAATAATAATAATAATAATAATAATAATAATAATAATAATAATAATTTTAATTTCTCGAGGGTTTAGGGTTTTTTTAAATCTGAACCATCTATCTAATCTAACAGTAGAAATTAAGAGTGTCCTCTTTAGAAGGGGCTCCATAAAACCAAATCTACAGGATGCAAGTTTAAATGTTGCACACCAACCTTTAACTGCAACTTGATTTTTCACCACACTGCCACTCCCTTCAATTTGCTTGAGCGCCAATTCAGAAATCAATGTCTCTTCCTTCTTCATTTCTCCCGACACGTCCAGGACATCAAACCCCAGCGTGAGAGAACAGGGATCCTGTACAGGACACCAACCTTCAGTTTGAGTTTGATTTTGATTTTGCTCCATACCAGTGATACCACACTCGACACGCTTGGACACACCATCCTTAAGTAACTCTCTGTTCAATTTATCCAAAGCCACAAGAGATTCAAATTCAACCGGAGGAACAACCCTTGTGTGTTTGTTTTTGAGTGGGAAATGTTTCCATAAATTTTGGGTCTCTTCATCCAGTATCGCTTCCTGCGCAAGACTCCATACAGACAGTGGCAGCTCTTGTAATTTTGAGCAACCACTTATGTTCAGGTTCAGCGGTCTTAATCTGCATATTTCTTGTCTGGGTAGGAAAGGTTTCCATAAATCTTCTGTCTCTTTATCGAGTATCACTTCCTGTAACTTCTCAAGACTCAAAACAGACAGTGGCAGCTCTTTCAATCTTGAGCAACCACTTATGTTCAGCTTTCTTAATCTGCTCATTTCACCAATGTCTTCCGGGAACCCCACAATATTGATGCAACCAGCTATATCAAGGACCTCTAAGCTTTTGAGCTTCCTAATTGATCCTGGAAACTTTACCAAGTTTGTACCATACCTTACCCTCAACCTCTTCAACTTGCTCAGATTTCCAATCCCGTCAGGTAAGGTGGATAGCCTATGGCAATCTGAGATATAGAGCGTCTCTAGTTGAGAAAGATTACCAAGATCAGCAGGCAATTCCTCCAAATCATTGCAATGCAGGATATTTAAATTGTCTAGATTTGGAAATGCTACTGAAAATTTAAAGGAAGAGTTACTAAATGCTTGACCCATATCACACTTGGAAAAAGTTATCTTCTTTAGACTACCCAGCTGTATGTGGTTCTTGGTTATGGAAGTAATCGAAACCCCCTCTAATCTGATTCTTTTCAGATTTCGCAACGAACCCAACAGTTGAAAATTACTTAACTCAGCAGGCAAGGATCCATAGTTGGTGGCTATTAGAACCTTCAACTTGTCTACTTTATCCAGAAAATCAGGTAACTCATATTTCGCAGTCTGGAAATTCAAAACTAGAACCTCAAGATTTGGTAGTTGCATATGGTGCCATTTTCTTGAGAACGCTCGATCTGCAAAGAAAATGCTATATGGTGTGAGTCTTGGGAAAAACTAAAATGTGAAGGTACAATTCAGGTCTCAATATGTGCATTTGATAAGTAATTGCTTAAGAGAGTGAGATTGGAACCAGTTGAGATAGACAGTAGACGAGCATTCTTAGGCTGATACTTCTGTTCTGACCACCAGCTAGGAAGATTGTCTCCATGAATGTCTATAATCAGTCTATTTCTCTGTTCTATTGTGTCCTCACTAGCCTTGTGGATTGCCAGGCCTCTAAGCATATGAGGCAGGTTAACAAAGAGATCACTGTAAGAGCCATCCGCCTCCATCTCCTCCCTGATTGTGATCACAACTAAGTAGTTTAATAAAGATTTCTACCACATACAGATCATCATATCACAACAGCAAATGAAGTAACACATTGAATTAAGATATGAAACAAAAGAAAGGCACAGATAGAAATGTAAGACAATAGAAACATAGACGCCTGCATACCTTGAGACAATATTGGCAAGTCCACGGATGGCGAGCTTGTGGAGGTTTGCAATGGACTGAAATTCTTCCTCTATTCCATATAATTCTGTCCACATATCAATGAGGGCAGCAGCAGGGATTATTTGGCCTTCAGGAAATGAAGCAAGGTCTACGAAACATTCTTTGATGATATTCTTTTCTCTATTTAAGGCATCCCAACTTCTTTGGAGGCAAACAACCATTTCTGGCTCTGAATCACTAATAGAAGAACCTCTCCCATATTCTACTATTCTCTTTTGCCAGGTTTCAATAGGTTGGCCGCAAAGTGATCTTCCGATCACAGTAATTGCAAGTGGAAGTCCCTTACAATACTCTACTATCTGCAATTCAAAGTTGCAACAAAGTTATTACTACGTCGTATACTGAACGTTCAAGTGTCTTTAGATCATACAACAGCTTCATGAAACATGAGAAAATGTTCAACTATCAATTGTGTTATTCTTATTTTCAGTTTTGGTTCATTTGTAAATTGAGCAAATGAAAGATGAGATGCAAGTTGATATAGTATTATAGACATGTTTAATCACGCTTTGAGTAGAAAACAAAACATTTTCTTTTCTCCAGAGTGCTGATTAAAAATAAAGTACCTTTCTCAAAAGATCTTCTGGAATATAAGAGCTCATATCTCCCAATGACAATGAGAGTTGAAAAAGAGATATTGAATCCTCATAATTCAGAGATTTCAGATGGTATTCAGAACCAACTCCTGAGAATGCATATCTTGATGTAATCAAAACCTTGCTTTTTGGAATTTTCAATCCATCAAATTCCTGAAGAATGGATTCTGATCCAGCCCAAACATCATCCAGGACAACCAGACAACGTCTCCCTTCTTCGTTCTGGAAAGTAGGAACCTGGGAACACAGAGCTTGATATAGTTCTAGCCTAATGAGGTTCAGGTTCGGCCATTTTGAAGCAGTGGTAAAGAAGATATTCTGGAATTTATCTATCCAAAATACAAAATAGAAAACTGTTATTCTGAGTATACAAACTGAATAGTTAAGTGAAAAATTAAAATCTAGCTGTTACTTGCGGTGAAACAAAAACATAATCGCAGGAAGCATACACACAGAGTAAGAAAATATCTCCTAAGATTTAATCAAATAAAACTTGGTATTCAAGCAACAGCTATCTTATCTCATAGAATAGGATTCAATATAAGGAATAATATACTGGAAATGAATAGCACCAATATAAACTAAATGATGTCAAATTCCAGATTACCAGCAGTATAGCACATTAGCATTTTTGAGTTAGAAAGTAAAGAGTTTACCTTTGACTTCCTGATCATGACACAACACTTTCGCCAATGTTGTCTTCCCTACACCTCCCGAACCAATCAAACCAATCGTCGTAAACTCATCTTCATCAAGTAGCTTCATCTTCATTTCCGTCAAAGCAACATCCAACCCAACTGTAAACAACGGAGGTTCAGGTACTACAAACCTATTTGGGATTTCACTTTGTTCTTGCAACTCCCCACTTCCTTCAACTCTTATGTCTGCCGCCTCCATTTTATTCACTGAAACTAAACCATCATTCTGTTCATCAGGGGAGGAAGGTTCAACTATACCAGCGTTCTGTTCATCAGAGGATGAAGATTCAGCTACTTCACACGGGCCATTCATTTCGATTTGATTCTTCATGGCACCACTATCCTCAATTCGCTTGATCACCTTCTGCATACTCCTTATCGAAGCAGTAGTCTCCCTCACATGGGTTGCAACCTGCACACTCAGTACATTCAACTGTCTCTGAAGACATGCATCCAACTCCAGAAGTCGGTTGGTGTATTTCTTCTTTTCGTACTTGGCCCAGAAACCATTCTTGGAGCACTTGCGGACTAGTTCGACACCTTTCTCCATATGCATTCTGAAATATTCTAGCTCCTTCACTGGACGGTTCAATGCCCTGTTTCCTCGTTCCATGTCTTCGATCAATGGCTTTAAGCAGTCTAGAGTGGATTTGATAGATCCCAAAAGGGGTCTATACATCACACTCTTGTCCTTGACTTCCAAAACAACACCAAACAGAGCAAGCATTGCTGCTTCCACTCGTCCTCCAAATGATGATGTCACTGAAATATTAACACCAAAATCAAGTTAGACAAACATTAAAAACTAAAATTAAAATTAAAAACTAAACCTTAGTTTGGAAGTGAAGTTGCCCGAGTTAATCTATCAATGCACCAACGTTAAACCCAAGTGAAGAACCAAAAGTTTGGGCCAATTTGGTTGATTCAGTGACTGGTTATGCAACTTAACAAATGGGTCAGTTCGATTACGTCGACGAACTGACCTCGCCTATCCCGGTGACGTCACCGGAGCTGTCGCCGAACAAAGGATCGAGCTGCTCATCGTTTTCCTTGGAAACAGGATGGGGATTGGTCGTTGCTGCTGACGCCGGCGGTGGAGAAGAAAGTAGGTCTCTGAAGCGCGGAGGGGACATGGGCGGAATTGAAATAGTGGAATTGTGAGGAGAATCGAGTTATGTTAGCATCCCATCCCAGGTCGTCCCAATATAATATGAGGCCAACCCTATGGATGGGATGCTAACACGCTCTCTCGTCTCGCGTTTCCCTATCATAACCCGATTCTCCTCACAATTCGGCCATGTCCCCTCCGCGCTTCAGCAGCAATGACCAATCCCTATCCTGCGTGTTACATTAAGGCATATTTTAAGAAACGTTTCGGGAGTTCTATATAGCACTTGTTTTTCTAAATTGAATATATTTTCTTCCTCTCTTGAGAGATGAATAAATTTGAGTGATTGTATTTACACTTTTTTTTTTAATTACATTTTGAGAAAACTCAACTAAAAGAAGTGAGGACCATTTTCCATTTCTTCTTCCGATATAAATATTAGTAGTGAGTTGTTTTTGTTCCCGTCTTTTATATAGGTTGTGGATTTTCATTTCGATTTTTCATATTTATATTATGTAACTGTATCCAAATTGCGTATAAATGTAAATCTATTCTTTTATAAAAAAAATTAAAAAAAAAACTAGAGCAAAACACTAAAATTTGCAAGATGGTTTCACTTTATCAATTAATATGAGTTCATAAAATAAAAGATGGTCTCGTCCATCAATTGGTAGCCGACTATACGATGGTTTGTATCATGTGGTGAGCGTGAGGACGCAAGGTAGCATCGGCCGTCTATGCATATAATGTGTGAGTTATTTCTACCAACAATTCTCGCTTAATTGTGAGTGTACCAGAGTTCTAAGTAATTATATGTATTAGATGAGAAAGTGGTAAGTTAGTTGTTTCAAAGAAATCCCAAATAATATAAAATTTTGAAAGGCAATGCCTAAGAAATGATTCATCTGATTTATCTGTCAAAGCCATCTGGTCACTGGTTCAACTAGCATAGAGAGAGAGTAAGAAATGAACCTTGTTTCTCGCCATTTCCTTCATTCTCTGTATTGGTTTTTGAAGCTGAGGTCTCCTTTGATTCCTTTTCATTCTGGGACAGTAACTTTTTGACCATCTGCTTCAATTCTTCAACATCATCGTCGCTTTTCCTTACATATTTCAAGATCTCCTTGATATCCCTAGCTTGCTGCAACTTCAAGTTTCCCAAGAAGCTTTCCAGGCACCTATTCAACTCATCAAGCTGCTCAGCACATCCATCTGTGCAGCAGTAGGTGATGATACCAACACCAGACAACCTACAAATAAGTTGTGAGCCTTCAATCATTTGTGTATGAAGATCATCTATAGCATCGTTTCGGAGACTCAGTTCTACATTGAATGCCCCTATCTCTCGAATGACTCCGGCCTGTTCTGTTAAGGACTCCAATGTGCGTTTCATATCTTTGACTCTCTCTTTGAACGCCACGTTCTTGTCCACCGCTCGCGAAACACGGTCATACAACACTCCAAATGTTCCTCCTCCGATCAACTCTAGTGCCATGTTACAGGACTGTCCGTTCCTCACTTCGTCTGCACATAATAACTGAAGTCAGATTTTTTGTGTAAAATGTAGCTTAGCACTTGATGAGGGAAAGTGGGCAATTTGAGTCAGCAAAAGAAAAATAAAAATTAGAAATGATATATGGATATAGAAAGGGGATATAGATTACCTGCTCTTCACAAGGTCTTGTAAATACTTACTCGATCTAGCTCAGCTTTCTTGCACAAGCTAGCAGACCCAGTGCTGTGTTTCTTATATAGAGAGCTTAAGGATACAACTAGTAAATAACAAACATTAGCCAACAAAACGGTGAAAATGCATGGCAACTTCCAAGAAATCTCCCGGAGCGAGAGACATGCAATGATTCAAATTTCAAAATGTCACCAGTTTCTTTCATGTAATATTCGCGGCTAGTAATATTATTTGAACGACTGGTAGCTAGTTAATTTGGTACACGATCAGGTGGTGATTACAGCAGTACGTATATGCTATTTCTGAACTCTTTAAGGTAGTTTCTTTTCTGCATTGCATTTACTATCTTCTAGAGTCTAGACTTCTAGTCTTGGATATACGCGTTTTATGTAGCCAACCTCCAAACACAAGATTTTCCCAAATTTGAGACCGTCTAGCATGACAGTTTCACAGAAACTTCATGTAGCTAGGGCGCATGGGTGAAAGTGTGAAACAACTGAACTTGTTCATTATTCCAAACACACGTTCTTTTGGTAATATTCCTGCGGCCATGCGCGCCGTATGCAGTAAAAATAATTTGATTGGAGCATTTATTTCCTCCAAGCATTTCATACACAATGCAATTATGCAAGTTAGATTTTTCATTTCATACTATTTTATGGCCTGAATATGGTACGGTTCTGATCACACATTTCTGGCAAATTTTGCTTTTCTTGTAATTTTCAATTTTATTTTTATTATGTCAAAATGGATGGGGTTGGTGGCAACTTATTTCTCATTTTTAGGTAACATTGTCCCCAATTAGCCCCTACTACATGTGTTTTTGAATTCTCATGGAAAGTGCTAGGGCTCTTCTGAGAGCTTAACCGCTGAAAAGAGTGCTTCTACTTAGGTAGTGGTTCTTTTGTCAACCACACTAGGGTGAATCATTATGTGTACGGTGTACTCTACGTACGTTTGATCAGCACAATGGTGAAACTGTTAGATGTGTTGGAGAGAAATAGATCTCACATCAAAAAAGTGTTTAATAAAATATATCTTATAAGTGGGTGTATCATACTTAATTGTACCGAGATCTATTGTGATTAAAACTCAACACTTTAAAGGTGATTAAGTTGAGACAGTATTAATGCAAGATTGATCCACATGCCACGTCTGTCACTGTTAATATAATCTGTTATTAAAAAAAACATGCAAGTACCAAGTTTGAGATAAATTAGGGATCGATTGTGTGATTTTTTTTATTTATTATTATTTTTTTTTTTAAAAAGGTTGGTGCCCTCAAGCCTCGATTAATGAGTTGATTACAAAGAGACATGAAATATATTAGATCTATAAAATACACATGTACTTAGCAAGACACCAACTATCAAAGACTAGTGCTTTCATGATGACTCTATTTGTTTTTACATAGCGGTGATATACGTACTGGAAAAATCATTAGATTTGTAACACATAATACAGTTTTCTAATTATGTTGATACCAGAATATAGATCAGATAACACTTAGCTACACCTTACCACTAGGTGACAACGACCATTTGACGAAACAAGGAACTCATTGCCTAGCTAGAACAGACAATGCACGTTGAGTGCACCCACATGTTAGACACATAGCCGAACTCGCCCTACACAAACTAATGTAGGGACTTATATATTGCTTGCAAAAAGTGCAACAAAATTAAATAACAAGAATAAAAATAACAACTCTAAAACAAAAAATAATCAAAGAAAAGGGTCCAAGAGAAGAACGCACACCCAACGTCTTACCCAGATCGGGACCAAAGACAACCATACTGTCAGGACCTACCCTGGATTTCCTCTTGAAATCCGGAATAAACCCTGCAGGACCCACCTCAAGGGAAATTCTACCAAAATTTTGGCATAAGCTCCCTTGAAAATGAGTAACCCTACCTGAAAGAAAATCATCAAAGCCCATACACTTCTAAAACAATTTAATCCACATCTTCTGGAGCCATCCCGCTCCCCCAATAAACATCCACCACCTCAACTCACATAAAAAAAAAAATCAAAAATACTTTCATGAATTTAATCTCTCATACAAACATACCAAATATGTCTTTTTCATCACTCCTAAGAGGAGTCATAAGCTCTTAGCACACAACCACAATAAAAACAATCTTAATATCACTTAAAACATCCCATGGTTATTCAGAGCATCTACTAGGAAAGAAGGAAATACATAGGTAGGTTAACTAGTAACCTATGAGAGAAAACTGGATGAGGCGGGAAATATGACTCGCCTCCTACCCTCGCCGAACAGAACTCTGCAGACTAGGCATTTAAAACGAAAGGCCCAGGGGAAGGCATTTAAAACGTTAGAGTGAGTGGACAAAATAAATAATAAAAATACGGACTTAATGATAGAGCATGGAAATCAATTTAACGCTTTTCCCATATTTTCTATTGAGAAAATATTTATTTTATGCATGCCATTCTTGGAAATCTTTCCGAAAATAATTATAGACAAAACTAATGAACAAATCCCATTGGTTCCCAATAAATCAATAAGAATAGGGAAGAGGTTTCATCATAACAATGAGCCTCCCAGGCTATAATAGCGTCCCACGCTAAGCGCTTTACTCATATATGGTGAGGACCGCTTATAAAGTTATAATAGCGTCCCACGCTAAGCGCTCAACTCTCATATGATGAGGACCGCTAAATAATGGCTAGCTAACAATAATATATATATATATATACCGATCGGTTGCCTCCCAGGCTATAATAGCGTCCCACGTTAAGCGCTCTACTCACATATGATGAGAACCGCTAATAAGACTATAATAGCGACTCACATATGATGAGGACCGCTAATAAGGTTAGCTAGCAATAATCTATATATCAACCCTTTTATGGTGAAGTACCATATTAAAATAAAATGATCCACACTTCCCCAAATAAATTATAATAAACTCATAGCACACAGTACAGTTCTCAACTGTACATGGAAATAATATAAAACACTTGACACGTCCCACGTGTCAACTAAAATTAGCAAGAGTTTCGGAAAAAAAAAAGTGGAACTTGATAATCCAACAAAATATTATATCTCCAAATGCCTTTGAAATTAAATAACTTTAGCGCATGCATGATATTAAAATCAAAGGTCCACTCACAGTGCTCGGCTATGCTTGCCGACGGCCCGAGGCTTCCTCCAAATGATCCTCCTCACGTTCTGAACAATAAATAATCATTAAGCCTCCAAACCAGGACAAAACTTTAATAAAATTTCCAAAATAAAAAGGAAGCCTATAATTTATTTTCTCTTGCCCAACTTCTCCACTTTTTACCTAATAAGGCTCACATTACTCCGTACTTACCGAAAGCCATAATTTAACCTTTTTAGACTTTAAAACCTGCTAAACCAACTGCCGGATTTCCATTCGAATAACCGCCTAAATCCTTTATCATTGATAAATCCCAAACCTTATCAAATCTCCTCCAAAAATTCCCAACTATACCTCATTAAACCCCTCTCATTAAAACAAACCCAAAATCATGAAAAACTGCCCCTAAGGGGCGGCGGAGCCGGCAGCCGGATTCCGGCGAGGGCTAATGCTTCTTAAATTTTCACAGAATATTCCTCTCATCATGCTCAACAACATTCATAACTAGCACTTAGTCCATTTCTAAGGCTAACTAGGGCAAACGAATCAAAACTTCCATAAATCCCTAAAACTTCAATTATACATTTCTCCATAACAACAACAAAATAGACTAATTCTTTTTGAGGGAATACTCACCTTGATGAGGGCTACAAGATGAGCCAAAGATTCCGACCTATGGTGGCCGGAGGTGGGATTTCCGGCAAAAAGCTTTCCGGCGTCTCCGGCGAGTTTTCTCCTCTTCCGGCGGGCTAACGGCTCGGAGGCTAGGCCGGGGAGAGAGAGGAGGTGATGGGGGTCAGAACTGGGGTGGGCTGGCAGCTAGTGGCTGGCCGGACGGCGGCAGCTGGCGTTGGAGACTTCCGGTGGGATGGGGGCTCGGGAGAGAAGGG
>NC_020491.1:11366067-11397895 GCF_000184155.1 Fragaria vesca subsp. vesca
GGAGTGAGGGGGTGAGTGGGGGGTGTTGGGCTGCCCACACCCGGTCCATAAAACTTAAACCCAAAAATTATACTCACTCAATATGTACCCCATTTTACCATCTCATAAAATTACTCTCTTAATTCATAACTTTTTCATGCTAACTCCGATTTTAACATATAGCATGTCTACGAACTCGTAGAAACGTCCTCTACGACTTTCATGAAGAAAGTTTTCCCAAATTCCAAACGCAAGAAAAAGTCAACTCTAGGGTCCTTAAGTGGTAAACGGTGACTTAACGCGGTAAAAGACTAAAATAATACCAAAGTAAATAACCGTAAAATAACTTAAGAACTGGGGTGTGACACATACACAACATGCCAAGATTTGGAGTGCTTGATGTCTTTGTTCTCAGGCCAAGAAAGAAGTTTGGTCAGCCCGGCCTAACTTTCTGCTGCAGGAGCTGCCGACTGGGCCTCAACCGCCATCACAAACCCAACTGTTGTCGCAATCCCCCACTATACCCCCCCCCCCAACACAAAAAAATGTACACTAAATAATAACTCGTCATTCAGATTCGAGTCTGATATATGTCAGATCACCATCGTCGCCCCCACCTTTCTTCCACTAATCCATCACCTCCACCCCTCAACCTTTGGGCCTGATAATTGCTCACTACACAGTCATTCTGTCAGGCCGCCCTCCTCGTGCATTGGCGCGGCCATATGCCGTCACCAACTCTAAGATGCAGCCGGACTGGAACAAACTTCTGCAATGATGTACTCTAGGTTTAGGAGTGCGTGAAGCGCGTTCCCTTGGCGTGCTAGGGACAAAAACAATAATTTCTTTTTACATATATTTTCAAAGAAACAAAATAAGAGTTTTTTTTTTTAGGAAAATGCCCATTTGCACAGAAACAGGGATAATAAAACCATATCCAATGAAAATTTTTTCTCTTATCCCATTCCAATTATTCTTATCAAAAATACAACTATGCCTTTATTTCATACACAGTCACCTCTCTCCTCAAGTCATCGCTCTCCTCCCAGATCTGAAACTAATTCTCTCTCCCCGTCGATGCCGCCCCACATGCTAGCACTGCCTCTTCATCTCCAGCTCCGACGAGGTCCCTGACGAGCGCATCCACCAAGACCCAAGCGGCCGGGCTCGTCGTTCTCACCGACAACGTCCACATCGGTCAAGTCCAGCGAGCTCCTCGTCGGTCATCGTTGCGCTGCCGTCGTGGAGGATGCTTCTCAGAGGCTTAGTACTTCGGTTTTCTTCTTCGGCTTCTCTTCCTCGATTTCTGGTGATTGATGAAGGCTTCAATATCTCACTTCTCGCTTGGGTGCCAACAAATCGCTCGTCGTCGTTCTCTGAGCCCTAAAATTGAGATCGATGTCTAATAATCCTCAACCGCGAGGTATATCGTGAAGCGGAGATGACCAGACATCGGTTTTTGAGTAGGTGATTACCTCTTCCTGCTTTTCGAGTCCTTGCCCCCGAATTCTCCTCTCTCTCATTGACGTCGTCGTCGAGGTTTGATGTCGTCTCTCTCCTTCTGGTAATAGCTTTAGTTCGACTCTATCTCCTTCGCCGCCTTGTCGTTCAACAACCTTTGGTACCATCGGCTGCTGGTGGAGGACGTGGAGGCATCAATTCAAGGAACTCGGTTTCAGGAGGAGGAGAAGCTCTATCACCGCTGCATGTATGTTTTGGTTTAAAATGCATGTAAAGTGGTTATATTGTTCAATTGTGGTCTCATAATTGAGTCACCGGAGGTTAGTAATTGAGTTACTAGAGATCAGTAACTGATTATTGGGGCTCAGTAACCAAGTTATTGGGGTCAGTACCCGATTATTGGGGGCCATAACTGATTATTGGAGGTCAATAACCAAGTTATTGGGGGTCAGTAACCCAATTATTGGGGTCAGCAACTGATTATTGAAGGTTAGTAACTAAGTTATTGGGGTAAGTACCCGATTATTAGGGGTCAGTAATTGATTATTGGGGTTAATAACCAAGTTATTAGGGGTCAGTAACCGAGTCACCGGTGACCGGAATCCGGCGACCAGAGAAATCTGGAGTCTGGTGAGATTGCGGCCAAGTATTCTCTCTTTCATTTTCTCTCTCTATGCATGTTTAAGGGGTGAGGGCAAAATAGTCTTAAAATAATATGGTTTGTTAAGACTTTAGTAAAGATTTGTGCATTTGGGCATAAAAAAATTTACCTTATATTGGAATGGGCTAATAAAAAAGATTGTCATTGAAATGAGAAATTGGGGATTTAAATTAGTACTAAATGAGCATTTTCCTTTTTTTTTTCTTTTTTTGAAAAAAGAAATAAATTATAATAAGAAGCCTCTAGGGCAACCAACATTTACAATATCAAATAATGAGGCTCTCGAAGCCTCACGATGAACTCTATCAATCTAATATAGAGGTGAATTACAAAAATATCTAAGATTAATTATAGCATCAGCAACAACAAGATAAGGGATTGTGTACTGCTTCAAGAATGGTTTGCTCACGTACTATTATTGGCGATTACAATTATTGACGACGATAACCGGTTAAGGACTACAACATTATTGAGCTACCGACTACAGGGTCTATGGAACTTTCCTAGTACCGAAGGGAAGCAACAAAGACTTGACTTAAAGGAATCGACCACGAGGTTTCTTCTCATGCAGTAATTTTAGAATTTGAACGCTTGCCGTTCATGTTCAGACTCATGGGTCTTCCTTTCAAGCCAAGCCCTGCTAGTTCAGAGTAACAAGTGAGACATGTTGTACATACTTCTGCTTTGATGGTCCCTCAAATAATTAGTACACTCTTTGTTTACAATTTTTTTTTGGAATAAAATCTTGATGTGCATTGTAGTTGAATTTAAATTTGATAGTAAACGTTAATAAACTTCCCAACTGCTTTGTTGATTTTCTCCCGGCGGATCTAAGTCCAACGATAATTTATAAGTTGTTCATATATAACTGACCACCAAATCAACCGACCACCAAGGCGGGACTATAATGCAGAATCTAACACAGTTTGCATTATCTGATGCAATTAACAGAACACAAGCTAGAAAAAACAAAACAAATGACAAATATGCTCAAGCATTTGAGGGGAAAAAAAAACTTAGTCTCAAGAATGAATCGTATGTTAAGGTTGATAGCTAGCATTTTTTCCAGAAAGTTCGATATCTTCTTTCAGTAACTGATATGCTTGTGTTTTTCAGGAAAGGTTCCCAGTAACTTTCTTCTTTTCATCACCTCATATCAGTTCCTTTTAACTGTTCAAGATTCCAACAGCTGCACTGTTTGATATTGAGCTTCCCTAGATGCACATATCTCCAATGTCATCTGGAGTTTCTTTAGAACCAAATCTGTCCCCGATCGCGAAGTTCAGTTAATTAAGGCCCCTTTGAGCTGAATCATACCTGCATATATTGCTGGTATGTTCATATATTATTTTGAGAAAATAAAGGTTTCAGAAATGAGACTTGTGGCCAATTCAGGTTGATATCTTACAGTGTTTTACGGTATATACATCACATAACCGACTACTATGTTATTTTATTGAATAGTAGTAGGTACTGCATGCCTCTTAGCTATGCCTTCTTCTTTTTCAGTCATGCAAGTTTTTAGAGAGTCAAATACTTTGGCTCATAAGCTAGCAAAGTTTGCTCTTACTAATGATCTTTCATGTAACTGGTATGGCTCTATTCATACTGAGCTTCGGGGCCTTAAGGCTTCTCCTTGTAACACTTAATAGTACGTTATCGATCAATAAAGCTTTTCGTCCTTGGTTCTAAAGAATAGTTTATTGAATATAAATGTGTGTGTGTGTGTGTAGCTAGCTGTGCAATAATTCACTTGCATAGTAACTAATTACGTGAATTAATATACGATTACTTTGGTTGGTTATATGAACTAATTAACATAGTGATACAAAGCGACATAAAACCATAAACACGTTAACACATGACATACATGCATAATTCTTTAGGCTTCGGTCGATTATGACAAGCCTTATAACTAACCACAAACTATCACCCTATACGTGTATCATGTTTTGCATTAGATCTGCAAGGGATATAGTCATATAGCTAGACACGGATTAAAGATAATCACCAATTACATTTTTGATAAATGAACAGATTAACAAAAGGCTGGATTACATGCATGGACTCTCAGTACAGATACAGATACGATGCAGGGCCTAAAAATCATGCAACGTCCTTCCTCGCTAGGCCAAGACTCTTTGCATCAAGATGAATTAATTAGGCCATGATCAGTAGGTAAGCTTGATTGAAATTTCTGATTAGACCTGCAACGCTAATCTTTAAACTGGACTATTTGTACCAGAATAATCAGTGAACATGATCGTATACGATCACAAATGAAGATCTAAAAACCAAAATACAACAATTGAAAATAATCCACCTCCGATCCCACAGATGGGGTGTAATGGTTGAAGAAAGAAAACACTATCAGACCAAGACAACCTAAAACGACCAGCATATTTCACTCCCCTGCATTTTCTTTTAGGTATTATACATCTAATAGTCTATGAACTACTGCCTCCATATTCGTGACAGAAGCCAAGGTCGTCACGTTGGTACTGTTACTCAATTCCATCACTTTTAATATGTCCAACAGCTTCTGAAGAGATTTATCCAATATTACAAGCTGGTTGCCATACTTGTGCTTCTTGTAGCTGATCCTTGCACAAAGCTTGAAGCGTAAGAGGTCCAATGCCTTTTTCACAAGCATTTTGAAATTCTCTAGTTCTTCTTTTGGATGATCCAAGACCTTGTTATATTTTGCCTGCATATCTTCGATCATTGGTTGCAGAAATTGTAGCAGCTTCGGATATTTTCCCTTCACTTTATATAGCGCATCAAACAGCTCCTGCAATATTGTTCCCACCGCAGTTCGTTGCATTACCAATGCCAAAACTGCAATATATACCAATTAAATTAGTAAACCCTAAACCTTTTACTATTTAAACATCGATCAGTGTTGAGTAATAAATATTTTTTTGGGTGTATATGTATCAAGTATATAAGCTTATGCTAATCGCAAGGTTGTATATAACGTACAGTGATTCATAAGAAGTACCTTTTAACACACTATTCTCTTTAACTCGTTCCAGCGCCTTCTCTGTACTCGTCACCAAAATCCTGGTCTCCTCCACATTCTTTGCTTGCTGCTGCACCGCGGGTTCACCCAGCAGTCGTGTAGTAGACGCTTCTAATTCAAGAAATTGTTTACTGCTCTCTACTGCAGACTGCAAAGTCACCAAAGTCACCTTTACCTCCCCAATCTCCCGCCTCACATTCAGTAGTATATCCAGCAGCATTTTATTTTGCTTCTCCATTTCGCCGAGTTTCGCGGTGTTTTTTCTCACCACGAGTAAGATTTTCTTCACATCGCTTGCTTGCTGAAGCTTGAGTCTATCCAACAGTATCTTAAGCGAACGATCCACTTCAACAAGCTGGTTACTGTAACTTCGCCTGACGAACAAGTACTCCCTCTTCCGAATCTGACTCAGTCTGATTACCAGCTCTTTGCCATCCGTCATCTTTCTTTCGAGATCTTCGATATCCGTAGTTGGGAGATCCAGTTCCTGGTTCAGCTCTAGCAGCTGTTTGAAGATCAGAGGTTTCAGAGATTCAAGGGTGCGGTCAAGAATCTCTAGGCGGCCTCCAAAGCGCTTAGTTTCGTCTCTCAGTTCATTGAACCCCTTGTACAGCTCGGCGAACAGTGTTCCTAAAGCAGCTCCGGCAACAAGCTCCCCTACTAGAGCCATTCTAGATTCTTTGTACGAAAATTGGTTTCTTCTGATAAATTAAGGAAGCATTGTCTGCTTGGGCATATATATACATGTCATTTGTTAGGAACGTCGACTCTTTCAGAGCTTAAGATCGCTGACTACGTACTAAGCGAGAGGTTCTGGATATGTAACAAGAACTATCACCGGAGGTTCCTTTGTTGGTTACATCTCCAACATGTAAAATGAAATAATATTACAACAGTTCAAGTGGAACTAATTAATAGGAATCAGAGCGTGGTGCTCAAATAAAATTAAGCGTTTAAGACTTAAAGGTCTATGTGCCATATTATATGTGTCACTATGATCTTATATATATATGGAGTACTTAACAGTATATAGCCGCCGGCCGGTGAGGTCTCAATTCTATCCTCGACCAAAAAGTTTATTAAGTCATTAGGTATGAGACTCTAGCAAACAGACAACTAGTAAAGACTAAAGACACACCAATTATATGTAACGTTATGAATTATTACGTCATTTTATAAAGTAATATCTTGTTATTATTATTATTATTATTTTTTTTTTTTGAGAATAAAGTATCTTGTTGTTCCTGACTCTTGAGTACCCCCTTTATATATATTTGAACTTATATTAGGCGGCCCGATAGATATGAGCAAGTGACCAAACAATCGTCATATTGAATCGTATCGACTTGGTCAGATTGATAACCCGAGGAGGGTACGTAGGAAGCATGCATGGTTGGTACGTTCACTTTTATCTAATCAAGTCTTTGTCGTATATGACAACGACATTATTAAAATTGGTTAGTTTATCGTATGTACGTACATACTCTTCTGAGATCCATCAACATGCATGGACCAAAAGAAAGACGTACTAAGACCCGGTCACGAACTCCTCGTGATTCGGTCACTTTTCAGCAGACTCCGTCATGGCGTCATGGGTCGTTATTATTATCCAGGCAAACAAGTACTCGACGAGAATGGTGATATTGGCGGATAAGGATCCTCTCCTTGGCTGCCTGCCATCCTTGTTTATCCTTGACTTTGAATCGTGTCCGTTCATTCAATATCTGAAGGTCATAAACTTGACACATCAGCACAAACCCACTAAAACTTATTAAATGAGCCATTTAATTGCAAAACGTCGTTTGTCGTTTAGAAGAACTGAAGGAGACGTTAAGTCGTGTTCTCAACCTAGACCAACTCTTTAGCTCTTCTTGCCTCTTCCTTTCCGGAACAGCTTTCTTTTTCTTTTCTTTTTTTTTTCTTTTTTTTTAATCATCTGAAGGAGTACGGAGTCGGCCGATTTCACTACCAGCAACAACAGCTCCGCCGCAGATCTTCTTGATCATCGTTTTCTTTCAATTCATTTTTTGCTTTCTTTTCCTGTCTTTCTCTTACCTTTCAAATTAGTTTCTTCTTTTCTCTCATGGAACTAACAAATTAGCTTCTTCAATGACAAATAAGTTTTCCTGGTAGCTAAATTGATTAAATTGTTAAATCAACACCGGCCACCAGCTTGTGGTTCTGATTAATTTTGTTTCTCTTTATTGAAGAATAAAGATGTTCAAAACTGCAAACAGATGAATTTATATAGGGAGGCATCAATCAAATGTACAATGGGTTTTGTAATTATGCAGTCCAAGCCAGATATCAAACTAAACATATGTATTATCAAATTCTCTTCAGCAAGAGTAAATATCCATCCTCACTTCAATAGGTTTGGGTAACGTTTCTCATTTGATTAGTCAATGCTTTCCCTGGAATCAAATTTAAATCCAAATTCATTCTTGAATACCCAGAAAATGAAGATGGAGAACGGATTGAATTGAGACCTTCAGCCATGGAAGGCCCGAATAGATCGAATCTTCAGCCATTCCCAAATCCAGATGATACATCACCAGCATTGATGGGTTCATGATTTGATATGCTTTTCGATTTAAGTTAAACGAGAAATGGGAGAAGACGACCGCGTTGTCCAGATTATGGCGGTGCGCAGGAGCTTAATGAATAGAAAGATGAAGGATGAACTAACGAAGACGGAGAAGAAAGAGAGTTCTGAGACATAACGTCACATTCCAAACGGTGTTTGTAATTAAAGTGCTCATTTAATGAGTATTAGTGGGTTATTGATGAGGTGTCAAGTTGGTGACCTTCAGATATTGAATGAACGGACACGATTCAAAGTCAAGGATAAACAAGGATGGCAGGCAGCCAAGGAGAGGATCCGATATTGGCAGTGTCATTGATGAGGAAGATGGAAACGTCAAGTTCTGGTTGGATAAACCCACAGAAGTTATAACGAGACTAGACGAACTTAAGGAGGTTGCGCGATTGGTACTAGATGAATTAGAAGCTAATAAGAGACGAGGATGAGAAGATCATGCACCAAAGACCTTTAGGACTTCCTGGCTAATTACGTATGAACTTGCACTCCTTTTTTTCTTTTTTCTTTTGGGAATTTTTATAATTCAAACCGAAAACTGAACTTCACATTTAGTTTGATTTACGTTTGAATTAGAGATTGAACATCGTTCAACTTGTTATGTTAGAAAAATGAGGATTTTGTACTATACAATCTGAAGAGGAGGATGAACTACTTGTAATTGTTATGTAAAACCAGAGATCAGACTTCTGTTTCGCATTATTTTCTGGTGGTTTACTGAATGTATGCTAAAACTTGGCTCGCAGTTTTGATGCAGTTGAACCTTTTGGTTTAATGAAGCTGCAGTTTTGTGATTCCTTCTATTCTTTTAGCTTGGAGATAGCGTAATGTTTAAACATTTTGGCTAAGAATCAAGAAAGTTCATTGAATTATAGAAGTCCCTATAGAAGTATACAATAGAGGATGACATGAATGTTCCTCATAGACAATTCAAAAATTTAAAAGAGGTAGACCCAAAACAAGTGCAAAATATAAGAGGCAGATTTGTGCTGACATTCTATATCAATATACAATTCATAAAATCTATCGGATCTTTTTGAGCTCTTGGTCTTGTGAGGGGTGTGTAATTGACATGATACCTCACTTCTTGGCACCATACCTACACCCTAGGGTAAAACGGCCGTAGTGTCTAGGACTTCAGAGTTAGCTAGCTGGAAGCCTCGAAGTAGACGTAAGTTTTCCCTTGATTGCCTGAATCTGTTCCAATTCCTCCACAACTTCTTTCATGCACGGTCGGTATTTAGGAAGTGGTGCTAGACATTTTAGAGTAATCTGTGCTGCCTTTGATGCTGCATTCATCGAGTATTGGCCTTCCATCCGCGCATCAATGATGGTTTTCAACTTTCTTTTATTCGAGAGAAGTGGTTTAGCCCAGTCTACCAGATTACATTGTTCCGGATCCTTGGGGCGATTAGCATCGAGTGCTGGTAGTCCTGTGAGAATTTCTAGCAGCACAACACCAAAGCCATACACATCGCTCCTCGTAGTCAAATGACCTGTTAAATTTTATGGAACAAATCGATTTTGTTTTTTCACATTTTAGATTCACATTTTTTTTTCTCTTCTATTAATTTGATTTATTATGAAATCAAGTAATTCCATGTCACTTACCACGTCAGTTGTTGTAGGTTGACATCATATCTACAATTGATCTAGACCATTAAATTTTTAAAAATCTAATGACCAATAAATTGTGTCAAATCTAATATCCCAGGAACCATGAGGAATAAAAGTTCATATAAGAATTACATCATTTCACATTCTAAACTTGAAAATCATGAACTTCTTAGGATGAAAAAGAAAGAAATTAATCATCAAAACTTCCTTGACAAAATTTGTATTAACGTACTATACTTCAATTTTTCCAAAATAAGTTTCCAATTTTAGTACTTTATTTGGTTATGTAATTTCACTTTATTAATTTCTAAAGAATAAATATCTTCACTTTATAAGTTTCCAAATTTAAGTTTTTTTCGTTTTTAATAATTTTTTATTTTATATTATCACATCATTAGTTTCCAAATATAAATTCTATGTTTTTAATTTGTTTATATATTCCTAATGTATTACACGTGTCTATTTTAGTCAATTAACATACAAATAAAATTTGATTTGAATTGTCAAATGATAGAGATGTGTATCAAGTAATTAAGGGTGTGTATTTAAAACCACTCTTCCAATAAGGATGAGATGAGAGAGGAGACATATTATCATTTCCCATTAGATAGGTACACATGGTTGTGGCCTGTGGGTAGCTGAGAGTCAACTTGCATTGACTGGACTACTCATTTTTGTTGAGATTTATAGGGTTAGTTTGGTATTGCAGTGACTTTAAAACAAAAACTTGTTGTTGTTGTACTGCGAAAATAATTAGCTGTGAATTAAAATAGTTTTGTGTTTAGTAAATATTAGTTTTAAAAGGAGAAATTTTATTCACACATCATAATGTTCTACATATATACACATCTCTTTTTTTAGAACGTCATTATTAAATTATATTAGTCTTTGAAATTACCAAAAAACATCAAACTAAACAATGAAAAACTAATATTGAACCTTGAGAGCTAGGATCCGTGCCACTAAAAGGAGATGATCGAGAAAGATCTTTCATTTGGGTTGATGATTTTGGCGTCAAAAAGTATGCTCAGTATCATGCTATTTATCTTGATTTTAATTTTAGTTTCATACGAGCTGGTCTGTGCTTATTTGATATATAATTTTCTAATAAATTTCAATGATTATTCATGAAGTGCAAACTGAAAATGAAAACCTAAATTTTGCATTCTTCAATTTCAACAAAATGTTGAGTTCATTTCCAATCCACATATCTTGAGAAATTGATCTTGTATCCCTGTATCCCTTAAGAAGTTGAACTGAAACCTAAAATGCTAGAATAATATTTTTGAAATCAAAGTCTTTTGTATTCAAGGGTAGTTTGGGAAGTTATGAGTTGTGTATTTAGTAAAATATAATAATAACATATCTAAGGAGTGGGGTATTAAGTAAGGAATTTGTATTTAGTGTTTTAGGATGTGTGAATAAAATTACTCTTTTAAAAGTGCTGCCAAGACAAAAAACAATAATTTCTAGTGTTTTTAATGACAACAGCTTCTAAAAGCAATCAACCTTGAGGTTGCTACTAAAAGTTGTTATCAGTGATCTGTAATTTTTTTAAAAAGATGTTTTTCTTCAATTTACCAAACACCATAAAATTTAAAAGTTCAGATAGAAACATTAGATAAGTTTAACTGAGCGCATTTGTAATAAGGGCTATATTGTTAGTGGTTGTTGCCAATTAGACTTATTGGTCGTGAGTAGACAAATTGATCTAAGTGTTTTCTGGCCGTGAACAAGTTAATGAAATTGTCTATTTTCTTAAGGAAAAAGAAAAAAAGGTTAACTTATAAGCTGATTTTTAAAAAAAAAACGAGGCCATACCAAACGAGACCATAATGTGGTGCGTTTTCTATTTCGCACCTTTTCAGTCTCTCTTTTGGGTTTTCCCCGCATCGGGATATGCTCAATTTGGGCTTTGCTGTATTGTTTTGGGCTGACACCAACTACACAAGTTAAAGTCTAGTGTGTGGATGTCTAGGCCCAGTTTATAAAGCCTCTCTACAAAAATGGGAGATGTAGTGGTGGTATTCGTGGGTTTGCAATTCCTCCTTTGTTACCTCATTCTCATTGAGTGCCATGATAGCAAGAGACAACAGGGGAAGGATGAATAGGCTAATACAGAGTTGCTGTGCTATTCCAACAATTTTTACTGAAAGAAAAAAATAAAACATCACCATGCAATCCGAAAAGAACAAACACGAAGATATATAATTGTTTAAACATTGTATGTAAAATGGAGAGGAGTTTCCACTTGTGAGGTGTGTAAGCTCAAAAGGATCGTTATTGAGAACTTGCAGAAGATTGCATGGTGGGCTCGGACTGGTTTGGTTTTTCCTTCAGTGCCTGAATGTGTTTTAATTCCTCCACAACTTCTTCCATGGAAGGGCGGCTTTTGGGATCTGTTTCTTGTTATCTATATGTTAGGTTTATAACAATCGGGTCGTAAGGGTATTTATGTTATTTTATATCTGTAACTTTATATGTAATTGTTGTAACCTAATTCTCTATCGAGAAAAAAAAACATAATGTAATCTCTATAGCTTTTTTCCTCTTTTTTACTGTTTTCAGCTTTTATATTCAATAAATCAATAATTTTTAACATGGTATCAGAGTCGAGATGGCTATGTGCTTTAATAGTTTTTGCTTCCTCTTTTATCTATCTAGATTTCATTTTCAGTTTTTCAATTTCCCCCAAATCAAAAACCCTAAACCCGATTAATCCAATATCTGTGTGTTAGCGTCGAATCTATGGCCATTCTCTGCTATCGATGCCATCCTCTGAAATCGAAAATCTCCAGATCGGGATTTGCGATGGCTTCCTCTGTTCGTATTTGTTCCCATATCTGGTTCCCGATCTGAGACTCTTTCTCAGACGCGGTGTCGCGGTTGCAGTCGCTCTCTTGGGTTCAGTTCGCAAGCCTAGCCGCTGCCACCAGTGGCCTCTTCGGGTGCCGTCGGAGGTGTGGATGTTAGCGACCGAACCTATCCGGTAGTGCATGATTGGGTAATCTCTAGCCTCTATTCTTCTCTGAGCATTTTGTGATTTGGCTGAATGTTTTTTGGGAGATGGGGACACAGAAGGTGATTGATTTGAAGGTGAATATATTGTGATATGAGATGGGTATGATGAGGTTGAGTATTCTGAGCTTTTGTTTTGATGGTGATATTTGGCTATCTCTCAGATGCAGTAGGAGTTGGTAATTCCTTTCCGATTCAGTTTCCTTTCTCACTTGAATTATGGAATCTTTTTATGGTCTCAGATGTTGTGCTCCGATTTTCAGTTTTCCAGCTTTTTATTTTTATCGAAGTTGAAGTTGAAGTTGAAGTTTCAGATTGAAGAATTTTCTTTTTCTTTTTGGACTGGTGATTGTGGCATGATAATTTTGGATTATGGATTGGTTCTCTGGCTCTAGCGTGCAGTTTATAAATGAATTCGGTGAATTAGTTTCTGGTTCCTCTGTTATTTGGAAGTTGTTGCATTCAATTATGATTTGCCTCATTTGATTCCGCAGTAGTCCATTCTGGTTAGATGCCATCTCTGCCTATTCACATTACACTGCTACGTGAAGAAAATTTTGGGGTTATAAGGTTGATTTGTTGTGGTTTGGCCCGATATGCTCATATGCTGCTTGAATATATTCAATTGCCCACAGTCTTGTCCATTTTTATTTCTTTTTAGCCTATCTTTCCTTTCTTATTCTCTACCATTTCCACTGAAACAAAATTTTGTACAATTACCAATGAAATTTTTACCAAATCTGGTCCTGTTTTCCTGTAAGCTTCACTTTCACTTTGTTTGTACAATTATATTTCAAACAACTTTGTACAATTACCAGTGGCATTTGGATTCCTGTTCAATTTCAGTCTTTGCTTCTATTCAATTACGATACAGAAAGAAACATCAAGTCCAAAATCTGTTCACTTACTTTCTAAACCAAATTTTGAAAAAGAGCACTACCATTCGCTTTTGCCTTCTGCTTTTTTGTCTTCCTTGTCTTTCCTTTATAATCTTCTGGGCTAAGGCTGTGGGCACCTCATTAAAAGTGAGACCATGCAAATGCATATGTAGCAGAATGGTAGGTAATATGCAGTGTGTAGTGGATGCAGCCTTTTAGATTTTTCAGTATGCAAAGTCAGATATCAACAAACTTTTCAAGTTCAAGAAGAATTTTTAGTTTTTCCTCATATTATGGTTTGTTTGCTGCACTGCTGCCCTTGCTGTCCTCCTTTATGCTGCCTCATTTGTTGCCGCAACCAACAAGCCAACAACATATTAGAGATGCTTGGTTATTGGCTTCTTAACTGATATTGCATACAGTATCTTGAGCATTGAAGTAGACCCTGTTCTGATGCATTTGAGACTTATATATCTTGATCCAGCCATTATACTTGGGTGCTTCTAGTGTTAACACATCTGCTGCAAGTCAAGAAGGATAATAGTCTTATGATATCAAGTTGTTGGGTTCTTGAATTGGGTGTTATCTTGAAATAGGCTATAACTGTGTATTTCTCCAACCATTATGCTTGTTCCCAAGCATATGGTTGGGGGGGTGTTAACTATATGTTAGGTTTATAACAATTGGGTCGCAAGGGTATTTATGTCATTTTATATTTGTAGCTCTATATGTAATTGTTGTAACCTCATTCTCCATCAATGAGAAGAAAAACACAATGTAGCCTCCATAGCCTTTTTCCTCTCTTTTCAGCTTTTATATTCAATAAATCCATGATTTTTAGCATTTCTAAACATCTTAGAGCAAGCTGTGCTATCTGTAATGCTTCCTCGGAAGAATATTGGCCCTCCATCTGCTCATCCATGATGGTTTCCAACTCTATTTCATCACACAGAAGTGGTGTAAGCCATTGAACCAGACAGCATTGTTCCTCAGATCGGCCAGAATCAAGGGACTTTTTTTTTGGTTACAGAATCAAGGGACTTTAACCCTGTCAGAATTTCAAGCAGCACAACACCGAAGCTATAGACATCGCTCATCACACACATACTCCCTGTAATTTACGGTATGACATAACAAGTTGATTTAATTTACCCAATAATGACAAAGATGAACATAAATAGCTGCATTGCATCGTAGATACAGATGATCCAATTCCTGTAAGGAATGCAGCTGGATCAATATAACCCCATGTGCCAGCGAACTATGAGACTTCATCAGCTGACTCCAATCTTATTGCCGAGGTAAAATCTGATAATTTTGTATTATAATCCTGCAGAAGTAACTAATGTGAGGGGAAGATCATAGAAGGAGGACTTGATTAATATCAGGTACGTGTCGATGTTAGGGATTACCTAGAAAGCAAAACTGGTTACTAGTTTACTACCAATTAATGTTCCTTTCTTCTCAGCAATTAACAGAATAAAACCTTAGAGATAGAAAGAAGAAGAGGAGGAAAGATAGCACAAACCTTATCAAGCAATATCTTTGAGGGTTTGAAATTTCTGTGTATGATTTGTATACTGTGCAAAAAAGTTAATCCCTGGGCAGCTCCAATGGCTATTTTGAGTCTGTTGTCCCAAGATAGTGTTTCCTTGTCAGTTTTCCCTACACGAAATGAAACTTTTAGTCAACAAGTTTTGTGCGGTGAGTTTGTGAGGTGAGAAGAAGCAAAATTTCCATTTCTCATGACATACTTTCAAAAAGATTATCATGCAAGCTTCCTCGCTGCACAAACTCATAAACCAACCACATCTCCCTCTCCTTGCAGCAGTAGCCTAATAGCTTGACAAAGTTGGGATGAGAGAGAGACATACTAGGAAGTTCGCCTGCACTCGCAACATTAAAAATGGCAACAAACGCGTATCTTCAAATGAAAGTTTAATATACTGCAAAAATGTCAAGAGAATCAAAGCTTACATGATACTGATGATAGCATAACAATCACATATGGCAATGACGGCACCTAGTAGATTGGGATTATAAAGAATGACAGTTTACAAAATCATCACAATGCACCATATGAGGAACATGACAAAAGCTCCTATAAGCTGAATAATTCAATGCATGACTTGATCTTTCACTACTGAATATTTCTTTTCTTCACTAGTCCTAATTACGTAAAACATGTTCAGTGCATTAGAGTTCAAAACAGTACCGTCCACTCTCTTGTTGAACTCTTCGGATATCTCTGGATAACCACCATCATTCCGGTGCCATACTTAGACGGTGAAAGTGTCTTCTCATGCAACCAACCCTCATACGTCATCCCATTGATCCCACCAAACGTTTTGCCTCTGAAATTCTCAGTAGCAGCCTGCAACTCTGCAAGCCAGAAAACTCTCAAATCGGATGTCTCTATACCTGACCTTCTGCTCGCTTTTGGAATTTTGTTCCTGCTGTATCTGGTTTTTCCTACATTAACATAATTTTATGTTTAGCGACAAGGAAACAAAGATTGAAAGATACTTGAAAGGGGATAAATGAATAGAAATAATCCATGTGACCATATGAAGAGTGAGGAACCTTTGTTAGTACAAGACACCATTCGTTTAAGCAACCTTTTGATTTTCCTAGCCAAAACCAAGGTCTCCTTGCGATCTCTTGCTGATTGTTCAGCGTACTTTGTTGCCAATTCTAAGGTCTTCTTTCCATCCTTTACCGATTCAGTAAGCTGGCTAGTGTTCTGTTGTGCCATAACAAGTGTCTCCTTTGCGTCTTTCGCTGTTGTAATAAGTTGGTCTTGGTGTTTTCTTGCCAATATCAAGATCTCCTTCGCATCCTTTACTCCTTGTATGATCAATATATGGAGCAGTCTTTCAACAGAAGCATCCAATTCAATAAGTTGATCCGTGTAATAAGACTTTATGCAGTTCCACTTACTGACCTTTGAAGCCCTCTGAACAAGCTTCGCGCCCACCATCATTTCTGTTAAAATATACTCTATTTCTTCATCTGGGAGTCCCAATTCTAGATTATGATCTCCTATCTTTTCGATCACCGGCTTTAGAATTTCCAGAGAAAACTTAATGTTCTCAAGTAGGGATTTGAAGGCAGTAGACTTGTCTACTGCTTTATTAACAGCATCAAACAACACCCCAATTGCTGCTCCAAGAGCAGCGCCACCTACAAACTCCCCTACTATAACCATATCACTGATTATTACAAATGACAACAAAAGCTTTGATCACTCGATATCGAAAAGCTTTGGCTGCATAAGAAAATGTGAAAAAAGTTTTAAGACTCAAAATCCAATTAATCACAACGTTGATCTTAGGAAAGGAATAAGAAAAGCAATTACTTTTACTTACCTTCCAGGCTTCCACACCAGGTAGTTTGGGGGTTTTTGCCTTCCAAAAAGAGTTCCCCTCGCTTTTTTCTCAAATCAGCAGATTCAAGTGCGCTGCTCTCATATCGATCTGTTCTTATATTTTTGGGTCTAGCTTGTAACTTTAACCCCTATCAATGAAACTAAGACATTTCGTGGAACTTACTTTCATTTCGTGAAAATGAAATATTAGTAAGTAGTAACATTTTCTTTTTGTCATTATCGCACAAGCATGCATTATGTCGTTACGTACCAAGTGCTTGTTCGATTCAATTATTGCTCGAATTCACGAGGATAAAAAGCAGGACGAGACCAAATGCAGGCCAAGGGAAAAAGAAAATATGTATCAGATAATTAGAGGGAAGCACTTTCTGTTCTTTCTTTTATCTCTTAGCTTGACAGCTACTAGTTGTGGTGCTTCTTCTTCTTCTTCTTCTTCCCAACTGAGCTCATTCGGAAAGAAGCACTTTGTGCTGATTCATGGAGCATGTCAAGGAGCGTGGACTTGGTACAAGGTGGCCACTCTACTAAAAGCCTCGGGACACAATGTCACAGCTCTGGACTTGGGAGCATCCGGAATCAACCCGATCCAGGCACAGCAACTCCCCTCGCTCTCCGACTACGTTGAACCGTTGACAAAGCTCATGGTATTTCTGCCGCCAAAGGAGAGGGTTATTCTGGTGGCTCATAGCATGGGTGGAGCTGTTATATCTATTTTCATGGAGAGGTTTCCTGAGAAAATCGCTGCTGCTGTTTATGTCTCTGGTTTTATGTCCGGTCCTGCTCTCAATTACTCCACTGTTTTTATAGAGGTAATTAATTTGTTCATATACATAGATTTCCTCATTTGTTTCTTGTTTCTGGTAAATTAGTTAACCGACTACAGAGTTAATCTATTGAATATAGATGTTGTGCAATAATTCACTTAAATACTAACGAATTACATGAACTAATATTAGATTTTGTGTTAATTCGCTTAAATTAATACTTGCTGTTGATTATATGAACTAATTAACATATATAGTGGTACAAAGCGACGTAAAAATCATAAACATGTGAAGACATGACACACATGCATAATTTTTTAGGCTTTGCTCGATTATCATGTTTTGCATTAGATCTGCAAGGGGCAGAGTCATACAGCTAAATATTAAAGATAATCATCACCAATTACATTTTTGATAACCGGACAGATTAACAAGAGGCTGGATTACATGGACTCTCAGTACAGATACGACGCAGGGCCTAAAAATCCTGCAACGTCCTTCCTCACTGGGCCTAGACTCTTAGCATCGAAATTCTACCAGCTATCCCCACCCGAGGTAAGTTTCCAAAATTCAACCATGTCAGAAATGCATCTATTCGATCAAACTATATATCCAAATGACTTGCTTTACTCTACTACTACAACCATATATATAAGCTTAGCTAATTAATTAATACTCCTTCTATTTATTTATATGATCAAGCAGGATTTAACGCTAAGTTTGTCAGTGATGAGGTTTTCTCCTCTGTATAATTACGATGTGATAAAGCTCACCAAGGAGAGATATGGATCGGTTCCAAGAGTATTCATCATAGCAGATCGAGACCATGCAATAGTCTTGGAAGTACAAAATTTTATGATCAAGAAAAATCCACCAAATGAAGTCAAGGTGATCAGTGGGTCTGATCACATGGTTATGCTCTGTAGACCGCTGGAGTTGTTTTCCCATCTTCAGGATATTGCTGGGAAATACTTTTAACATTTTCTAAATCTCTACTGCTATAATGCTAGCCAGCAGTAAATAAATTCACCAAATTATGTTTTATCAATATTACCCATATTAATTAAGCTAATTCAAAATATTAAGAACAAAGATTATCATGATAAATAGTAAAATGAAAAACCAAAATAAATAAACGGTATTACTATTAACATACCCCTTTTCGTTATTAACACACAGGTCTCTTTCTATTTTTTTTTCTTCTCCAATTCAAAAGGCTAGTTGTTATTGAAATGAAAGTGGGTGTGTGGCAACATCTATAACCAAAAAAAAAAAGCGGGTGTGGCGTGAAATGAGAGCTTCTCCTTCCTTTTTAAATCCGGAAATTCTTCAATACATCAAGGTGGAAGTGAACCAGTAAATGAATCTCAGCCGTTCATATGATCAGCCCAGTACACGGCACTAACTTCAATATTAACATTGTTAACAATTGAAACCATGGTTAATGTTAAGAACTGAAACCAAAGGATTAAATCACTTGTGTCCTACGCTCGTCAAGATGACATTGCCTTTGTCCGATTAGATTATTCGACGAGATGGAATCGCCGATCCAATATATTTGCAGAGCTCGGCGGCGATGGAGATGAGCCTTGGTTGCCATGGTTCGATCTCAATCTAGTGGTGGACTGGTGGGTTTAGAGAAGAAATGGAAGCGAGGTTTGTGAGACCCAGGAGAACTAGTTTCATGGTTGATTGTGAAGATTCAATCATCAAAGTGGAAAATGGTAACCGGTACAAAAATGTGAAGAAGAAAATTGAAAAAGGCGGTATTGCTTTCCCAGAACAGATTCATGTGAAATTTGAAACGGGCATAGTTGATTGATGACATTGGAACAGATGTGAGTACATGATTCTGGTGTTGCTGGAAGCATATATGCTTTCTTGTTTTGCATTAAGGGGTTATTTGAGAAGGTGGAACAACGTAAAATAGTCATGAGCATATAGCTATGAAAGTATGGTTGTGGTAGTGGTCCCGTGGAGAGCAATAATGTCGAAGATGAAGAAGAAAGGAGCAGATCTCGATTTCTAGATAACTAACCATGGTTCGCTAACTCTGTTAACGCATGTGACTCGGTTCAAGTGCATCATGGTACACTGAATCCGCTCCGTGTTAAATCAAGTTGAGGTATACGACAAAACGTTTTTCTTAGGAGCGTTGGATTCCCAAAATACCCATATCCTCTAAAGCAGGCAACTGGGACAACAGTCTATCATCAGGGGGTGATCCGTAATTTCAGCCGAGGGTCATTTATGCTACATTTAATAAAGAAAAGCAAATCCTAATCCCTCTAGGAAAAGGATTTAGTCTGGCAACGCATTTTCAACACGCAACTCTCAAACCGCCCGTATGGCCTATAAATACAGCCCTAAGAGCATCTTTCATTCATTTTCTTATGTCAAATTCAAATTTGACATCTGATGTGAATTTTGACATTTTCCCTGATTGTTCACTCCAACCCGGCTGTTAAAATATATATATATTCTATTGTTAGGATGAAGTATTTTATTATAACATTACAGCTCTTTATCTCTCTCTCCATCTTTTATCTCTTTCTGTTCTTCACTACTTCGTCTTTTGCTGGAATTGCTTTCCCTCTCCATCTTTTATCTCTTTCTGTTCATCTCTACCACCATAAAGATGTGGATCATAAAAAAAAAACGCAGGAAGCTCGTACTAACACAAGCTTGCTCGATGCTATCCTCAAGATGAAGACATCACTGGGGATCTTGAAGAATGCCGAATTTTCTTTCTGGTTTGGCCTATGTTATGACTCTATGCCTATTTAAGATCTTGATACTATTTCTCTTATGCTTTCTCTCCCTCCCAAAATGAATTAATATTATCGAAGTAACAGATTATACAGATTTATATGAGCAGAGGGAGGAAGAAGACATTGTTGGAAGTGAGTCTGATAGTGAAGAGATTCACTCGGGTTTCCACGAAGGAGAGTGAAATAGAGAGACAAATGTATTAGTAGAATTTCAGCTGGGTATTTTATCTGGGTTGTTGCAGATCAAAGTTTGGATTCTGAGATGGAATGAAGGAAGAGAGAGAGAAGAAAGAGAACAATAAAAAGAGAAAAGACAGTAGCCCATGGGACTGTCAAATTTGACACCATGAATCTAAAATGTCATCCCTGTGGCAAATAACATCTGGGTTGGAGCTGTTTTTCAACTGTCAAATATTGCTGATGAGACTCCACGCAGGAAATAACATCTCCACTGGAGATGCTCTAAGACTTCATTCTCATCCTCATCCTTAAATCGATTCTCGTCGATTGCCAAACTCTCTCTCTCTCTCTCTCTCTCTCTCTCTCTCTGTTTTTCAAAATCAATCACTAGAGTATCATATCAAGCCCGGAATCAGATAAGCTTGATCACATATCACGTAAGTCAAAACGATCACATGTCACATAAGTCAAACTGACCTGGTGGGTGTGTTACTAACCGAGTTGGCTTATTGTCTCACCGCCGCAGACAAAAAAACTGGTTCTCCTCGTTTGGGTTTCGCTCTCCAGCGCTGTTTGTTGAAAATCTATATGGAGCATATCCAGATTGAAAGTATAAGAATGAAATCTTGTACTTGGTCTTGTCTGCAGAATTTAACTTTCTATCGAACTAAGAGAAGTATAAAACAATGAACAAAGAGATTTGTTATCGACAATCTAAACCTCTAAAGAGGAAACATCACTGCGAGACCTTATAGTAGTCCACACTCAATCAATTCACTAAAACTTTGAAGAAGTTACAATTGAATCAAATAGTGATATACATCGTTATCACTTTCATAAGTTACAATAACAAACTTGATTTTACAGCTGATGAACTCTTCTAGGATAATAATGAATTCTAATTGAAAAACCTTTGCAACTTCTTTCAATTCCACTTCCAACTACACTGATCTCAGATCATACAAATGATAGATGATGCAGTGAACAAGAATGAATGAGTTTTAAAACAGTTTAGCAACAATAGACAATATCACAATGCTCTTATCAAAAGAATGTAAAACTCAATGCTTTAACAGATTACTTCTAGGCAGATATATAGTGACACAACTCCCCCTTAATCGGATCCCATTGATTACTGATTGAACCTGAGAGGGAAAACTTTTTCAAAAAACAAATTTGTTGACAGGAAATAAGAACTAAGCAAATCTTTTTCAAAACCTGTCATAAAAGATTTCCTAAACTATCTCAAAGATATTTTAGTCAATCTAAACCATAAAACGACTTAATCTTTTCTTTAAACAATATACCAAAAACATGATATGTATATGCATGAAATGCAATTACCTTAGATGATCTGAAATCAATGAAGTCGAGGTAAATCAGTTGACTTTTCTTCTAAACTCGTGGTTCTCCTTGCTGGACCGGGAAACCTCTACTTCCTGGTTTTTCTGCAGACATCCTTTCCTTCTTTGGACTTGAATATGACTGCCATATACTTACACAGATTGACACCGAGGATTATCACCAGGAGGAGGAGGTTTCTATCGTTGTGGATCAAAATTCCGGGTCGGATCGCACCGAATCTAAGCAGAACGATGAAGATTCCGAGTATTGCGCTGATTCGAATACCACGGATGATCAGTTTGGGGTTTTCACCAGAAATGGGATGATATTGAGGGTGAATGGATCGAGTGACGAATACGAGACTATTCTCAAGAGCTTTGGTGTTGGGATGGGATCGGCGGCAGGAGTTACGGAGGTTGTGGCGGTGCACAAGAATTTGGTTTCTGGATTGATCCGCCGGGCGAGGTTTGAAACATTTCGGGTGTTTTCACAGGCAGTGGGGAAGAAATGCGGTGGAAACCCGAACATTAGGTTTGCTTGGTACAGCGGATCGAGAGATGAGGTTGCTGATATTATGGTTCATGGGTTTAGTAATGTGAATGCTGATGAAGTATGCGTTGGATGGAGCAAGTGCATCACAGGTTGGTGATGATGGGCTCAGGCATATGCTGCTGTGCCGTGTTATACTGGGGAAGATGGAAGAGGTGCCTAGTGGTTCTGGACAAGTTGTTCCTGGTTCGAATGAGTTTGATTCTGGTGCGGATAATGTTGTGAATCCTCGAAGGTATTTTGTGTGGAGTCCATGCATGAACTCGCACATTTGTCCTGCTTATGTTGTGAGCTTCAAGGGTCCTGCTAGCTTGGAGGGTTATGTGACAAGTACTACTACTACTACTCAGACGGGAAGTATCGCTAGTGCTGTAACTCAGGGGAATGCTCGCTACAAGAGATCAGCGCTTGGAAATGTTACTCTTGTAGCTCTGCTGGCCGCGCTGACGAGATTCTTGACTCCTCGAGAAATGAAGATAGTTGTCACATTGCTGCAGGATTTCAGGGCAAAGAAGTTTGACGCAGACGAGTTGAAGCGAAAAGCGAGACTCATAGCTGGTGACAAGTTGATCTCGGCAATGAAATTGGCGGCTGTTAAGGGGAGTAGTACTCTTGGTGGCTTGCAGTTGGAGAATGGATCAGTGCGAGATATATATCTCCCTGGTCTGATAACCGTGCTTGCAGAGTTCTTGCCTGCTCAGAAGATTGAAATGCTTAGCAAAAGCCTTGGCGATTTCAAGGCTAAGAAGATAAATCGACCTCAGCTGGCTACAAGTGTGAGAGACATTGTAGGCAATGACAATGTGTTGGTTGCAGCAATCAACTCTTACAGAATCAGTAAGCACCGGCCGCAAGACAAGCAGTCAATTGTGTGAAGAAGATTAGTTACTAGTCCTTGTTTAAACCAGCATCTGTTTTCGTTTTGCTTACAAGCTTAGTCCTGCATATGATCCATATGTTCCTTCACTTTTTTCCATGATAACAAATCTTGTAATATGACACTTCCTGTTTCCAGTCCAAACATTATCAAGGACCAAAAGTACAGGATCTTGTCCTGTTTTATTCAGAATTTGTTGCAGCCTGTCAAGCGCAATTTCTTCAGATTGGAAACAAGTATTGGGATACCCTCTTTTACACATATTTCCTGTACAACCTCGGTGTTGGGCCTATTTGAAACATAGACAAAGATGAACTCTTGAATTTGTCTGTCCAAACATTTTATAAGAACACTGTCAGCAGTAAAAGTCCATTCTGTTTACAACCGTAGAAACATACAGATAGAAGAAAGCATAATGCATAACATGCATGAATATTTATATATCAATTGCAGGTTTTTAGCAAGTGCTTACAGAAAAAGGAGAGCACGTACAAAGTTTAGGGTAATGCCATCAAGATTAAGGGAAGAAAATCTGAAAAGAAAATCACATATATTGCTGCAGTATTTATTTGAGAAAAGAACAAGATCAAGAATGAAAATTCATAACAAATAGTGAAAATTCAAACACTGTACTCCACAGATTTTACAACACCCAGTATTTAATGTTGTACAACATGATTTACAGAAGCAAAGAAAAACAAAGAAACAAACGACGGAAACAAGGAAGAAAATGAGCACACGTACATGACACATGTATAGAGAAATGAAAGCTCTCAAGTCTCAAGAGTATACTGATGAAGCCAATCTAGGCTGAATTTCTCTTTGACCACCGTGATGTTTATGTTGTTTCTGAGACTGGGCAAGTGAGGTTTCCATAACCGTTCTGTCTCCTCATCACATATCACATCAGTTAACTTTTCAAGATCTGAAATTGATTCAGGCAGCTCATCCAATCTCGAGCACTGCCGCATGTTGATGTTTTCTAAGCTGCACATTTCACCAATATATTCAGGCAACTCCTTAACGCTGTAGCAATTGGATATGTCAAGAACCTTTAACTTTTTGAGTTTCCTAATTGAACCAGGAAACTCTGACAGGTCTGTGCAGGACCTTAATCTCAAAAGTTCTAAATTGACAAGCTCTCCAATCATTTCAGGCAACTCAGATAGCTTATGACAGTTGGTGATACTGAGCTTCTTTAGATGGATTAGGCGACAGATGTCAGCAGGTAATTCCACCAAATCACTGCAATAGTCAATGTTGATTTCTTGAAGTTCTGGGAATGCCTCTTTGATGGAATCTTTGCTAAAAGCTGGCCCCATGTTACACATGAAGAAAGATATCTTCTGCAGTCTCTTCAATTCTATGGGGTTCTTGGTAATGGAAGAAATAGAAATTCGCTCTAACCTTATCGTTTTTAGTTTAGATAAAGAACCCAACAATGAAAAATTACTCACTTCAGCTGGTAAGAATCCATTTGTGACTATTAGAACCTTCAATTTCTTCATCTCCTTCACAAATTCGGGCAATCCATAGTTCTTTGTGTGGGAATTCAGAACTAAAACTTCAGCTTTCGGTAGTTGTATGTCGCGCCATTTTGATGAGAAGTGACTATCTGCAAACGATATCATACATGTATGAATATGTGAGTACAATGAGAAAAACTGCATGAATATGTGATGTGCTGAACTGCTGATGTAGACAAACATATGTATGCTAAGGAGAGATGGAACAACCAGTTGATATAGATACAAGGTGAGCTTTTTCGAAGGGCTGATCCATCTGTTTTTTCCACCATTTGGGAAATTTGTTTCCACGTATGTCTATAATCAGTCTTTCCCTCTGTTCTATTGGGACCGTATCCGTATGGTGGATAGCCAGCTCTCTAAGTAGATCATGTTGGGTAACGAAGTGTTCGACATAGTCGTCCATATCCCCCTCGTCATTCCTGGTAATTATCAAAGCTAAGTTACTTAGAAGAGATATCTTGATCGTGCAACAGCTATTTGAGAAATTAAAGGATGAAGAAATTGCATACCTCGTGATTACAAGATTTGCCAGCCTCCAGTTGTTGAGGTAGTGGAGTATTGCATTACATGAACTACGTTTATCTGTCCACATATCATTGAGGACAGAAACAGGAATCATTCGGCCTTGAGGAAATGAAGCAAGGTCTTTGAAACATTCCTTGATATCGACGATGGTATCTTCTTCACCCAGAGCATCTAAACTACTTTGAAGGCAAACAAGCACATGGTTTTGAAACCTAATGACAGGAGAACCGCTAGACCATGCTTCTACTCTATCTTTCCAGATCACAATTTCCTTGCCGAGTGATCTACCGACCACTTCAATGGCGAGTGGAAGTCTCTTACAGAACTCCACTACCTGTTCAGTCTCACATATAAAGATAACAACATGTGACAATATGCTCAAGTATTGTTATAGAAGGTTTAGTTTAGGTACATATTTACGAATAAGTATGGATACACTGTCATGTGTATGGATTCCTTCATTTGTAAGAAATATGCATGTACTTATAATAGGAAGAAAGCTCACTTTTCTCTGAAGATCTTCTGGAATAGAAGAAGATTCTGTGAGGCCTGCTGAATTACGGAGAAGGCTCATTGCATCTTTCTCATTCAAATCTTCTATCTGGTGTTTAACATCAAATTCTGGCAAATCAGATCTTGATGTCACCAAAATCTTGTGATTTGATTCTTTGAACTTACAGCTCGCGAGGAGAGATCGTGTCCTGTTTCCAGGCCAAACATTATCAAGGACCAAAAGTACAGGGTCATTTCCTGTCCTGTTATTCAGAAGTTGTTGCAGCAAGACAAGTGCAATTTCTTCGGATTGGAACCCCAACAATTTCTTACCGTCTTTTTCACATATTTCCTGTACAACCTCGGTGTTGGGTCTTTGTGAAACGTTGACAAAGATGATCTTGAATTTGTCTATCCAAACATAATATAAGAACAAAGTCAGTAATAGGCTTAATTTATGTTTCCAAGTGTCGAAACATACAGAAAGGGGCAGGCATAACATGAATATTTAGATATAAATTGCAGGTTTTAACATGTGCATACAGAAAGACAAAGTTATACTGATTAGCATCTGCAAACAGTAAAACAAAGCTATAGTTCCTATTGATTAAGAGCCTATCACTTTTGAAAGAAACAACAAGTCGAGAATATTTGAAATGAGGTAGGCTTTTCACAGAAGTATTGTAACACACTACAATTGAAGTTTCATAAGACATAAAAATCATAATTCAAGGCAACTACTCATAACATCTCATATGTATACCTTTCACTTTCTCATCTTGACAAACAGATTTTGCCATAGTGGTTTTCCCAGCTCCTGGATGACCAGTGATTAGAGCCATTGTCACCCCATCCTCAAGAAGTTTCTTCTTCAATTCATCCACTTGTGATTCGAATCCAACAGTAAATGGTGGTGGTTTAGGTACTCCGGGCCATCCAGTCTTAACTTGATTTTGCACTAGGCCATTCATCTCTACAATAGTATGATGATTGTTATTCAAATTTCCTGTTTCCAACATAATACATAATTCGGAGAGCAATAAAAAAATTGTCAGAAATGTTTCCAAGAAAGTCACCTTGGTTTCTCCTCATCATTTCCTCCAACTTTGCATCCAATCCAGCAATTTTGTTGGTGTTTTCCTCTGCCGTGACCGAGATATCCTTCAGCAACCGAGTATGTTCTTCTGTCACAACTAAGACCTCCTTCACATCCGTAACAATAACCTTCACATCCTTACTAGTATCCTTCACACCCTCACTAGTATTCTTTGCCACAACCAAGGTCTCCATACCATCACACACTCCCTGCACCTTCAATATCTTCAAGTGTCTCTTGAGAGACTCATTCCACTCCACAAGTTGGTCGGTGTAATCGGCCTTCCAGAAGCTCCACTCACTAATCTTCACCAGCTTATCGATCAGTTCTTTTCCTCTCTGCATTGTTTCTTTCAGCTTTTCTACTTCCCTTGCTCGGTTACCACCCAACGCATTGTTATGAGCTTCTAACTTCGGGATCAATGGGCTTAAAGAATCCACTGTGGATTTGACGCTTTCGAGGGTGGGATCAAACTCCAAAGCCTTCTCCACCACTTCCCTAAGGACATCTAACGCCGGTCCAAGTGCTCCTCCAGCACCAGCCCCTACAAACACCTCCAGTGCATTGAATTTAACCATTCTCGACAGAAACTTGTATATCTCCGGGCTGCACAAGTAGAAAACATAACGAAAATTAAGTCACTCTTAAACTTGGAATTGTCCAACTGAAGGTACACTGGAACTAATCGAAACATGGTACAAATTAAACTTTACCTTGCTTACCGGATCTGAACAGTTGCTTAGGATTCTCAAGAGATCAAAGACCGAGTACGTAGCTAGCACTAGGCTTTAGGTGTCACTCTTAAACCCGGCCCTAAACCGTAGAATTGCAGAAGGATGCACCACTTCTCTCTACGAATCACTGTTATGACTCTCTTCTTCAGAAGCTCAGACACATCAACTGCCTGTTATAATCAGCTATTTTTATTCGAAGATGAAGGTGACCCACCTACTACCGCGTTACCCTTTACATATATTCAACAATGGCGACTGACAAACACTTCACTTTTTCAGTAACAATATACGTGATGGTGGAGATGGTTTGGCAGCGAGTGTAGAGTAACTTAGTGAATAGCTTTACAAAGAGAACTGTACTAGTAAAAAAAAAAAAAAAAAAAAAAAAAAAAAAAATTAACTGAAGACGCTGAACTAGGCAATGTGGAACTACTGCTGTAAATCAGTAAATGTATCGCTATAGAGCTAACGCGTCAATGAAGCGAGACCGACCACATTTCCAGAAGACTTACAGAAGAAGACAAGCTTAACCTTATGTTCTCTTTTTCTCGTCTGATTGAAGAAGAGTAGAAGACTTGGGGCAATGACTTGCATTTCATGGATCTCCACAAAGGAAATTGTAAATCCTACTATAGTAATAGTAGCTGGCAAATATGAGGAAGGAGACCGCTATAAGAATTAGCCTTTATTTAAATTCAACCAGGGTTGATGCTGTTCACACTTCACACGTTACTATCACTGTTATTAGTATATTACAATGCAGAATCAAATGCATCTTGCACTAATTATCTAGTACAACTTACAGAACAAAGAACAAAATAAAGGAAAAATAAAGTAAAATTAGAAACAAACAGAAAAGAAATACAACAACAAACAACAAATATGTTCTAGAATTTAAGGTAAAGATCCACAACAACTGCACTGTCTGATATTGAGCTTCCCTGAATGTGAATATTTCAAATGTCATGCGCAGCTTTAATCATCGGATAAGTCCAGAAAGTTCAGCTTATTGAGGTTCCTTTGAGACGAATGATACCAGCATTGCTTCAACATTTATTATTTTCGAAAAGAAAGGTCTCAGAAATGAGACTTGTGGAGCCAATTGAGGTTGATATCTTCTTTCACAACCTTAATGTGCATGTTTGTCAGATAGGGTAAGAAGGGTTCCCATAAAATTTCTGTCTCTTCATCGCATGTCACTTCCTTCAAGTGTTCAAGATCCAAAACTGAAGAAGGCAGCTCATTCAATCTCGAGCACTGTCTCATGTTGAGCCTTTCTAAGCTGCACAATTCTCCAATGTTCTCAGGCAATTCCTTCATGCTAAAGCAATCCGATATGTCAAGAAAGTTCAACTTCTTGAGGTTCCTAATAGAGCCAGGTAACTCTGACAAGTCTGTACAAGACCTAAGCCTCAGCAGCTCTAAATTGACTAGATTTCCAATGTCTTCAGGTAAGGCAGAGAGCTTATGAGAATTGGTAACACTGAGCTTCTTGAGTTGTATAAGGTCACAGAGTTGGGCAGGCAACTCAACCAAATCATTGCAGTAGTCAATATTCATTTCAACAACATTTGGAAACGCCTCTGATATCTGTATGGTACCGTTACCAAAACCTTGGCCGATGCAACACATGAATAGAGAAATCTTTTTCAAACTTTTCAACTGTATAGGATACCTGCTTATGGAAGGAAGTGATATTCGCTCCAATCTGATTCTCTTTAAACTTGGTATCGAATCAACTAGTTGAAAGTTATTCAACTCGGTAGGACTACTACTGCAACTTGTGAGTACTAGAGTCTTCAGTTTTTTCATTTTCTCTACAAACTCAGGTAAGGCATAATACTTGGTCTGAAAATTCAAAATCAAAACCTCTGCTTCTGGTAGTTGCAAGTTTTGCCATGTAGATGAGAACTCTTCATCTGCATATATTACGGTATATGATGTGAGATGGGATAGAATTATATGATCAAAATCATACCATTGTGTGTTATTAAGAATTATCTGCAAAAGAGGAGATGTAACAACCTGTCGAGATAGATACTACACGAGCGATGAGGGATTGATACTTTTGTTCTTTCCACCACATAGGAAGGTTGTCTCCACATATGTCAATCATAAGTCTCATTCTCTGTTGTAGCGGTTCCTGACTCGTCTGTCGGATAGCCAACTCCCTAAGCATGTCATGCTGTGTAACGAAGTGTTCAGTGTAATAGCCATCACTGTACTTGTTGTCCTTCCTGCTGGTTATAATCAAAACCAATTTGCTTAAGAGATTTCTTCAACACATATGTATTGCAGTAGAAATTATGAGAAGCAGCTGCACATGGACATAAAGGAAAAACTTGATTGACTAGATCAACTAAGTGAAACAGAAGCCTATATACCTTGTGACCACCAGATTAGCCAAACTTTGAGAGGCAAGTTCATAGAGGTGTGAAATTGACAAAATATCTTCATGTATGCCATATAACTCTGCCCACATATCAACTAGGACAGTAGCAGGGATTCTTTGATCTTCGGGAAATAAACCAAGGTCGATGAAGCATTCCCTGATAAGAGGCTTCTCTTCATCCAACGCATCTAAGCTACTTTGGAGGCAATCAAGCAAATCATGTTCAGACTCAAGAACAGATGAACCTCTAGACCATTCCAATACTCTTTTTTGCCATATCTCTATTGGCTGACCGCATAGTGATCTTCCGAGAACTGTAATTGCTAGTGGAAATCCCATACAACGCTCAACTATCTGCAAAGCAGAATTCATCTAGTCAATATTGCTCTTTGAGTCGATCATTATTTACCGATATGTGCATGAATACTTGGCATAGAAAGTGAATGTATAGTATCTCTTCATCTTTTCCTGCTCTCGCATTAATATGCATATATGTTTTGCATTGCAGACTATAAAATCACCTTTCTCGGAAGATCTTCTGATATATAAGAGCTCCTGTCTCCTAAGGATGCTGCATGGTGAAAAAGTGCCATTGCATCTGCATCGTTCAAACATTCTAGATAATATGGAGAACCAAATCTTGGAAAACTAGACCTTGATGTAACCAATATCTTGCAATTTGTCATTTTTAATTCATCAAACTTCTCCAGAATAAATTCTGATCCAGCCCAGACATCATCCAGGACCAACAACATAGGATTTTGTCCAGTTTTCTTCAGAAATTGGTGCATCCAGCTAACTGCAGTTACATCACTTTGGAAATCGGGGACCTGGGCACCCGTTCGATGATATAGCTCTTGGACAATCAGAAATAAGTTGTGCTTCTTTGTGACAGTAACAAAGAAGATATTGCTCTTGAATTTATCTATGCAAACAAAAGACAAGAAAGTAATCACTAGGAGGCACTTTAAAGTTATATGCAATTGTGAAGAGATTTAAACATGCAGATGGTGAGGTCATAAAGTGATAAAACTGTATCTAACTCAACAATAGGCCTAACTTATTGAAACAGTAAGAAGTGTTGCTATGAAGCATGTAGTCATGAAGCTATGAAGTTATGTTCCACAGATAGTGAGACTTGGCCTTTTTGCCATATTGAATAAAAAGCTTGACAATAATCATATGGCATTCTTCAATTAGGATATGAAATTTCTAATTTTGAGAAAGCAAGAAAACATATCAGCAAATTAGAAAACATTCATATACAATACCTTTGATTTCTGCATCTTGGCACAACTTTGTAGCCAGGGTAGTTTTCCCACATCCTCCGGGAGCAGTAACTATCACCATCGAAACTCCATAAGTAAAGAGCTTCATTTTCAGTTCCCTCAGAGGCACATCCAATCCAACCGTAACAGTCGTAGGTTCAGGCACAGCACACCACCCTTCAATTTTCTCAGACTGAATGTTCTGTATCACACAATTCCCTTCAATTCTCTGAACCACATTCTCAATATTCCTCATCGAAATCAATGCCTTCTTAACATCCCTTATGCCCTGCACTTTCAGTATCCCCAACAGCCTCTGAAGTGACTTACCCAATTCAACAAGCCGGCTGCCATACTTATACTTCTTGAACCTGCTCGCTTTCGAGCACTTGCGAATAAGCTCCACTCCTTCTTCCATTTCCACACTAAGATTCTCTAGCTCCTCCCCTTGACCATCCAACTCCTTCTCACACTCTGCCATCTCCTTGATCAGTGGTTCCAAAGAGTGCAGAGTGGATTCGATATCCCCGAGTTGGGATTTGAACACCATCATATCCTTCACTTGCTTGAGAGAATCACACAGCGTCCAAAATGTCACTGACAAACGCGCTCCTCCGATGAATACCACTGCCATTACACAACACATCAAAATCAGCAATCTCTAGAAGAAACAAAAAAAAAAAA
>NC_020491.1:11397915-11399983 GCF_000184155.1 Fragaria vesca subsp. vesca
ATGCAGCTTGTTTGAATTACACAATAAACAAGAAAGGAAAAAAAAAAAAAAACTTAACCTGAAAAATAAAAAAGACAGCAATAAAATGTTACTGTTCTCTTCTGTAGAGCGGAGGAGAATAATCAGCCGGAAAACTAGGGGGAAGATCGAATCACCATGAATACCACTGCCATTACACAACACATCAAAATCAGCAATCTCTAGAGAACAAAAAAAAAAAACAACATCAATGGCATATGAAACCAGAGAGAATATACATAAGATGATTGCTTACTCTTGCTTTGAGTTAATACGAGGTAAAGTCGCAATCAAATGCTTTCTTAGAATAACAAGGAATCTAATTTCCTAAACAGAGCAAAGAGTTTTGCGTTGTTTGAAACTCCCTCTCTAGAACTCGATTCGTTTAAATAGAGAACAACAGCCCGCGTCCTCGATGAATAGTATATTGTTCTGTTCCAAAAGTAAAACGAAAGGAAATGACCTGTGGGGCTCCTGGCATATTCTGCGTAAACTACTGAGGCCTGTGCCGCGTAAACGTCAGGTCCGGGAAGCTTGCATGACACAATTAGGCCCAATTATTGGAATAAATGCTCTGGCCCAATGTTTTTGTCACTCTTCGAATATTACAATCCACCCCCCTTTTTTTTGTTCTCGTTAAAACTAGTATAAACATAACAAAATATAATAACTTACTAAATCAGAAGTGTGGATCGTAAAATAACAAGTGTAAATTTCAAATGAGAGTCGCAATCATCTCTCTTGCAGTCGGTAGCTCTTATAATCCTACTTAAGTATATAATATTTATACAATTAATTTAATATATTATTTAAATAATAAGAAGTATCGCGATGGAGGACCTTGTCACCTTGAAACCATGGTTGTTAAATTGTCATGAAGACCCTCTCTGTTACGCCAAGTGATGAGTCATGATTTGTTAAAACAAAAACAAACAAAAAATCATAATTAGGTCATGACAAGAATGGCTCCGTAAAAGAGCATACACGTTTGCAGAAATTCACACATTTATATCTTTGGTCGATACATCATTTTTCTTTCCTATTAGTACGTGCACGTTGTATTTATGATCTGTCCAATTATGAATTTTCCAAAGAAATTTTCCTTTTAAACAGATGTAGCTTCGTGTACTGCTAGTCTGCAAAAGAAACACACTTGGAGCCTTTGAGGTAATTTGGATGACATAGTATCGCATTTGAGTACGTAGTCTTGTAGATCATGTCGTATACACACGGGCCGGGGCAAGGGATTTTCCTATGAAAATGTACTATAAATTTTAGTAATTTACCTTCAATCCAATTCCGTATTCTTAAGTTGATAGTGTATGTATTCAAAGCAGCAAAAAACCATTCAACGGAACGTTGTATTGAAAATTTGAAATAATCGGTGTGCAGACGAATTAGAAGTTGAAGAACTAATAATAATCAACTATATTAATTAGTTGATACATAATGTCCCTATTATGTATATATCTTCAATTTCTTCTTATCCTAGGGGTCGTGGGAAGAAGCAGATTAAGGCTGTTTTCAAATAACACCGCAAGAAAGCATAAACATTTGAACATAATCAAACGTTTGGCGATGCTTTGCACAATTTCCCCCTAAGATATTTTATTTTGTCCCTTTCAGTTGGTACACATCCGTAGATTGTATCTATCTTGTCAAATGAGAACTTTCTTTTTTTTTTAAACAGCAAATGTTGATGTAATTGTGTTTGTGGTTATGGCTGATGAAGGAAAAACTGCTTCAAAGGCACGTAAGTATTTACGCTGTCCTTTAGACTTTATTTGCCCCACAACTAGTGTGCAAAGGGGTTTGATCAAATAAGCCTTTAGGATACAATGAAGCCTAGCACTTGCTATTGTTGTTCTTCGTTTTGCACTCACGAAGATCAACCTTACACTCGATTAAAGGTTTACAAGAAACTCAAGGTTGCTAGAAACTATATCTGCAGTTTTATAGTTTCTAGATTTTTGCTGGTGTTAAGAAAATATAGATGGAGGTTTGAGAAGAGAGAAACAGGTTTCCTGATATATAGATATGCAGAAGAACT
>NC_020491.1:11400003-11411838 GCF_000184155.1 Fragaria vesca subsp. vesca
CTCTCTAACAATCCTCCACCATTTTCAAAATATAAAAGTATATATAATACATAAATAAGTTTCAAAAATATTTTGGAAAATCCTTGAGCAGATAACTTGGTAAACTTAATGCATAAACTAAGGTGTCTTGTGGACTTGAACCTTAGCTTAGTGAAAATACATCAAAGTTAAATCAGAATGGCGAAGTAGCTTTGCTTTGAACTTGCGATTCTATTGTGACTTAACCGGACATATCTCACACATTAGTCTTCTACTTCTTTCGAGTGTTTTACAAACCGACACGTGGATTGGCCTTGTGTCTTGTATCCTTTTCATGAGTGCTCTAGAGACTAGTCCAAGTCACATAGAAGGCGGCACCACCTTCGACACTCATATAGGTAAGCATGTAGTACCCCTATAACTAAAGTACTTTGCATCATGCCTATTAAGAGTTTTATAAACTCAACCTTCACCATTCATTATAGGTACCAAGCACTTTTTACACCTTGGATGGATATCATATATATATGTATACAAATATATAATCAATTTATATTAGTGCTTGCAATCTCTACATATGACGTACTTTGCTCATTGAACTCAAGAACTTGATGTTTCAAGTGTTGAGTTGAGTTTCCATCATTGGTGATTATTAGTAATGGACTTTAACCCCATCCCCTTTGATGTTTTCCACACCAAATCCCTTGCAAGTCCTTTTGTTAATGGATCAGCCAAGTTATGACATGACCTTACAAAATCAATGGTTATTATACCATCAGTTATTAGTTGCCTCACAGAGCTATGTCTCAAGCCAATATGCCTTGATTTGCCATTATATGTTTGACAATAAGCCTTTGATAATGTTGCTTGGCTATCACAATGAATAGAGATCGGAGGCATTGGCTTAGGCCATATTGGTATCTCTATTAATAAGTTTCGCAGCCACTCTGCTTCTTTACTACATGAAGCCAAAGCTATAAATTCTACTGCCATGGTGGAATCTGCAATACATGATTGTTTCTTTGAACCCCAAGAAATGGCTCCTCCACCAAGAGAGAAGATCCAGCCAGTTGTGGACTTATGATCTTCATCATATGCTATCCAACTAGCATCAGTGTATCCTTCTAAAACTGCAGGATACCCACTGTATCGTATTCCATAATTAATGGTACCTTTCAAATACTTCAATACTCTGGAAATTGCATTCCAATGTAATTGACCAGGATTATTAGTATACCTGCTAAGCTTGCCTACGGCAAAAGCTATGTCGGGTCGAGTACAAGACATGGTATACATTAGACATCCAATTACTTTAGAGTATTCTAACTGATCAATAGCTCTACCACTATTTGGATACAACTTTATATTAGGATCATATGGTGTAGAAACTAATTTTGTATCAAAATGATTGAACTTTCTCAATATCTTTTCTATGTAATGTGATTGAGTTAATATCAAACCATCATTACATCTTTTAATTCTTATACCGAGGATAACGTCAGCTTCTCCCATGTCTTTCATATCAAAACTAGAAGATAAGAATCTCTTAGTTGATTCTATACTTTCTATGTCACTTCCAAATAAAAGCATGTCATCCACATATAAGCAAATAATTACACCCTTATTATTTTGGAACTTGCTGTATACACACTTATCAGATTCATGAATTCTAAATCCATTGGAGATTATAACTTTGTCAAACTTCTCATGCCATTGTTTAGGTGCTTGTTTCAAACCATATAATGATTTAACTAACTTGCACACTTTCTGTTCTTGTCCAGGCATGACAAACCCCTCAGGTTGATGCATATAAATCTCCTCTTCTAATTCACCGTTTAAGAAAGCGGTTTTCACATCCATTTGATGTATATGGAACTTATAGATAGAAGCTAGAGCTATAAGCACCCTTATGGTCGAAATTCTAGCAACCGGAGCATAGGTATCAAAGTAATCTATGCCTTCCTTTTGTGTAAACCCTTTGGCCACTAACCTTGCTTTAAACTTATCAATGGTTCCATCTACTTTCATTTTCTTTTTGAATATCCACTTACATCCTATTGGTTTTGAACCAGGAGGTAGATCAACCAATTTCCAGGTCTTGTTTCCAATGATAGAATCCATTTCATCATCAATAGCTTCCTTCCAAAAAGAAGCATCTTGTGATTTCATTGCTTCCTCATATGTAAGAGGATCAGACTCTATACTAGGAGAAACCATTGTTTGCCTCTTGTGTGAGTCTCTCGTACCTTCTACAAGGTACACAACAAAATCTGGTCCAAAGGATTTTTCTATCCTTCTTCTTTTGCTCCTTCGAATTTCAGTTGGTTCATCAGACTCACTATGGAGTCTAGTTCTCCCAGATAACAATGATTCACTATCATTGTTTCTTGGCTGAACCTCCACCTTTTCATTGTTATTTCTAGATAAAGAAGTGAACTTATTTTCATAGAATTCGGCATCTCTTGACTCTATTACAGTATTAACTAATATAGAATCATTTGGTTCTATAACAAGGAATCTATATCCCTTGCTATGTTCTGCATATCCTAAAAATATGCATTCAATTGCCTTCTGTCCCAACTTCTTTATCTTTGGTTTAGGTAACCTAACTATGGCTCTACAGCCCAAACTTTGAAGTAGTTTAAGTTAGGCTTTCTTTTGAACCATAATTCATAAGGTGTGACCTTTAAAGCTTTATTAGGCACCCTATTTAAGATATGACAAGCTGTAAGCAAAGCTTCTCCCCAATAACCCTTGCTTAAATAAGAGTTCTGAAGCATTGCATTTACCATCTCCACAAGGGTCCTATTTTTCCTTTCAGCAACTCCATTTTGCTGTGGAGTATAGGCTATTGAAGTTTCATGTACAATACCTACTGATTCACAATAAGAAGGAAAATGATACTCTCCTCCTCTATCCGATCGTAGATATTTTATTTTGCTGTCACATAAATTTTCTACTTCATTTTTATAAATCTGAAATTTATCTAGAACTTGATCTTTAGAGTGCATAAGATTGACATAACAGAATCTACTGAAATCATCTATGAAAGTCACAAAGTATTTCTTTCCTCCTCTAGTAGGTGTACTATGTAAATCACAAACATCACTATGAATAATTTCCAGCAAAGTAGAGGTGTTTTCTACCTTATTTGGAAAAGGCTTTCTAGTTAGTTTTGTTTGTAAGCAAGTAACACATTTATCATGCATATCATTCACAGGCTTTGGGATTAAACCCAGATTTGCCATATTATCTAGTCCTAATCTATTATGCCATAAAGATAAAGAATCAAGCATGTAAACAGAAATAGTAGATACTTTATTAATATTGAGTTTGAACATTCCATCATACATATACCCTTTTCCTACAAAGGTACCACCCTTGGTCAGAATAAACTTGTTAGATTCCATGACAAGCTTGAATCCAGACTTGTTCAAAAGACTAGCAGAAACCAAATTCTTTCTAACATCTGGAACATGGTAGACATCAGTAAGAGTAAGAACTTTTCCTGATGTGAACTCCAATTCAATTGTCCCTTTTCCTTTGATAGAAGAAGTAGAAGAGTTTCCCATGTAGAGTACGTTGTCATCTCCACTTGGTTCATATGTTTTGAACATATCTTTGTTCTTGCAGACATGCTTTGTAGCACCAGAGTCTATCCACCAAGCTTCAATATCCTCCATCATATTGATTTCAGAAATCATTGCCACATACTTTTCATTGGTAGTTCCTTGTTTGTTCTTGAGATGACGACAATCTTTCTTGTAGTGACCAGGCTTGCCACAAAAGAAGCATCCTCCTTTTGTCTTCTTTACATTCTGACTTTGGAAACCTTTCTTGGAAAAGTTGCCCTTTCTCTTATTATTTCCATGGCTGATTTTTTGAATGTTTAGGCCCTTCATCAACCATATGAACTTTGGAAGAGAAATCAGAATCATCAGTTTTCTCTCGGGATCTGCATTCTTCTTCTATGCGAAGATGGGTCCCCAACTGCTCTATGGACATGTCCTCTTTCTTATGTTTGAGGCTCTTCTTGCATTCCTTCCAAGATGGTGGAAGTTTATCCATAATTGCAGAAACAATTATAGAATCATCCATATGCATTTTGAATTGATTAAACTGATTGTGTATATGCATAATCTCATGGAATTGTTCAACAATTGATCTATCATCAGTCATCTTATAATTGAAGAACTTTTGGACCAGAAATTTCTTACTTGTAGCATCATGTGAGATATACTTAGCCTCCAATGCGTCCCATATTTCCTTTGCAGTAGCCATCTCATGGTAGATATCAAATAAGGCATCAGACATGGAATTGCATATATGGCCCTTGCAGACATAATCATCTTGTTCCCACTTCAGTCTTTCACGTTGTGCAGCAAGGGTGTCATCTTCTGTTTCTACAGGTTTTGGAGTAGTAAGCACGTAGACGACCTTTAAGCTTGATAGTAGGAAATGCAACTTCTTTTGCCAACGTCTGAAATTTGCTCCGTCAAAGCGATCAAGTTTCACAAAATTTGCAGTAAACTCCTTCAATGATGCCATAGCAGATTATAAAGTCTAAAGATTGTTAATGTAATTGTGTTTGTGGTTATGGCTGATGAAGGAAAAACTGCTTCAAAGGCACGTTAAGTATTTACGCTGTCCTTTAGACTTTATTTGCCCCACAACTAGTGTGCAAAGGGGTTTGATCAAATAAGCCTTTAGGATACAATGAAGCCTAGCACTTGCTATTGTTGTTCTTCGTTTTGCACTCACGAAGATCAACCTTACACTCGATTAAAGGTTTACAAGAAACTCAAGGTTGCTAGAAACTATATCTGCAGTTTATAGTTTCTAGATTTTTGCTGGTGTTAAGAAAATATAGATGGAGGTTTGAGAAGAGAGAAACAGATTTCCTGATATATAGATATGCAGAAGAACTTATTCCTATATATAGGAATAGTCGTGCCTTTCCAGGATATTGACATACCTTTTCATTTGTTGTTTTAAAAACTCTTCAGCAAGAGTTATTTACAATTGCCAACAGTCATATACAATAGCAACTGATATGCCTTTTCATTACATACATGCCTCTTGGTTGTGCATATACTGTTTCAGAACTCTCCTTTTATAATTTGAAAATCTCTCTAACAGCAAAGAATTTTCGAAACAGATTACATACAAGAGACAATTGGTCCTAATTAATTAAGAGGGAACTATATATATACACGTTATTAGAAAAGCAAGGGGAAAAAAAAACATAGAAACTAATGGTGAAGTAATTAGTATACCACTTCAGTTGTAGACCCTGTCGTGTACAGGGGAAGATATAGAATTCCTTATGGAATCGTATAACAAATGCTTGGTAATAACCATCCAAAATGTTATGCATGCATGCAAAGCTTATCCGAGTTGTAAGTCAATATTGCATATCTGAAATGAGAGGTGCATAGAAATTAGAAGTCAACCAATACGCCGAGAGGAAAATACAAAATCGTGGTGCGTAGCAATCAGTTTCTTCACCATAAGACATCTTTGCATGCAAAAGCAAAAGGTGGTAGAGGCAAACAGCACCAATATGCATCAAGCTACGTACTTACACTACTGTTATAACTTAGCAAGTTAGCATCGACACAATGAGACTTGACTGTTTTTATCTTTGTTTCGCTGAAATCTTCATCGCCTTCCGCTAAAACCAATTGATGTGTTTGATCTGTCAGCATTATCGAGCTTGGTATGGTTCAGTTTCTCCAGTTCAAGAAAGTTGGACGTTGTTTTCACGTAGCAAAACCAGCACTACTAGAGCCTAGGGCTTATAGGACATTGTTTTCTTTGTGTATGTTTTGCTCTAGAGGATATGAATAATGATATCTAAAGGTTATTGGGTACAGGTTATTGGGTACGGTGCAACCACCGAACGAAAAAATGTATCCTCTAATGCAAGCTCCACTAACCAAAGACCACGCTTTTTTTCTTTGGTGTCTCCGCAGGGTATCATAGATGACCGGCCAGTTCAATAAGATACTCATGTAACCAAGAGGTTTGAGGAATTAGTTCAACTCATTAATCACTATAACTAGCTAACTACCCTTCCGTGACTCGCGATCGCGAACACTCCCTACAATGCTCCTCCTAGATCATTCCTGTCTTGGATTCTATCAGTTCATGAAGGAATGAAGGATCAAGGATCTATATGTGAGCGGTGTGAACATATATTGGACTTGTGTATGTTTTCTTTAACGGGCAGCAACTACCTTCGAGACTGCTGGCTGCTCCTACAAGAGATAGAGCCTTGATCTGCAGCAATCTCCGTTAGTTCTACACCCTTCTCGGTTGTCTGCAACTGAAACAAACACCAAATTTACAAAGTCTCTATCGCTTATTTCATTCTGAGCTAGCATCAGGACTTTACTATTTTTCAATTTTATGACTTTACATAGGTCACACTGTTGGTTTAGATGGATAATACTCGAAAATCCATTTATAAACTCCCATCCCTCTAAAATTGAGCCTTTAGATACTGAATTTTCCCAGAACTAATTAACGTCAAAAGAAAGAACTGATCACAAAACGAAAAGTTGTATAATACATTCCAGACTTACTACACTCTTTTTTTTAGGGCTTTGTAACCCAGAACTTTGAGGCTTGACCCTCACTCCCAGTCTCCTACTATCAAGAACTCAACATAACCAAATACATTCTTCCTCACACCACTAGCTACATAGGTCAAATGATGGGCTACATAATTTACAGGGAAGGTTTACTCACTGTTTAATAAATACAAATATCCCAAATAAATTACAAACATTAGCATTAAAATACAGAATATCATAGGCATTGCTGTGTCTCAACTATTCTCCCTGTGGAGCAGTATGGAGAAAAAGCTGGGCACAACTTACAGAGGCATCACTCCAATAGTTACTGGGAAAACATTTCTTTTAAGATGGAAACTTGTGGAGCCAATTCAAGTTAATATCTTCTTTCACTACCCTGATATGTATGTTTTGGAGAATGGGCAAGAACGGTTTCCATAATATTTCAGTCTCTTCATCACAAATCACATCCTCCAACTGTTCAAGATCCAACACTGATTCAGGCAACTCTTGCAGTCTTGAGCATTGTCTCATATTTAGCGTTTCTAAGCTGCACATTTCACCAATGTGTTCAGGGAGCTCCTTCATACTATAGCAATCAGATATGTCCAGAAAACTTAACATTTTGAGGTGCCGAATTGAGTCTGGCAGCACCGACAAGTCTGTACAAGACCTGACCCTCAACACTTCTAAGTTCACTAACTTTCCTATTTCTTCAGGTAAGGCAGATAGCTTGTGAGAATTGGTGATACTAAGCTTTTTAAGGGGAATCAGGTCACAAAGCATGGCAGGCAGTTCCACCAAATCATTGCAATAATCAATGTTTATTTCCACCACATTTGGCAATAGATCTACAAGTTGGCTGGAACAGTTGCTAAAAGCTTTACTGACGTTGCACATGAATAAAGATATATTTTCCAAATTATCCAACTGCACAGGGTCCTTGCTTATGGAAGGTATTGAGATTCGTTCTAACCTGATCCTCTTTAGATTTGATAAAGACCTAAGTAACGGAAAATTATTTATCTGAGCAGGTAAAACACCATAATTTGTGATTATCAGAACCTTTAATTTATCCACTTTCTCCAGAAATTCGGGTAAGGCATATTTCTTTGACTGAAAATTCAGAATTAGAACCTCTGCTTGTGGTAATTCCATGTTAGGCCATGTAGCTGAGAAGTCTCCATCTGCGAACCATATGTATTGTCAATCACTTGCAGTAGACAATACTATTCCTGTCTTACTGTATGATGTATATATATGTAATGTTCCCATTAACGTCTTAGTTTGTGATGTATATGTACTTGTGTGCACTTGTGTGTATTTGCATCAGTACATGTTTGCCAAAGAAAGATAAAGAGGCGAGCATTACCTGTTGAGATAGATACAAGGCGAGCGCTGATGGGTTGATACTTCTGTTTTATCCACCATTCGGGAAGATTATCTCCACAGATATCTATTATTACCCTTTTTCTTTGTTCTATTGACCCTAGACTTGCCTGATAGATAGCCAATTCTCTAAGAATGTCATGCTGAGTAACAAAATGTTCAGCGTAATATCCATCCACCTCCTTGTTGTCCTTCCTGTTTAGATCAAAACCAATTTACTTATGAGATTTCTTAAGCATATGAATTGCAATATAAAATTATGACTAGGAACTAACCATGGATATACAGAAACAACAATCAAACAAGAGAAACGTAAAATGGTAAAACCCCATATACCTTGTGACTACAAGAGTGGCCAAACTCCTATTGTTGAGTTCCTCAACGTTTCCAATGCAAAGCATGTCTTCCTCTATCTTATATAACACCGACCATATATCAATGAGGATAGTAGCAGATATTCTTTGGTCCTCAGGAAATGAACCAAGATCCATGAAACATTCCTTGATGACACTATTTTCTTTCTCCAAGGCATCTAAGCTGCTTTGGAGACAAGCAAGCAAATGATGATCAGAATCAAGAATGGATGAACCTTTAGTCCATTCAATTACTCTTTTTTGCCAGATCTCCAAAGGCTGCCCACAAAGTGATCTTCCAATCACTGTAATGGCAAGTGGAAATCCCTTACAATGTTCTACTATCTGCATATGAAGTTTCTTAATTAATTTACTATTTCAGCTAGACCCAGAGTCAAACAGTTCTTGAAATGATCTCAATGGTTCTTCAAAAAAAAATAAAAATAAATAAATCACCTAAATGGTGTCAGGTATATGAGGAAATGAATCAGAACTATATATGTCTCTATATATAAGCATGCATGAAAGTCGACATTCATGCTCATTAGCAGGTTGTCATAGTAAATGAAAGTGTTAACTTGTTTTTTCAACATGTGCATATATGCAAAACCAAAAGTTGACAAATCTCTTTGCCCTTTTCTCATTAATAGGCACACAATTCTGCAATGCTGACTAAGAAATTCACCTTTCTTGAAAGGTCTTCTGGAACATGAGAGCTCCTATCTCCCAATGATGCTGAATGATAAAAAAGTGCTGTTGCATCTTTTTCATTCAAGGACTCTAAATAATATGGAGGACAAAATCTTGGAAATACAAATCTAGATGTCCCCAGAATCTTGTGATTTGCAATTTTCAATTCATCAAGCTTCTCAAGAAGGGATTCGGATTCAGACCAAATATCATCCAAAACCAACAGCAAAGGATCTGTTTGCTTTACGAATTCTTGCAGCCAGTCGACTGCACTTACGTCAGTTTGGAAATCCGGTACCTGGGAACCCTTGCGTTGACAAAGCTCTTGTACAATAAGGTTTAAGTTGGGCTTCTTTGATACCGTTACAAAGAAGATATTGTTCTTGAACTTGTCTTTCAAAACAAAATGCTAGATGTTAGAATCACTTAATCTTTTCAAACAATGCCCCCAAAAAAAAAAAAATTGGGAAAACAGTGAAGCACATAAAATCATCATAACTTATTTGGAGCCCTAACATATTTCAACAGAAATAAATAAGTGAGAGTGAGGCTATCTTGTTTACGGATCGTATCCTAGTCATGATGTAATAATAACTGCTTGGCTACCCTTTCAAGTTTCAAAGTAATAGTTCTATGAATCAGTTGTGGCAAACATATTCCCAAAAGGCTACAACTGTTGAAAATAATTCAATGGAAAGACAAAATAACCAGATATCACAGTGAAGGCTTTCCACAGAAATATTGCACAATTAGACCTGGGTCTGTTTGAAACAATCATCATCTAGCCATTTTAAATTAAAGCAAGACACATATTTTCAAAATTAAAGATAAAACAACAGCGTGATTAGATTTGGCTATGGCCAATGTTAACTCTCATAAAACAACTTTGAAATGTTGGTATTTTTGGCATACTAAAAATACAAAAACAAATTACGTTGAAGTTTGATAACACCATTACTAGTATACTCCCACCATAGCATTTTAAAATCTGAGGTAAAAGCTTATTACTTGCAAGCAATTAGAAATGTTTATATCATGTACAATACCTCGCACTTCTGCATCTTGACAAAACTTAGTTGCCAATGTAGTTTTCCCGCATCCTCCTGGAGCAGTGAGCACAAGCATTGATAACCCATCCTTAAGAAGCATTAGCTTCAATTCTTTCAAAGGCCCCTCCAGTCCAACTGTAAGAGGTGGTAATTCAGGTACTGCCGACCAAGCTTCAATTTTTTTAGATGGAATATTTTGTACCACAAATTTCTCATCAATCTGCTGGAACCTAGTCTCAATATTCTTTACTGTAGCCAGTGTTTTCTTCGCATCTCTGATGCCAAGCACTTTCAGTATATCCATCAGCCTTTGTAGAGATTTATCCAATTCAACAAGTTCATTTGCGTATTTGTGTCTCTTGTATGCATTCCACGCATGAACTTTGGAGCACTTGTGAATCAGCTGAATTCCCTCCTTCATTTGTATTGTAAACTTCTGTAGTTCCTCCTCTTGCCGATCCAATTCCTTTCCGTACTCTGGTATCACTTCAATCAGTGGTTCTAAACAGTCTAGAGCTGATTTGATATCTACAAGCTGGGATTTAAACATTGAATTCTTCTCAATCACTTCACTGACAACATTGAATAATGCTTGGAAAACTGCTTGTCCATCAAACGCCACTGCCATGACTGCTACAGCAAACAGCAAATGTGAGGACTCTTATTTGTTAATGAAATGGTAAAGGAAAAACAAGATAAAAATCAGTAACAACATACTTTGTTTTAGATGACAACAATCATATGAGATAGATATCCAAATGAATGCTTCCGAGATAAAATATAAAAAAGAAAAACAACCTACGCTCCTTCAGTGAAATGGATAGAATATGTTGCTGGTGTATTTATAGATGAACAATTCATCAACAAGCATTAAATTACACTATCGAATAAGTCTTATCTTCTCAACTGTCCATTCATTTTTTTTTTGGTCCATTCATGTGACTAATGAAATTGATAGAGCGAACACTAGGAAATTTCAACACAGCTTCCAAAAGGACTTGATGAATCACAAACCACTATAAATTTGCATGTAGCCTTTGTTGTTTATCCTAAAATAGGGGTCTGCAAAACAGAAACGTCATTTCCTTAAAAGATCGACGTATGCGTAGGATTGAGCGTATTGAAAGGTAGTGGTTGAAGAACGGAACTTTACTTCACGTGACAGCAAAGAACTCATATTTTTTACGAATTTTCACATGAAACAACCAAGAAAAGAATCAAGGAATACACAAAAGTGCCAACGCCCCAATTCAGACGCAATCGCGAAAGATTAGTGATAATACCAAACTAATTCGTGAGTGCAATAAACAGCAAACTTAATCGACAAATACGCAAAACATCAGCAGCAAAAGCAAAAGTAGATTCGAGATAGCTGAGATCTGGTAGCATGAACCAGGTTCGGTGGGAACACCGGAACACAGCAGAGTGAATAATCAGAGAAATTAACCGAGAAAGAAAGGTAACACGTACCGTTTCGTGCCGTAAAAACCAGTTTGAGGGGGTGAGATTTAAACCAGGAGGGCAAAATGGAGGGGAAGACTGTTGCTTCGGCTTTCACTGCTAAAAATCTCTTCACCCCATAGTTAGGTATTGAAAGGACACGACCCAGGACCTGACTTTTAAATTAATTAGAAAATGACCAAAATCTCCAAATTGTTGGGAAAATTACGGTATCAGACCAAAAAAAAAAAATAGCACCCATTAGGTAATTACCCGCGGGTAATGTACCCACCCATCTCTAAAATAGGTAAATACCCATTGGGTAGATATCCGGTTTAATTTTTGCACATATTTCAT
>NC_020491.1:11412836-11428786 GCF_000184155.1 Fragaria vesca subsp. vesca
TCTGAGATCAAGCCGGGGAGAAGAAACGGCGTCGTCAGTGCTGGAATGGTGAGAAACGGCGAAACCGTACGGACGTCCGCACCTAATAATCCTTGTGTGTGTATATATATATATATATAACTACATGCATGACTAATCTTATTAGCAGCCATAATATCGACATGGAAAAACATATATAGAAAGGCATCTGCTAGATCAGATGCTTATGCAGGGAACGAGGAGGCAAGCCCTCCCATCTTTCGCATATCTTGCTCATCCGACATGGCATGAATCACCGAACCTGCACTCAGGAATAGTAATGCTTTGAAAAACGCATGATTCATTAAGTGAAAGACGCTAACCGAATAGTTAGAGATGCCGCATGTATATATAGTTGAGCTTCAATTTGTTTTGAAATTTCAAGACATGAAGTTTGTTTGCCCAACGACTCACGGAGACATTGAGGCCTTTCACATGAGAGAAGAATTGTTATGTAAATGAATATAAAGTTGAGTCATTGAAACCTGATACTATGTTTATGTACTAGAACTCTGCTGCTACTATTTTTACTGGAAATAGTTGCTACTACATTAGTTGAACCACTAAATACCTGATACTGTATTTTTTTAAAATTGTTACTACTACACTAGCTGAGTCACTAAAAGTCTGCTACTACCCTACTGGTAATACCTTGTTACTGCATTTCTGGAAATAGTTGATACTAGTTAAGGCACTAAAAATATGCTACTGCGTTTTTTTGAAATAGATGCTACGTACTACACTAGCTGAGTCACTAAAAGTCTGCTACTACATTTATTGGAAATAGCTTTGCTACTATATTTGGATGTAGTTGTTACTATACTAACTGAGCCACTGAAAACCTGCTACTATATTTATTGGAAATAGCTGTTACTGCATTTATTGGAAAATAGCTGCTACTACACTAGTTGAGCTATTAAAAACCTGCTAATACATTTGCTGGAAATCTAAATAATAATATGTAGGTTATTCATGTGTGAAAGTTATAATTGTAAATGAATTGTTGACACATGGCAACATAAAAACGGTTTGTCCTTATTTATAAGATTTTGTCCTTAGAAGTTATAAAACATAAGTCATGTCGTTATTTGTGTATTTAGAAGTTGTAAAACAGAAATCATGTCCTTATTTGTGTATTGAATATTTTTCAAGGACGTATATGTAGTTTGCTAAAAAAATAATATTTCACACCTTACAATTGATTAAAATGAGACTTGTATCATTAGCCATCCGCATTTTTTTTCCCCTTAAATTAGTCTTACATTTTGAGTTGGAAATCATTCACAAATATAGAGCAAAATGGAGCAAAACTCGATTAAAAAATTAGAATTTATCTTAGGAATTTCTTCAACGTGGGATACTGGGATTCATTGAACAAATTGCTCGTCACCTCGACGAGGCAGCTCAGTTGGTTAGAACAAACTGCCTAACATATAAATGATGAAGAAGTCATGACAGGTAATTGGGGATTGCAAGAGAAAATGCAGGCTTGCTCGATGGGAAGATGTTGATCGAGTAAGGCGAAACTATCAACATGTCATATTTCCCGCCACGTAGGTATCATGAGCTCTCCCTACTTAGATATAGTTTTCTGACTCTTCTCATTTCGTAAGATGAAAATGAAATTATAGAGGAGTAAACAATGAGTACACATAAGCAATTACGTCTGAGATTCACTTGCAGGTTAGAGCAGGCACATAGATTTGGACAAAAACAGTTCGATCTTCAAATTGATAAGATCACACGCCTAGAGATGCACTTACATGATTAACATCATAGGCTCGGATCGGGTTGGAGTTCCTGATCTGGTTTAGGTGCTTCAGAATCATGGTAGGGATGCGATGGGCTTCTCGTCGGCGGGTTGGCAATGGCGTGGAGCCTGCGGCAGTTCGGGTCTTCCAGTCCATGGAAGCGTGGTGGCTGTTAGGGTTTGAGTGCTTGGGCTCAGGCTTTGTTAGGTTTTGGGCCGCTTGTTGGGCCGGCCTGGGCTCTATGTTCAACTTATGTTTTTACTTTTTAGTTAAGCGTTTGTTTGTTTTTACAATAAGATTTCACCTTAAGGTGGATGGATTAGGGCTCTTTGAGCTTGTAGCGGAGTTTATGTCCTTCTTGACCGGACATAATATTGGTTATATGCTTTAGCCAGATAGAATGAAAATTATGTTCCCGTAAAAAAAAAAAAAGAAAAAAAAAAGAGGAAGACGATGCAAGAAATGAGAGGGAAAAGAGCAACAGTGTCCATGAATGATTACATTATTGTATTGATTCTGAAAATTACAACATTGTATAGGTATTATTCAATCCAGAAAGATATATGATGTTTTCTGCAAAAGCAGAAGAGTGAATCCAAAAAGCAGAAGGAAATGAGGGGACAAAGAACCGTACACAGGCAGCTCTCAAAACTGATATTTGTGGAGCCAGTTTAGGTTGACATTATCTTTGGCCAACTGTATGTTTGTGCCTTTGATAGGTAAGAAGGGTTGCCATAAACTTTTTGTATCATCATCACCTATCACTTGTAAATGCTCCAGACTTGGAACTGATAGAGGCAGCTCTGTCAGTCTTGAGCAGTCTCTCATGTTAAGCTTTCTTAAGCTGCTCAGTTCTCCGAAATTTTCAGGCAACTCCTTAATGCTGAAGCAGTAAGATATATCAAGGAAGTTTAGCTTTTTCAGGTTCCCAGTTGAACCTGGCAATTCCTCTAAGCCTGAACAAGACCTTAGCCTCAATAGTTCCAATTTGGCCAGCTTTCCAATATCTTCAGGCAAGGCAATTAGCTTATGATTGTTGGTGATGCTGAGCTTCTTTAGAAGAATTAAGTCACTGGTGTCAGCAGGCAATGCCACCAAGTCATTGCAATAGTCAATGTTCATTTCCACTAGATTTGGCCATGCATGTGAAAGTTGGATTGATCCGTCGCTGAAAGCTTGACCGATATTACACATGAACAAAGAAATCTTCTGTAGACTACTGAATTGAATGGGGTGCTTGGCTATGGATGGAATTGAGATGCGTTCTAATCTCATTCTCTTCAGATTTGATGAAGTACAGAGTAACTGGAAGTTTGTTACTTCTGAAGGTACAATACCATAACTTGTGAGTATCAATACTTTCAACTTCACCATTTTCTCCACAAATGGGGGTAATGCATAGTTCTTGGTCTGAAAATTCAAGACTAGAACCTCAGCTTCTGGTAGTTCCATGTCAGGCCAGTTTGTTGAAAATGCTCCATCTGCAAACAACATGCTATGTTATGTGAGTATGTGGAACAATAAAATGTCAGTCACTACTTCAAAATCTGCTGAAGAGAGAAAGATGGACTACCAGTTGAGATAGATAACAGGCGAGCCTTCATGCATTGATACTTCTGTTCCCTCCACCACTTGGGAAAATTGTCTTTGGATATGTTTATGATCAGTCTTTCTCTCTGTTCGGTGTCCTCTAGTGTTGACTCATAGATAGCCAGCTCTCGAAGCAGATCATGCTGGGTAACAAAATGCTCAGTGTAGTATCCATCCCCCTGCAGCTTGTCCTTTCTGTTTTCACCGAGTTACTTAGAAGCGATTCTTAAGAATATAATGTAACATAATTACAAATTATGAATAACAATTTACCATAGGGAAAAATTAGAGAGAAAAAAATCATTAAAGACAAACATGAAAGCCCATATATACCTTGTGACTACAAGAGTAGCCAGACTTCGGTTGGTGATCTGGTGGAGGTTTGCAACACATAAAATGTCTTCATCCAGTGAATCATAAGACTCCGTCCAGATATCAATGAGGGCAGCAACAGGAATTCTTTTATCTTCTGGAAATGACCCTAGGTCTAAGAAACATTCTCTGACCATAATCATTTCCTTGTTCGAGACATCTAAACTGGTTTGGAGGCGAAGAAGCAATTGAATCTCGGAATCGAGAATCGAAGAACCTTTGGACCATTCAACAAGTCTTTTCTCCCAATCCTCTATAGGCCGTCCGCAAAGTGATTTTGCGGCCACTGTTATAGCAAGTGGAAATCCCTTGCAGCCCTCTACTACCTGCAATTGAATATATTCTCCAAGATGAAGTACAATGTACTATTCGAGTTGCAGACTCAATATTCAAGTTCCTTCAAGTCATATCCATTACAATTTGTGGTTTAAAAACAGATTAAACAACTATCAAGCATTCTTAATTTCGGTTGACTCTGGTCTATTATCATTTGTGATTAGCAAAGGAAGCTTCGATCAATGCATGCATGATTGATATGGTAAAGATATATGTGTCCGTTCTTGCGTGTGTGTGTGTAAATGTAAGTATGAATGTATGTACATATTTAATTAGAAACATACGTTGTAAACTGCAAACAAAAAATCACCTTTCTTATAATATCTTGTGGAATATCCAAAGTCTTTTCTCCCAAGGATGCTTCATGATGAAAGAGTGTCATTGCATTGTCAAAATCCAATGACTGCAAATGATATGGAGAGCCACATCCTGGAAATTCAGATCTTGATGTCACTAAAACCTTGTAATTAGGCATTTTGAAGTCGAACTTGTGAAGTAAGTATTCTGATCCAGACCAAACATCATCCAGGACTACTAGTAAAGGGTCTTGTCCTTGTTCCTTCACAAACGTCTGCAGCCACTTTACTGCATTTTCGTCGTCTTTAAAAGTAGGTACCTGCAGGTTACCCTTGCTTTTGTATAGCTCTTGTACAATAAGGCAGAAGTTTGGCGTTTTGGAAACAGTGACAAAGAAGATATTGTTCTTGAATTTCTCTGTCCAAAAGACATTATGCAATCTGTTAGCCTTTCTGAGATATCCGAGTACTCATATCCATAGAGTAAACTAATTAAGCAATTTGGTAACAAGAAATAGACAACCATGGAGTTATAACAAATTCATGCTTAGTTAGTCTACCTAATAACCAGAGCAAATGTATTTCAACTAGTTTATAACCATCATGAAAATCAGAAATAAAATAGGAATAAGAATTACCTTGGACTTTCTTGTCTCGACAGAACTTCGTTGCCAAAGTGGTTTTTCCACACCCTCCAGGAGCGGTCAGCACAACCATTGACACTTCATCGTTGAACATCATCATCTTCAGTTCATTCAGAGGCCCATCCAATCCAACTGTAAGAGTTGGAAGGTCAGGTACTTCACCCCAAGCTTCAATTTCAGCTTCCTTTTGTGGCTGCTTCATCGCAGCCTCTATATTCAAAGTAATCGCTTCCACCCGGTTCACCGCAATCTTTAAATCTTCATTGTTGATCTGAAGATCCTCCACTCCCTCCTTTATAGTGACATTGCTCGATTCGATTTGGTTAACTGTCTTCTCTGTTCCCTTCACCGTTTTCAAGGTCTCCAACCCATTTCTCAGTGCAAAAACGTTGAGTATCTCATACTGTTCTTTAAGACTGTCATTCCAGCCAATAAGTTTCCTGGAGTACTTGTACGTCTTGTCCACCCTCCACGCACGAACCTTGCGGCACTTGTCAACGAGCACTTTGCCCTCGTCGAGTTGGGTTTTCAGGCCAGCCATTTCTTCCTTCGGCCGATCCAGATCATCGTTGAGTTTTGCAATCTCTTGAGTCACGTTCTCCAGGGATTTGAGTGTGGATTTGACGCTTTTGAGGACATGCTTGAACAGCAAATACTTGATGGTCAGCTCCTTGAGGGCTTCATAGAGCACACTGAACAGTAATCCTCCACCAGCCCCGGCGAAAACATCTACTGGATTGGCCATTTCTTATAGTAAAGTCGAAACTGAACCCTGAATCAGTGGACAATTCAATTGTATATAGGGTGATCAGAAAATAAGGGGACACTCTGGGATTTGGAAACCAATAGAACCCATCGAGGAACCACTGATCAGGATTCAGGAAGAAACTGAAAAGCAAAAAAGCAATAAGAAAACCAGTTTGCTCTTAAAGTTTGGTGTTTGACCAGATGAAACCTAAGAATCAATGAGGAAGAGACTTGAAGCAAAAAACTAGCAGAGAACCCCAGTTGTCTCGATCTTACAGTTGGTGACTGTGTAAGACAAGACAAGACGAAGAAGAGTATATAAAAGCTGAATGGAAATTTCTGTGTGTTGCGAGCTCGATCAATGACTTATTCTGTCATTGACTTGCTAACTTTACTAGGAAGAGCATTTCACTCGTTCCAGGCAACTTACCAGCAAGCACCAAGTCAATGGTCTCTTCTTTCTCAGTTTCCATTTCTTTTCTAAGAAGTAATTCACGCGTAAAATCACTTGGAAACATACGCTCTCGATCAACTCCTCAAGCCAAGCTTGCTAAGAGAAGTTTCTAAAACCAGATACTGTTTCATGGTAGGGGAACTGATCCACCTGTCTGTAGAATTTCTCGATCAACTCCTCAAGCCAAGCTTGCTAGCTAACAGAACTCTCGGATATGTGGCAGATGCCCTTGTTAATTTTTGGACTCTTTGTCACATGATTTGACTTGGTGGGATGTGAAAATTGTCTTTTTTTATTTTCTTGGTTGTGTTATCACACTGACATTAAATTATTTTCTTATTGTGACCAACCTTTTTGTGCTTCCTGTTATTGGTTTTTCTAGATCTAGTTATTCTAATTTTTTTTCTTTCTCAAATGTGTGTATTTTCATAAGAACAACCGTACTACCAATTACTACATTAAGGATCAATGAGGTGCACTATATATATTGTTTGCCTCCTCTTTCTACCTTAACGGATTGACACCCTTAAGAACACTCGCAAAAACACCACAATCACACAATATTACTGATGTTAATAGTTAATTAAAGCAATTCTACAAACTGATGTGATCACATGAAGATAAATAGATCTTAGAGTAGTTAATTAAAGCAATTCTACAAACTGATGTGATCACATGAAGATAAATAGATCTTAGAGAACAACTAGTAGTTTTGAACTGAACTGCCGAGATTCAATTTAGTTTACAAATTACAACTGGTAACTGAGGTCATGAAATGTCTCAAAGAAACTTCCGTCTAAAATTTACATTATATACATTTTTTGCTATGCAATATCTCATGATATTTACAAAAGCAGGAAAACAACAAATCCAAAAGGAAGAAGGGAATGAGGGGCAAAAAACCACAAGACACAGAAGCATACATCCAGATCCCCAAAATTGGTTAGGAAAAGACAGCTCTCAGAAGTGAGGCTTATGGAGCCAATTTAGGTTGATATTTTCTTTTTCCACCACTATTCTTGTGTTTTCCAGAGGCAAGAAAGGCTCCCATAAGTTTCTTGTCTCAAAATCGATACAGGTACTTCTTGCAATCTCGAGCATTCTCTCATGTTGAGCTTTTTTAAGCTGCTCATTTCACCAATATCTTCAGGCAATTCCTTGATGCTAAAGCAATAAGAAACGTCAAGAAAGGTCAACTTCTTTAGGTTACTGCTAGAGCCTGGCAACTGTTCCAAGTCTGTACATGACCTTAGTCTCAGCAGTTCCAAATTTTCCAGTTTCCCTACTCTTCAGGTAAGGCAAGAAGCTTATGTGATCAGTTGGTGACACTGAGCTTCCTTAGATGAATAAGAATATAAGCTCACATAGGTCAGCAGGCATTTCCACCAAATCATTGTGTAATACCCCGGAAATTTGATATTAGTTTCTAATTTTATTTAGGAATTTTTGAGTTAGAAGTTAGTGTGTTTTGAAGTTCGAAGGAAGAGCGGAAGGGTTCGGATGCGTAAATTGCTTGAACCGGTTTTATGGTTCTGAAGGGTCAAGAGTTGACTTTCTAATCTGTTGGGTTTCTCGAGAAACTTCCTTCACGAAAGTTGTAGAGCACGACGATACGAGTTCGTAGACACGTGGCACGCGTAAAACGGACTTCGTATGAGAAAGTTATGGTCAGCAGAAGTTGTGGCTTTACGGGAATTTTGGGTTAAATAGGAAAGTTTTCAGTTTGGGTCCTCATAATTTTCAGAACCAGATTTTTCTTCCCCTTTCTTCTCTCTCCCCGACCCCGAGAGAACCCAGGTTTCCCAGCCGACCCGACCCGGACCCGGTGACCCGACCCGGCTTTTCCGGCCACCTCCGGCCGACCCAGACGACGGCACCGGTCGGGTTCTCTTCCTCTCCTCCGTCCGAGCTGACCTGTGGTGGTGTTGTGCGCCGTTTCGGTCCCGAGTTGGTGACCCGAAGCTCGGAAGCTCGGGTTAGAGACCCGGTCGGTTTCCTTCCTTCGGCGGCGGCGACAAGGCGGGAGACCGGTCGAGATAGAAGGCCCTTGGCATCCTGGTTCGACTTCTGGTGGCCTTGGAGCGCGACTCACGGCGGAGAGCGGCGGTGGTGGATTCTAAGCATTCCCGGCGAGTTTCCGGCATGTTTCCGGCCGATTGGGGTGAAACCTCAGGTATAAAAGATGCTCCCCTCTCTTTAATCTTCAAGTTTTGTGTTGGGAGTTTGTCCTATTTCGGACGTTTCGTGGTGGCGCGTGGGGCCCACTCGCCGCCGCCTGTGGTGGCGCGTGGCGGCGCGTCCGGTAGTGTCTGGGGTGTTTTGTGGTGCTGGTTAGATAGTACTCTTCGTTATGAACGTGTTGGTATGTGGGTTGTAGGTTTTGGTTACCATTATTGCATGCTAGGGTTTCCACTTGGTGCTAGGTTCCGTTCGGTTCAGTTTTGGGTAAATCCGAACATGAGATTTTGGTTTGTGGTTTTATAGGTTGTGTAGGATGTTCAGGCGACCTTTTGAGGTATAGGGAGAGGTTTTGTCTCGAGTGACAAGTTTGTGGGTTAGGACTTGAGTTTTGGTTCGAGTCGGTTTATGTTGCTTTCTTAGTTACTAAGGTTAACGTTTTGTTAATAGGTGACTGGTGGTGTGGTTTTGTGTGATATGCTTGAGTTGTGCGTGCGAAGACGCAGCTGGATTTGAGGTGAGTAACATCTCACTAAGGTCCACTTTCGGACCAATTATTATAATTATGATGATGATGATGATGATGATTTTTATGAAGATGATTATGATGATGATTGTGATGTTGTTTGTGATGAGGATGATGATGATGATTTAATGTTATGCTTTTTAGATAAGTGTGATGATGATGATGATGATGATGATGATTTTTATGAGGATGATTGTGATGATGATGATGTTGTTGATGATGAGGTTGAATTAAAGAATTGGTTATTGTTTGTTTTAAAAATATATGAGCTTGATCACCAACGGTTCATAGGTAAGTTAAAACGAGTTAGATAGTCAAACCGGGTTCCAAGCCTTTAATCGGGTGATTGGTTGCGGTTATGATGATTCTACTCTTTTTGTGAATTGTTGTGTAGATAGTCAAACTGGGTTCCAAGCCTTTAATCGGGTGATTGGTTACAGTTATGACGCTATTATTATTTTGTGTTGTGATATTGGACAGTCAAACCGGGTTCCAAGCCTTTGGCCGGGTGATTGGTTACGGTTAGGAATAGAGCTCTAGTCCGTCTGTCAGTGTAGGTCATGGGAGGTACCTGAAGGTATCTGGGACCCATGGGTACATAATTTGTGTTGTAGGTCATGAGAGGTATTTATTAATATCTGGGACTCATGGGTACATGTGTTTGTAAGAGTATTAGTTATGTGGTGTTTAACCTTGTTCTTAATTGTTGTCGATGAAATTCTTTGTTTTGAGTCTCTCCTGAACTATGCTTAATGCAGGAGATTCTCCAATTTAAATGTGTGACTTTGAGTGGAATTCCTGAACTATCATTTTTGCAGGATCCACTTATGATTTGATTGTTTTGGAAATTGTTGTGTGTTTGTTCTTGTTTTACTCTTTTGAATTTTATTGTTTTGAGGTGATTCCTGAACTAAGTTCTAAAGCAGGAATTACCAGTTTTATCTTGTGTGGTGTTAGAGATGTTGAGTAAATTTTGAGAATTACTCATACGAGCTTTTTAGCTTACCGGGTTTGTTGTTTACAACCCGGTGCACCATTTCTATGGTGTAGGGGTTAGACTTGCAGGTGTTGATCAACATGGTTGAGGCAGAGGCATAGTGGCTGGGGTTCAGAGGATGTACTTTTTATTTGTATATTATGTAAGTTGTTTTTAAGCTCGTGTGAGCATCTTCATTTTACTAGACTTTTGAAGTTGATGTATTTATGGAGATGTAATGTTTAACTCGGTTGTTGAGTTTAGTTACATTTACATTCCTGTATGTGTTGAGCAGGTTTGGGATATTAAGAGTTCTAAGTTATATCATGCCCAAATTTTTGAAAATTTATCCTTCGAAAATTGGGGTGTGACACATTGCAATAGTCAATGGTAATTTCCTCTAGATTTGGAAATGCACATGAAAACTGGATGGAACTGTCGCTGAAAGCTTTTCCAATGGTACACATGAATAGAGATATCTTCTTCAGACACACAAATTGTACGGGGTTCTTTGTTATTGAAGATATTGAGACACGCTCCAATCTAATTCTCTCTAGGTGAGATTTCGAATCCAGTAGTGCAGTATTACTTAGCTCAGCAGGTGAGAAACCATCATTTGTGACAACAATTAAGGACCTTCAATTTATGCATAGTGTCCACAAATTTGGGTAAGGCATAATACTTCGTCTTAAAATTTAAGACTAGAACCTCGGCTTCTGGTAGTTCCATGTGGTGCCATTTTGATGAGAAATTTCCATCTGCAAGCAAAAAAAAATCATTTCGTGTGAGCATGGACTACATAGTGAACGTACTATTCAAGTCTTGGTCTGTGTCTTAGTAAGAACATATGCATACCTATTCGTCTATGCATTTCTACGTAAATTATTATTGAGAGAGATGGGTTTACCAGTTGAGATGGATAATATGCGAGTTTTCATGGATTTGTACTTATCTTCCATCCACCATTTCGGAAGATTGTTTCCAATTATGTTTATAATCAGTCTTTCTCTATCTCCTGGGGCTTGTTGTCTTGTCTCATAGATAGCCAACTCTCGAAGAAGATCACGCTAAGTAACAAAATGTTCACTGTAGTATCCATCCCCCTGCGTCAGGTCCTTCCTGTTTTTTTAGTCAAAACTAAGTTGATTAGAAGCAGAGGTTTCTAAAAATATATTGTACTAATTAAAGTAGCAAGTAATGATGAGTAGCATCTGGTCATTAATATAAAGGAAAAACCTATGGAGCTAGCATACCGTGTGACTACAAGATTAGCCAGACTTCGGTTGGTGAGCCTCTGGAGGTATGCAACACAGCGTATCTTCATCTAGCTGCTCATGTAACTCTGTCCACATATCAATGAGGGCAGTAACTGGGATTCTTTGGTCTTCAGGAAATGAACCAAGGTCTAGGAAACACTCCCTGATGATAGCCATTTCTTTATCTGAGACAACTATGCTGCTTTGGAGGCGAAGAAGCAAGTCGGTCTCAGAGTCAAGAATTGAAGACCCTTTGGACCATTCAATTAGTCTTTGTTTCCAGATCTCTATACTTTGTCCGCGAAGTGATATCCTCCTGCCACCGTGATCGCAAGTGTATATCTGATGGTTAATTAAGCTTTATTGGTTAATTAAGCAGGGATGTAAATCAGCATCATCCCACCATCACGTGCCACCCCATTTTCCCTCACTCTTGACCAATTGCTAGCTGCCTTGTGGTACCTCTACCCTCATCTCCAGCTAGAGACACAACCGTGCCCCCTAGCTAGAAACCGAATTATACATATATATTCATCATCTCTTCATTTAAAAAAAAAAAGACGGGCCGCACACAGAGGAGAAGAGAGACAGCCGCACTGAGCAAAACTAAAGGGGAGGGCAGCAGCCCTCACCCGTCCATCACCAACCCTATTCTGTCATTCACCATTCTCCTCAAGACCACTTCATCTTCAAAGGAGATTAAAAAGAAGCTCTCATCAACATCATCAGCACTTCACCAACTCAAAGGATTTTAATTTTAATAAACAGGGGAAACTTAATATCAAGTGGGTTCATAATTGCTTACAACAATTTGTGAATCTAGCTTGTGTTTCCTCTCCACTCTATCCTTTCTCTAATTTCTCATGTATTAGATGATATATTTGATTATGGGTTATGAGTTATTCAATTTTTGAGAGTTAGGATTATGAAGCCCTAAACTCATTTTGTATAAATATTGGTACTTTAATTATAATAGATGCAATTTTCATTGTGTATGCTTTGAATCCGAATGTGTTGGTCCTAAGAAGAATGTTTATAGGTTTTGTTACCCTTTGAGATTATGTTATGGACAATTTGATAGATAGATTGATAAATTGACAACTTATTAGTCTTGTGCATCTAGGATTTGAAGTGTGGTAACCATTAACTAGCTTAATTGTAGCTAAGCTTGCTTGGGTCTCTATTATCTTGCACTTTAGGCCTCTAATTTGAATGTTACGGCCTTAACCGGTGTAATGCCTATGTTAGAGAGTTGATTGTGGCCTTAACCGGCATAATCGATACACCGAAAGGATAATTGGTCAAGTAGCCTTAACCAATATTAGATACGGGACTTGATACAATAGGATATGCATTTATGAAATTGGTATCAATGTTTGCATATGAGTTAGTGTGGATCACCCGACATTTTCATGTTCTCATCACTTTAGTTCATTAGTTAGTAGTTTATTTCTCATTTTGTTTGTCGTCAATTTAGTTAACTCCTCATTCCATCTCCCTTTTATATTTCGACTCATTGTAGATAATCATCACTAGGCGTCTAGTTTTGATTAGGCTTTGGTGAGAACTAGAGCCGAGCATTACTAAGGCTTGGTGCCTAGATTAGCATTTTCTGTAATTTTTTTTTCTTTGTTTGCTTAGCGACTTTTGTTCCGATTAGCCTAGGATTGTGGGTTAGCCACTAATCCCCGTGGTAGGATAACTTGGGCACTTATACTTCCCTATCTTGACAACGATACATTCTTTACAGCCCTCTACTATCTGCATTTGCATATCGTTTACAATTGAGTTGCAGACTAAATCATCTCACTATTTTCAGGACCACAAAAAATTGATTAAACAAATATCTACCATTTTCTTCTCTGGCTTAGTTTTTTCTCTACAAGTACAACAAGCTTAAATGTTTAATTTCTAGCAGGGGTTGTAAAAAGAACAGATGTGTTACACCTTACACTCATGCTCTGTAGAAATGTAAATTTAATTAGTGTCCTAATCCAGCTTTTGTAACTTGTAGTTGTGAAAAGAAAACAACTTATAGTTCATTGCAGTTAAGAAATTACCTGTCTCGAGAGGTATGCTGGAATATGTGAGCTTTTATCTCCCAAAGGTGCTGAATGATAAAAGAGTTTCATGGCATTGTCATAATCCAATGATTGCAAATGATATGAAGAACCAAATCTTGGAAATTCAGATCTTGATGTGACCAAAATCTTATAATCTGGCATATCGAACTGAAACTTGTCTAGTAGGGATTCTCATCCAGACCAAACATCATCCAAGACTAACAGTAAAGGGTTTCTTCCTTGTTCCTTTAGAAATGTTTGCAGCCACTTGACTGCAGTTATTTCGTCTGGGAAAGTAGGCACCTGGGAACCCTTGCGAATATGTAACTCTTGAACAATAAGGCCTAGGTTTGGTGTGTTTGACACAGTGACAAAGAAGATGTTGTTCTTGAATTTATCTGTACAGAAACAAAAAAGTACTCTATTACTCAGATGTTATTTCAATCTTTGTCTAAATTGTAAAAAGGAAAAACATACACAGCTGCAGCCCAAGTATAAACAGACAAGTATGAAATGAGTGAAGCAAGAATTGTAAATTGCTAATGTAGAAATGATACCTTTGACTTGCCCGTCTTGACAAAACTTTGTTGCCAATGTAGTTTTCCCACATCCTCCGGGAGCAGTGACCACAAGCATCGAGACTCCATCCTTAAGAAGTTTCATCTTCAACTCCTGCAAAGGTTCATCCAGTCCAACTGTAAACTGTGTAAGTTCAGGCACAACACACCAAGCTCCACCTTTAGCTCCATTTTGTATATCAAGTCGGTCTTCAATCCTCTTGATCCCTGCCTCCATACTGCAAGAGTTTGTTTCAACTCGGTCTTCAATCCGGTACATCCCCTCCAGCATATCTCCACTTCTCATTTCAACTCCACTGAGCACCTTCTCCATATGCCTATTGGTTGTTGCTAAATTCTCAACCCCTGACTCTAAAATGATACTACTCATTTCAATCTCAGTGACCGTCCTCTCTATCCTCTTTACCGAAAGCGAAGTCTCCTTCCCATCCCTTACTCCCTGCGCCTGCAGTACCTTCAATAGTCTTTCAAGAGCACTATCCCATCCAAGAAGCTTGTTGGCGTACTTGTACTTCTTGTAGATGTTCCACTTACGAACCTTGGAGCACTTTTTAACAATCTTTATCCCCTCCTCCATATGTGCTTTGAACTTTTCTACTTCCTCCTTTCGATAACCCAGTTCCTCATTGCTTGCTTCTATCTGCTTGATCAGTGGTCTATATGAGTCCAACGTATTATTGAAGATTATATAGAGGTACAGTTATAGTGTTAATAGAAAAATATTTTCTACACTTATACATAATATTTAACCTCCATATACAAAAAAAATAAATATATACAAAATATTCTACAGACCGTACCTTCGACTCTTTCCGAGCTTAAGATCGCTGACTAGTGAGCAGTGACTACGTTCTACTAATCGGGGGTCTAGATGTAGCAAGAACTATCACTGAAGGTTCCTTTTTTTTTTTTGGCGAAGTCACTGGAGGTTCCTTTGATGGCTACATCTCCCACAGGTAAAATGAAATAATATTACAACAGGCTAAGTGGAACTGATTAAGAGTCAGAGCAAGTGGAAATTAAGCGTTGAAGAATTGAAGGTCTTTGTTTGCCTAGTGATACCGTGTGACCCATATGTCATATTCTTCTTACTACACAATCTGTAGAGGAGGATATCGATGTTACTCCTTGTAATTGTAATTGAAATGCTATCATCTTAAAGTTTGTATTCGATTCTCTTTAAAATTCTTAGTTCGTTTTTATCAGAATTTCAATTTATGACAAAAAAAATTGGCTTATAACAAATGACAAGTTCTATCGGTTTGAACAAATTTATCCGACACTTATGATCTCAACGTGGGCGAGCTCTCCTGTCACACAGTTCTCTCTCTCTCTCTTTCTTTCTTTTTTTTTTTTTTCCAAATTCAAAAAGCTAGTTGTTATTGAAACGAAAGTGGGTGTGTGGCGTGAAATGAAAGCTTCTCCATCCTTGTTAAATCATGTTGACGTATACGACAAAACGTGTTTCCAAAATACCCATTTATTGTATATCTATTTGTTGATCACTGTTCATCTACAGTAAAACGGTTTTGGGCTCGGGCTGCATTTCGTCACAATGTTTTCTGTGTTTTGCCCCTACTTTTTCCTATGTTATTCCGACTTTGCCCTTTGATCTTGACTCGCCGTCTCTTGAACCTTTCAGAATAGGAACGGTCTGGAAAAAGTAGGTTAGTGGGTAGGAATGGCAGCAGGAAGCTCATCATCAAAGATGGGAGAAGAGTAGGAGGAGGGGAGCATCAAGTAGAGCGGGAAGGAGTACACGGTTAGATTATGCGGCGACGACACTCTGGGTGAGCTCAAGCGCCGAATCTGCCAACTCACCACCGTCCTCCCCAAATGCCAAAAGCTTCTCTACCCCAAACTCCTCCCTTCCAAACTCGCCGACGATGCCGTTTTGCTCTCCTCTCTCCCTTTCAAGTCCTCTCTCAAATTGACCATGATTGGTACTATAGAGGATGATCGATATTATCGTGGACCCCGTCGACTCTCCTGACATTGTTGATGACTTTGAGCTCGGCCAAGATGAGGCTGTTGATATCAAAGATAATCATCTCAATAACCAAAAATTGAGGAGACGTATTGATCAGTACAAGGGCCATCTCTTTTCCCTTTTTTTTCTTTTTCTTTTTCAGTACAAGGACCTTCCAGAGATCTTGAGACCTTCT
>NC_020491.1:11428806-11429348 GCF_000184155.1 Fragaria vesca subsp. vesca
GGGCAGGTTGTTTCGGAGCTCAAATTCGTTGCAATAGTGCAATCCAAAGACGTGTAAGCCTCCTGATCTTATGCGTGTGTCGATCTTCTTCTCTTTTCTTCTCATCGTAATCTCATTGATGTTGACCGGAAGGTCCTCAACAACGTCATCACTTTCCCTCCCGACGGTGTTTTCTTCGTTCGCTCTAGTATTGAAGTCGCTTCGCCGCAGAGAGTGAATTTTCAGGTAGACTCGAATTGATCAAATTTTCAGTCTAAGTCTGAATTTGTTGTGTGCAATAGGAATTGGAATTTGAATTTATAATGCTGACTATTTTGGTATTGAGGACATAAAGTTTCATATAGTGTAGTGATGTCAGTGCCTGAATTCTTCTCTGATATTAATATTATCTTCAATGCAATAGGAGGACATGAACTCAGCAAATCTACTAGGAATGCAGGAGCAAGAGTTGGATATGGTAGATATTAACTTCTATAGTACCCTTCAGTTTGATTTGTTTTTATTTTTATTTTTATTTTTATTTTTATTATTGGTTTCTTAAA
>NC_020491.1:11429368-11442507 GCF_000184155.1 Fragaria vesca subsp. vesca
ACTCTCTCTCTCTCTCTCTCTCTCTCTCTCTCTCTCTGTTTTTCAAAATCGATCACCAGAGTATCATATCAAGCCCAGAATCAGATAAGCTTGATCACATATCACATAAGTCAAACTGACCTGGTGGGTGTGTTACTAACCGAGTTGGCTTGTTGTCTTACCGCCGCAGACAATAAACCGGTTCTCCTCGATTTGGGTTTCGCTCTCCACCGCTGTTTGTTGAAAATCTATATGGAGCATATCCAGATTGCCACCGATGATTATCACCAGGAGGAGGAGGTTTCTTTCGTTGTGGATCAAAATTCCGGGTCGGATCGCACCGAATCCAAGCAGAGCGATGAAGATTCCGAGTATTGCGCTGATTCGAATACCACAGATGATCAGTTTGAGGTTTTCACCAGAAATGGGATGATGTTGAGGGTGAATGGATTGAGTGACGAATACGAGACTATTCTCAAGAGCTTTGGTGTTGGGATGGGATCGGCGGCAGGAGTTACAGAGGTTGTTGCGGTGCACAAGAATTTGGTTTCTGGATTGACCCGCCGGGCGAGGTTTGAAACATTTCGGGTGTTTTCACAGGCGGTGGGGAAGAAATGCGGCGGAAACCCGAACATTAGGTATGCTTGGTACAGCGGATCGAGAGATGAGATAGCTGATATTATGGTTCATGGGTTTAGTAATGTGAATGCTGATGAAGTATGCGTTGGATGGAGCAAGTGCATCACAGGTTGGTGATGATGGGCTCAGGCATATGCTGCTGTGCCGTGTTATACTGGGGAAGATGGAAGAGGTGCCTAGTGGTTCTGGACAAGTTGTTCCTGGTTCGAATGAGTTTGATTCTGGTGTGGATAGTGTTGTGAATCCTCGAAGGTATTTTGTGTGGAGTCCATGCATGAACTCGCACATTTGTCCTGCTTATGTTGTGAGCTTCAAGGGTCCTGCTAGCTTGGAGGGTTATGTGACAAGTACTACTACTACTCAGACGGGGAGTATCACTCAGGGGAATGCTCGGTACAAGAGATCAGCGCTTGGACATGTTACTCTTGCAGCTCTGCTGGCCGCGCTGACGAGGTTCCTGACTCCTCGAGAAATGAAGATAGTTGTCAGATTGCTGCAGGATTTCAGGGCAAAGAAGTTTGACGCAGATGAGTTGAAGCGACAAGCGAGACTCATAGCTGGTGACAAGTTGATCTCGGCAATGAAATTGGCGGCTGTTATGGGGAGTAGTACTCTTGGTGGCTTGCAGTTGGAGAATGGATCAGTACGAGATGTATATCTACCTGGTCTGATAACCGTGCTTGCAGAGTTCTTGCCTGCTAAGAAGATTGAAATGCTTAGCAAAAGCCTTGGCGATTTCAAGGCTAAGAAGATAAATCGACCTCAGCTGGCTACAAGTGTGAAAGACATTGTAGACAATGACAATGTGTTGGTTGCAGCAATCAACTCTTACAGAATCAGTAAGCACCGGCCACAAGACAAGCAGTCAGTTGTGTGAAGAAGATTAGTTACTAGCAGTCCTTGTTTAAACCAGCATCAGAATCAGTAAGCACCGGCCACAAGACAAGCAGTCAGTTGTGTGAAGAAGATTAGTTACTAGCAGTCCTTGTTTAAACCAGCATCCGTTTTCGTTTTGATTACCTGCATGCATATGCATCCATATGTCCCTTCACTTTTTAATAAATGTTGTAATTTGTTAGCCATATATAATTATTTGTCACTCATATTGCTGCAATATTTATTTGAGAAAAGAACACGATCAAGGATGAACCTTGTAGAGCCTTCATGTAGCATTGGAAAAATGGTGAAAATTCAAACATTGTTCTCCGCAGATTTCAAAACACCCGTAGTATCTCATGAGTACAACATGATTTACACAAGCAAAGAAAACAAAGAAACAAATGACGGAAACAGGGAAGAAAATGAGCACACGCACATGATACATGTATAGAGAAATGAAGGCTATCGAGTCTCAAGAGTAAAGCTACTGATGAAGCCAATCTAGGCTGATTTCCTCTTTGACCACCCTGATCTTTATGTTGTTTCTGAGACTGAGCAAGTAAGGTTCCCATAGCCGTTCTGTCTCCTCATCGCATATCACATCAGTTAAACTTTCAAGATCCAGAATTGATTCAGGCAACTCTTGCAATCTTGAGCACTGCCTCATGTTGAGCTTTTCTAAGCTGCACAGTTCACCAATATGTTCAGGCAATTCCTTAATGCTGTAGCAATTGGATATGTCAAGAACCTTCAACTTTTTGAGTTTCCTAACCGAACCCGGAAACTCTGACAATTCTGCGCATGACCTTAACCTCAAAAGTTCTAAATTCTCCAGTTTTCCAATTTCTTTAGGCAAGTCAGATAATTTATGACTGTTGGTGATACTGAGCTTCCTTAGATGATTCAGAAGACAAAGGTCAGCAGGTAATTTCATCAGATCACTGCAATAGTCAATGTTGATTTCTTCAAGGCCTGGGAATGCTTCAAAAAAATTGAGGGAATCGTTGCTAAAAGCTCGGCCGATGCTACACATGAACAAAGATAACTTTTGTAGACTATTCAACTGTATGTAGTTCTTGATAATAGGAGGGACTAAAATGCGCTCTAGTCTTATTCTCTTCAGCTCGGATAAAGAACCCAATGATGTAAAGTTACTCACTTCGGCAGGTGTGACACCATAATTTGTGACTATTAGAACCTTCAACGACTTTGACATTGTTTTCTTGAACTTGGGAAATGCATAGTTCTTTGTCTGAAAATTCAAGACCAGAACTTTCGCTTTTGGCAGATGCATGTTGTGCCATTTTGATGAAAACATCCCATCTACAAAGAACAAGAATACCGTATATGATGTTAGTGGGCAGAAATGAGTCTGATACATTAGGATGTAAGGGTTCACGGTTTAATCATTTTAATGTATTTATATGTTTATTTGCTGCATGCATATATATATGAAATTCGTAAGGAGGAGAGATGGGACAATTACCAGTTGAGATAGATAATAAGCGAGTCTTCGTGGGTCTTTTATGTTCTGTCCACCAATTAGGAATAACATCTTTACAAATGTCTATGATCAGCCTTTTGCTATGTCCTATTGTGTCATGGCCAGTCTGATGAATAGCCAGGCTCCTAAGTATATCATGCTGGGTAACAAAATGTTGGCTATAGTAGCCATTTGTATCCTCCTTTGCGTTCCTGGTCACGATCAAGTTAAGAGAAAGAGATTTGTCATTACAAATTTACAATATTGCAATGGCTAACTAGTCATAATTAGTGGAAGAAAGTCAGAAATGAATCGTGTAGAGAGAATATGTATATCGGACCAGACAAACAATACAAGCATGCATGTATACCTGATGACTATAAGGTTCGCTAGACTGCGGGTGCTGAGATCATACAGGTAAGCTATGGATGAAGAATCCAAGTGTAGGTCATGCAACTCCGCCCACATATCAATGAGGGCAGCAACGGGGATTCTTCGGTCTTCAGGAAAGGAACCGAGGTCTATGAAACATTCCTTGACTAAAGTGGCTCCTTTACCCAAAGCATCTAGGCTACTCTGTAGTCGATCAAGCAACAATTTCTCACAATCAAGAATAGAAGAACCTTTAGACAATTCTGCCACTCTTCTTTCCCAGATCTCTGCTGGTTGGTTGCAAAGATCTTTTCCGATCACAGTAATGGCAAGTGGAAATCCTTTACAGAGCTGTACAGTCTGCAGTATACGATTGGCCCAAATAACATGAGTATTTGCAAGTTGAGATAGTAAAGTTTAGCTGTGTATGGATAATGAAGTAAGAGGTGGGAAAATCTTGCCATGAGGCAGTCTGATATGAACATTGAGAAATCACCTTTGTCACCAATTCTGTAGGGATATCATACTCGCTATCTTGCAACGATGTTGTATCACGGAAAAGGGACATTGCATCTTTTTCATTTAGTGGTTTTAATTCATATGAAGAACGAAATCTTTTGAAATGAAATCTTGATGTCACCAAAATCTTGTAATTTGGCCTTTTGAATTCATGACACTTATCAAGCAGGGATTCTGAAGAGCCAAGCCAAACATCATCCAAGACCAAAAGCAGAGGATTCTGTCCTGCTTTTACCAAAAACTCTTGCAGCCAGCCTAGCGCATTAGCTTCATTCTGGAATTCAGGAACTTGGGATCCAGTGCTCTGGCACATTTCTTCTACAATACGCTCCACGTTGGGCTTTTCCGAAACAGTGACAAAGTAAATATTCTTCTTGAATTTTTCTGTGAAAAAAGAAGAAGAAAGTATATATATATGTAAGAAGTTAAGAACCGTCACAACAGGATCATATCTGTCTGCCACTGCTATGGTACATAATGAGAAATATCTTTCTACAACACAACTAAATGAAGTAATGTATATAATATCATGTTAAATTTCACAATACCACTAATAACACACTTAAATTGTGCAGAGAAAAACTTTACCGATCAGAAAAAATAGGGTAACGCATATATGATTCCTGTACATTACCTTGGACTTGCTTATCTTGACAGAACTTCTGTGCCAAAGTGGTTTTCCCGCATCCTCCAGGAGCAGTGAGCACAAGCATTGACAGTTGATCATTATATAGTAACTTCATCTTCAAATCGTTCAAAGGCTCATCCAATCCAACAGTAAACGATGGCGGATTAAGTACTGCGCACCAGCCTCTAATTTCATTTCCTGTTTGTCTTTGAGCCAGCACGTTTTGATCTATTCGATTGACCGACGTCTCCAACTTGCTCACCTTGCCCGTCAGGTTGATTTCTACATGCATTTTTAGTATGCGGAAGAGTGTTTGAAGAGAGATGTTCAATGCACGAAGTTTTCCCACATTGCGACTTTTGAAAGAACTCATCTTCAACCGCAGGGGATGAATATTGGAGCACTTTTCAACAAGCTGTATGCCCTCCTCCATCTTCACTTTAAAAGCATCTAGGCCGTGCATTGGTTGAACATTGATGTCTTGCTCTATATACTTAACAAATGCTTGATAAGACTCGAGTGTCAAATTGAGCTCGTTGAAGATGGATTTGAACTTTGTTGCTTTTTTGTGTGCCTTTATAACACTATCAAAGAGCTGCTGGAACGCTGCTCCTAGAGCAGCCCCTACAATTGTGGTAACTGCGGTAATAGCCAGTTCCATTATTTCTACAAGTCTGCAACACCACCCAACTCCAAAAACGGGGTTTGGTTAAAACTGAGAAACTCTCAACATGAGTACAGGATCCAAAACTAGAAAGACAACAAAATCTGAAAACTCAGAAGTCAGAACAAGGCAATGTAAAAGTTCGAAACTACTAAATGTTTTGCTATCTGGGTCATCATCTAACAGAAGATGAACAAGTACATATAATGAGTGAAGATATTTACCAAGACGAAGATTTCGAGAGCTAACGCGTCTATGGAGCTTTCGTAGAAATGAGAAGGAAGCGAGGTGACCGACCACATTTCCAGAAGAGTTTCAGAAGTAGACAGAGACTTAAAGTATTGAAGACTTGGGGCGAAGACTTGGGGCGATTGAAGACTTGGGGCGAAGACTGGCAGTTCATGGATTTCCCCAAGGAAATCACTATAGTTCTAAATAGTCCACTATATGATTTAGCATTTATTGAAATTCAACTAGAGTTGATGCTGTTCACACGTTACTATCACTGTTATTACAACCCAAAAGTGACTGACCTCATTCTACACCTTACATATATATAAAAATAAGAGAGACAAAGTTTGTAAAAAGAACTAAATGCTGGTAACGAGTTCCCAGCAGGACACACCCAACTAAGAGACTTTTAATACTACGAGACTTTTAACAGCTCTATTTTATTGGAACCTGATAGGTGTCTTGATCACCCTCTTTGACCTGTCTCTAGCCAACCTTCAATTCTTGGGCACAACAAACAGTAGCATTGTGTGTCTCAGAAGATGACCCTTCATCACATAACGCGCGCGTACTTCCTTTTAACCGTTCATGATCCACAACAGCTACACTGTGTGATATTGAGCTTCCCTGGATAATATATTTCAAATGTCACGAGAAGTTTTTAATCATTGGAGATGTCCAGAACGTTCAGCTTCTTGAGGTTCCTTTGAGAGAAATCATACCAGCATTGCTGCAACATTTATTATTTTTTGAAAACAAAGGTCTCAGAAATGAGACTTGTGGAGCCAATTGAGGTTGATATCTTCTTTCACAACCTTTATGTGCATGTGTGTGAGATAGGGTAAGAAGGGTTCCCATAATATTTCTGTCTCTTCGTCGCATGTGACTTCCTTCAAGTGTTCAAGATCCAAAACTGAAGAAGGCAACTCATTCAATCTCGAGCACTGTCTCATGTTGAGCCTTTCTAAACTGCACAGTTCTCCAATGTCTTCAGGCAATTCCATAATGCTAAAGCAATCCGATATGTCAAGAAAGTTCAACTTCTTGAGGTTCCTAATAGAGCCGGGTAACTCTGACAAGTCTGTACAAGACCTAAGCCTCAGCAGCTCTAAATTGACTAGATTTCCAATGTCTTCAGGTAAGGCAGAGAGCTTATGAGAATTGGTAACACTGAGCTTCTTGAGTTGTATAAGGTCACAGAGTTGGGCAGGCAACTCAACCAAATCATTGCAGTAGTCAATATTCATTTCAACAACATTTGGAAACGCCTCTGATATCGGTATGGAACCGTTACCAAAACCTTGGCCGATGCAACACATGAATAGAGAAATCTTTTTCAAACTTTTCAACTGTATAGGATACCTGCTTATGGAAGGAATTGAAATTCTCTCCAATCTGATTCTCTTTAAACTTGGTATCGAATCAACTAGTTGAAAGTTATTCAACTCGGTAGGACTAGTACTGTAACCGGTGAGTACTAGAGTCTTCAGTTTATTCATTTTCTCTACGAACACAGGTAAGGCATAATACTTTGTTTGAAAATTCAAAATTAAAACCTCTGCTTCTGGTAGTTGCAAGTTTTGCCATGTAGATGAGAACTCTTCATCTGCATATATTACGGTATATGATGTGAGAGGGAAATAAATTATATGTGCAAAATAATACCATTGTGTGTTATTAAGAATTATCTGCCAAAGAGGAGATGTAACAACCTGTCGAGATAGATACTACGCGAGCGATGAGGGATTGATACTTTTGCTCCTTCCACCACATAGGAAGGTTGTCTCCACATATGTCAATCTTAACTCTCATTCTTTGTTGTAGCGGTTCCTGACTCATCTGTCGGATAGCCAACTCCCTAAGCATGTCATGCTGTGTAACGAAGTGCTCAGTGTAATAGCCATCACTATACTTGTTGTCCTTCCTGCTGGTTATAATCAAAACCAATTTGCTTAAGAGATTTCTTCAACACATATATGCAGTAGAAAATTATGAGAAGCAGCTACCCATTGACATAAAGGAAAACTGGATTGACAAGATCAATTAAGTGAAACAGAAGCCTATATACCTTGTGACCACCAGATTAGCCAAACTTTGAGAGGCAAGTTCATAGAGGTGTGAAATTGACGAAATGTCTTCATGTATGCCATATAACTCTGCCCACATATCAATGAGGACAGTAGCTGGGATTCTTTGATCTTCGGGAAATAAACCAAGGTCTATGAAGCATTCCCTGATAAGAGGCTTCTCTTCATCCAAAACATCTAAGCTACTTTGGAGGCAATCAAGCAAATCATGTTCAGACTCAAGAACAGAAGAACCTCTAGACCATTCCAGTACTCTTTTTTGCCAAATCTCTATTGGCTGACCGCAGAGTGATCTTCCAACAACTGTAATTGCTAGTGGAAATCCCATACAACGCTCTACTATCTGCAAAGCAGAATTCATCATTATTTACTCTATATAAGCATGAATGCTTGGCATAGATGGTGAATGTAGCATCTCTTCATCTTTTCCTGCATTAATATGCATATAAGTTGTGCATTGCAGACTAAGAAAATCACCTTTCTCGGAAGATCTTCTGAAATATAAGAGCTCCTGTCTCCTAAGGATGCTGCATGGTGAAAAAGTGCCATTGCATCTTCGTCTTTCAAACATTCCAAGTAATATGGAGAACCAAATCTTGGGAAAGCAGACCTTGATGTCACCAATATCTTGTAATTTGTCATTTTTAATTCATCAAATTTCTCAAGAATAAACTCCGATCCAGCCCAGACATCATCCAGTACAAACAACATAGGGTTTTGTCCTATTTGCTTCAGAAATTGGTGCAGCCAGCCAACTGCTGTTACTTCACTTTGGAAATCAGGGACTGGGGCACCCTTTCGATGATATAGCTCTTGGACAATCAGAAATAAGTTGGCCTTCTTTGATACAGTAACAAAGAAGATATTGCTCTTGAATTTATCTATGCAAATAAAAGACAAGAAAGTAATCACTAGAGAGGTACTTTAAAGTTCTATTGAATTGAGAAGAGAATAAAACATACTCATGCAGATGGTGAGGTCATAAAACTGTGCTTAACTCAACAAGACCTAACTTATTGAAACAGTAAGAAATGTTCCTGTGAAGCATGTCATAGTCATGAAGCTATGAAGTTATGTTTTACAGATAGTGAGACTTGGCCCATTTGTAAGCAATGTCTTTTTGCCATATTGAATAAAAAGCTTGACAATAATCATATAGCATTCTTTGATTGGGATAAGAAATTTCTAACTCAAAGCAAGCAAGAAAACATTTTAAGAATTCAACATCAATCATATACAATACCTTTGATTTCTGCATCTTGGCACAACTTTGTTGCCAGGGTAGTCTTCCCACATCCTCCGGGAGCAGTAACTATCACCATGGAAACTTCATCAGTAAAGAGTTTCATCTTCAATTCCCTAAAAGGCACATCCAATCCAACCGTAATCGTTGGAGGCTCAGGCACAGCACACCACCCTTGTATTTTTTCAGACTGATTGTTCTGTATCACGCAATTCCCTTCAATTCTCTGCACCACATTCTCAATGTTCCTCACCGAAACCAATGCCTTCTTCACATCCCTTATGCCCTGCACTTTCAATATCCCCAACAGCCTCTGAAGTGACTTGCGCAATTCATCAAGTCTGCTGCTATATTTATACTTTTTGAATGCGCTGGCTTTCGAGCATTTCCAAATAAGTTCCGCTCCTTCCTCCATTTTCACTCTAAGATTCTCTAGTTCCTCCTCAGGACCATCCAGTTCTTTCTCACATTCTGCCATCTCCTTGATCAGTGGCTGCAGAGTCTCCAGAGTGGATTTGATATCACCGAGTTGGGGTTTGGACATCAAAATCTGGTCCTTGACTTGCTTAACAGAATCACACAGCGCCCCAAATGCCACTGCTAAAGCCTCTCCGCTGATGATCACCACTGTCATCATACAACACCACCAAATAGAGATACCAAAATCAGGGGAAAAAAAAAAAAAAAACCTTCAAATTTACCAAGAAAAAGCAAACATAAACAGTTTAACGTGGACTCCCAAAAAAATAAAGAGAACTTTTAAATACATACCCTTAATATTTTAATACACAACCTTTACTTAATACATCTATCAAGTTTTTCATTTCAGTATTATACTTAATACACATCCTAAATTGTCTAAAATGTCCTTAATTTATGAAATATTTTATTATTTAATATAATTAATATATATTTATTATTTGGTACCTCTTTTTACATATTATTTCGTCTAAGTTTTGCTAGAAATTTTTGGTTATCATTGTTTAATTTATAATCAAATGATTATTGTTATATATATTCGAACTCCAAATCTCACCAATACAAGTTTTCAAAATTCACAAGTTAGTAGAATTGTAAAAGTATAGTAGCTATTAAACATAGATAGCTAGTTATTCGATAAAACATGTCATGATAAAGATGCAGTACATGACAATATGATCAGCAAGATCAAACTAAAGCTGATACAAATTAAAAATAAAAAATAAAAAAAATAAAAAGAAGAAGAAAAAAGACAACCCAAATGAATTGTGGAGAAGAGTTGGTGTTGAGGAATAAGACGTGTTTTCGACAATTTTATGATAGAAGATGTTGAAAAGAATATTTTTAACACGAATTTTTATTTATTTTTAATAATAGATGTTTGTTTTGGTCATTTAGCTTATTTATAAAATCTCAATAGAAACATAAAATAATAGAGATGTTTATTAAGAGATTAGGAGTGTATTTAAAATTTTTCTTACCATTCGTATCAAAAAAAGAATAAAATACCATTCATACAATGCAAAACTGAAGTTTGGTCTTACTTGCTGAGATTGATAATCCGAATCCGAGATAAAAGAACACACGTAAACAGGATTGTAATATTGCAGTAAGGAGAGTTATTGTTTTGAAATCTCCAACTGTTAATGTAGTGCCATTCTTATAGCAGCAGTGTAACGCGTATTATAGCAAATTAAGAAGTATCGCCCCCAACTCCTTGAACATGCCAGGTAAAGTTGCAGATAGAACCGCGTGGCCCGCGTGGCCCAACATAATTACCGATGTAGTGACGACGTGATGAGACAAAGCCCAGAATCATTTCTTATGTTTTTTTTTACCCTTTTCTCCTCATAAAAAAAACAGAGAGTTTTTATTTATTAATTAATTAATTTTAATGGTGTACGTGTAATCTAAGTTGAGAAGTTGACAACGTACTTGAATGAAATGATACAGTTGTGAATCAGATGAAATATAGACCAATAAGCTAGGTTTATCCAACCTCCAAACAAATTAAAAGTCTGCATGCATGTTTTGATGAGATGACCAATTTGATAACAACCTTAAGCTTCAACTATGAAACTATCCCTCACTTCTTCATTATTTGCAAAAAAGCTTCTTATAGAATATTAGTGTCTTATAAATTGACCAAGAACTTTATTCGAGTCATAGTTGACCCTAATCCAAGATGCATGCTATCTTAGGAATGGCGAAGTATTTACTATCAAATTTCAGTTTTAGCCCCTGTCGTGTAGAGAGGGTGCGTAAGAAACTAGGGGAAGAGATGGAATTTCTTATGGAAACGTATAATAAAATGCTTGATAATAACCTGTAAATTCTTGTATACACGATGTGTATTTACATAACGCAATTTTAACCGTTTATAACAATTCATATATTTGATCACCGTGTTTCTATATTATTTCATTTAATACTGACTATCTATGTATGTATGTGAAGATATACGCTGAATATGCTTTCATAATAACTTTCCGAAGTGTTCTGATTTTTAATCAAGTGAGACCTAGTATTTGCACGCTATATACGAATTGACGGAATTGTTCAATCCAATACTGCATGTCCCAATTCAATCCACAAAATCCAAACGAGGGACCATTATATCTGAAGTAAAAGGTGCAAATAAAAAAAAAAAAGGTACAACAAGTGAGCCAAGAGAAAAATACAAAATGGTCGTACGTAGCACAATAATATATCTGTTAAGTTCTTCAGATTAATTTCTGGCGTTCAACCATTTTTGCATGCAAAGGCAAAAGGTGGTACGTAGAGCTGCAAATAGCACCAATATACGCATCAAACTACGTACTTATACAGGTGTTATTGCTTAGCATGGCCACACTAAAACTCGTTAAATTGTTTTATGATGAACTGCGGACTAAAATTCTACACATATGATATGACAACTACTTTTCGTAATTGTTATATATTTTTGCGTGCTCATGCTTATCTAATGATTTTGGAAAATCTAAAAGACAAACAGTTGTGATTGTTTAATTGCACTAGCTAGGAGAAACTTAATGTAAAAGGGATTGGCATGAATGAAAGAAAAGCTCTTCACAAGATGATGATGGTGATCGAGAACCTCGTCACCACGCATATTGGATGATAAACTATGTTTCTATCTTTCTCTGTTTCGTTTCTTTCTTTTCTTAATTTCAAAATGGCTCCTTAAGAAAGCACACTACTAGGATCTCAGACTTAAGAGACGAAGCCATTTCGTGACATAAGAGACTATATTCGTCGCATAGGTACTTATGCGACAAAATTGTGGTCGCATAAGCCACGTCGCATAAGTCGTGTCGCATAAGAATCTATGCGACGAACATAAGTTTTTCGTCGCTACAAATCATATAGTGCGACGAAAATAATTCGTCGCATATAAAAGAGGCGACGACGCCTGTGCCAACTTATACGACGAAATCATCGTCGCATAATTTTTTCCGACGAATTTTATTTCGTCGTATTGTTGTTCCGACGAAATTCTTTTCGTCGTCAGCCATTCCGTACCGACGAAATATGGTTCACTTGCCGACGAAAGCTTTCCTAACTTATGCGACGAAAGGTACATATTCGTCTCATCATGTTTTCCACTGAGGCTAGTCTTATTCTGTCTGTGTGCTTTCCCTCCCTGTTTCACTACTCAATAGTTTTTTTATAGAAACAGAAAATATAAAACTGCAAATTTAGCAAACAATAATATTTGAATATTAATAATTTGTTCATACATAGTCACACCTTCAAAGTAAACTTTACAAAACCATTCATTCATCCTAGCTAGCCTATCCCCTTCTCCAACTATACAAAACCAACTGCATGTCATCCTAGCTAGTCTATCATTCTCTAACTAAACAAAACCAACTGCATGTCCCAGACCTAACCTTAAAGGCTGCTTCTCTATCTAAATAAAACCAAAATAGTGAAGCATATATACAACAACCTAGCCTTAAAGGGTTCTCCATCTAAACAAAACAAAAATAGTGAAGCATGCAGTGTTGTACCTAGTTCCTCTCAACTTCCATGTTGTTCCCTACATCAACATTTTCATTTAGAGGTTGTTGGGAAGGGACTTGTGGAGGACACTCAGTCTGCTGTGCCATAAAAGACATCACTGCTGCTAGTTGCTGCTTCACCAATGCCATCTCTTGACTAAGGTTCTGCACAACCACCTCGGCTTTTTCGGCCCTCTCCTCAGCAATATGTAATCTGTCCTCCACCTCATAAACTCGAAAACGTGGAGCGGAAGATGATGACTCTCGTACACCTGCTCTTCCAAGACCACGAATCTCCTTCCCGGCTCTTCTACCGACTCCTGCTTCAAGCACCTTAATGTTTATCGACCACTCCAAAGGTGGGAGCTCACCCTCTGGGACATCAGGGTTTGCATTCTTCTACTCATTTTTCAATTTAGAGGCCTCTTTCTG
>NC_020491.1:11442554-11444480 GCF_000184155.1 Fragaria vesca subsp. vesca
TCACATTCTAGCCAAACATTATGTCAAAGTGCAGAAATAATTACCTGAAATCAGCCGACTCAAAGTGCCAGCAAAGCCAGTCCCACTCATCCCGCCTGTGTATCAAATCTGGCGGGATTGTTCCTCTCCCATACTTCTTATAGTGCCTTGAAAAGTCCCCCTTCCAATCTCTATATATGGTACCCGCCTTATCTTCAAGCCACGTCCACATCCGTTTATCCCCAGAATCAATTTTAAAATACGACTACAACACAAACATTCACCAACTCACTAAACATATAATCATATAACCAACTTATTTCACTAAACATAATGACATAATGAACCAACTGACTACACATATAACCATATAACCATATAACCAACTTCATTCCTAAACATAATGGCATAATGAACCAACTGACTAAATATATAACCATATAACATAATGAAGAATAAAACAACTCATTCACCAAAAGAGAAAGCAGGACTCTTACCGTAAGCCCGTCTATCAACTTCTTCTTCTCAAAGTCACCAAGGCATTCCCAGTTTCCCGCCGACAATTTGACTTTGGATCGAATAATTGCACCAATGCTATTGACCAGAAGGCTGCTCACTGATGATGAAGATGGTCCTCTGATGAACTCGTCATACACTGGTTCGATCTTCCCGGTACATTTCACAATTCTTTTCACTTTGTCCAAGTTGCCGAACCCTCGTTGGCGTTTTGGGGGAGGTTCGGTGGACTTCTTAGTACTACGTCGAACGCTACAACCATCGAACAACGCCTCCTCATCTTCTGGTGCGACATCGTTGATCTCGTCCTCATCCAGTGGCGGAGCTGTTTCGGCAATCGATACTGGTGGTGGAGGTGGAATCGTTTCACGAACAACATCTCCCGTCGGCGCCGCCGTATCTTCCGTTGTGCAGGATCCATACTGGGTTGCACAAGCCGCTCTTAATCTCTCACTTGCAAGCTCCCTGGCCTTTTTCTTCGTCAATGGTGGCATGCCGGGGATAGGGTGGGAATGAAATTGGGATTAGATGGTAGAGGGGAGGCGAACAACAGAATTGGGATTGCATGTAGTTGCTGGGATTGAAAGAGAAATTCTCAAAGTAATGAGGAGAAGTCGGGATTAATTAGGGTTCGAATGGGGGAGATGAATCACTGATTCGAAGTCGGTAGGTTTTACGGTTTCGAAATTGGGGAGGCATTGGCGAATTTCAGGGATGGTGGAGGAGTTGCGAAACGGGGAGTAGCAGGAACCGATCGATTTGGGTATATACTAATGGATGTTGCTACGAAACCCGGCCCTTCGTGGCCCGACACAACTTTCGAACTCGGCCCAAATATTTGGCGCAAAATGGTGCCGCGCTAATTTTTGGACCTTTGCTACGAGATTAACATTTTTCGTCGCTTAGGATATGGAATTTACCGACCAAACTTATTTTTTCGTCGCAAATTTAGTCGCAATATTTGAAATTGATGTATATTTTCATTAAATACATTTCTTTAAATTTAATTATTTAACAGTACAAATACATATGTTTTACAATACAAATACATATGTTCTTGTGCACACCAAATATGTTTCAACAATATAATTAAGTAAGTACTACTCAATCACTATCCTCGTAATCCGGATCTTCTAGATCAACCTCAGAAATTTCATCTGAATCTTCATCTTCATCGTTAATGAAGTCGTGACTAGGTGGGATGTACGGCAGTGAACCGAAATCGAACTCTAAACCTGAAATTGGAATGTACTCGCCTTGTGAGAAGTGGATGTCGTTGTTGATGCGAATAGTGCTTGTGTCGGGGATGTCAGAATTTAAAGGCTCTTGATATGGTTCAAGAGCCATATTCTCAATATTTTGTTCTACTCGGCCCCCTTGAAGTGTGGTTGCGTTAAAGATACTTCTATGCTCCATCACGTTAACTACTTT
>NC_020491.1:11444500-11445873 GCF_000184155.1 Fragaria vesca subsp. vesca
CTTGCTAATTATTTAAATAAAGACAAACTCATTATGGTTCATCATCATTAGAAATGTGGAAGATGCTCAATAATCTTTCCAGGTGATCACTTTCTGGGTTCAAATTCAAAAAGAACTTTAACCTTATTTTATATAAGCCATAGATAGATATATCGATCTGCAGCACATTGAAAGAAGCAAAAAGGAGGAGGAAAAATTATCAAACTGATATTAACGTGTCACTTACTTGAATTAAGCTAATAAAATCTTTCACTATTTTCCGACTTATATATATGAATGTGTAGGGCAAAAATAATAAAAGAAGGAATTATTCTATACTACTAGGCTTTTTTAGGAGGGATGTCTGTTTCAGTTCACAGGATTCATTTTAGTATGGAAAACCAATATACGGTAAAAGATGCAAAGAGTCATGCATACCATTGAAGCATCTGAATCAGATATCTTTCATTTCACATATGTGCTTAAATAAAATACTGTTACACAGATGCCATTTCATAGGTCACGGGGTTGCAATACATTAATGTTAAAACTACTCAAATTGTTAATTAAGCTAAAACTACACATGACTTCCACACACACACACACAAAGCTAACAATGACCAAATTTAATTAACTTACAAGATTCTTGGCAGCTTTAGGGTCGTTGATTGTATCATACGACTCTGTGTAAGCTGGGATAACAGGAAATTCCTCACCCTTCTCTTTGTGGTGGACCACCCTATAGATGATAGGTAGCCGCCCCGTGTGGTGCTCCGACTCCTTCTTACCACGGTTAGTCGTGTTGGCCGCCGATCGTGTCTACCAAATATTGAACCAATCAGTAAGCAAGAAACAAAATTAGAGAAACATGATGCTTTTGCTAATTTATATGAATTATTTACCCAAAAAAATATATTATTATATAACAGGACTTGATGAATAAAATTGAGAGAAAAAGAAAGTAAAGGAGACTAGCAGCACTTAAACACCAACAGATTTAACCTATACGATGTGTGTTTATAAATATGATCAATGGAAGAAGTTTGAAAAGAGTCCAAGTACACCAGTCCAGCTACTTATACAACCGCATGCAATCTGCACAGATGATGTCCATGTATGTACGTTGTGCTCTTTAAGATTATAAACTAGCTAAGAACAACCTCCAAATAAGGGTGCCGGCCTCAAGCCTCAATAAAGGGGACAGCTTCACATTAATCAAAGGAAATATACAGCCCCTAGAATTTTAGAACATTGAAAGTTGAAACATTATGAAATTGAAACCAAGGACTGATTAGTGCTAAAAGACACATGCAGCTAGCCTTCCTTTTCTTCTTCAAATGAATTTTGACAAGCTAGCCTTCCAGTTAAGATCGATACATAGGAGAATCCGATAT
>NC_020491.1:11445893-11447357 GCF_000184155.1 Fragaria vesca subsp. vesca
TGACCCAGGTAAACAATCCTGTCCGCGTGACGACTAGCATCAACGTTCTCTAAGCAGATGGGACAAGCCTTGTACCCTTGAGTGGTATGAGAAGATAACATACCGTAGCCAGGAAAGTCGCTAATCGTCTACATCACGACTGCTCTCATCCTAAATGAAGTTTTACTATGTCTGTCAAAAGTGGGGATTCCATTTTCCCATAATTCTTTTAGCTCATCAATCAACGGTCTCAAATACACATCTAGACACTTTCCCGGAGAATTGGGACCTGGAATTAACAATGCCAGAAAATTATATTCCTTCTTCATACACATCCACGGTGGTAAGTTGTACGACATTAAAATAACAGGCCAAATGCTATGAGACAGAGTCATATTGCCGCTAGGATTGAACCCGTCTGTTGCTAGTCCGAGCCTTACATTTCGAACGTCTTCCGCAAAATCAGGAAATGATGCGTCAAAAGATTTCCAAGCCTCCCCATCTGAGGGGTGTCTCAAAACACCGTCATCTTCCCTAGGAAGACCGTGCCATCTCATCTCCTCTGCAGTCTCTGATGACATGTACAGACGCTGCAATCTCGGAGTTAACGGGAAATAATGAAGAACCTTCACAGGAACAGGTTTCCCTTTATCTGAAGAAGCATCCTCATCATACCTCGACCCATTGCAAATGGGACAGTAGATAGCATCCTTGTAATCTCCGTAAAACAGCACGCAATTATTCTTACAGGCATGGATCTTCACATAATCAAGGCCGAGGTCGCCCAAGATCTTTTTTGTCTTATAATGACTCTCAGGAAGTCTATTTATAGGAGGAAGCAAAGTTTTGATAAACTTTGAATAGTCTCCATAATGTCCATTACTCGTTCTGTGCTTTACTTTCAAATGCATTTGTGACATGATGACACTCAAAATTGAAACTGGACAGTCGTCATACACTGGTGTCTGGGCTTGTTCGAGAAGCCTGCTATACTTCTCATAATTAGACATGTCAACTGGCTCATTGACATTGGGGGCATCATCATCAATTGCCTCTTCTTCATATCTTAAAGCATACGGGAAAACATCATGTAGCATATTCATAGCGGGGTATATAGAAGGGTCGGCAGTACCACTAGATGACCCAACTTCATGAATGTAACTTGCTCGAAATTCCGCTAGTGTAGGATTATTTTCCTCCACCTCACCGTGTTCCGTCCATATAGTATAATTCTTCCACATACCAAAATGTGACAAGTGTTGTTCCATACCCGATCGTGTCTGCCAATCGTTGCACATACATTTTCTACATGGACACTTGTGCCACTCAGTTCCTGGGGTAGCATGATAATAAAAAAATCTCAAGAAATCAAAGATTCCCTGTATATACAAGTGGTGACACCTGTCGTATAACATCCAGCTTTATCCATGTTTTGCATCTGCTGTCATAAGAGAAACAACAAATAAGCATCAAGTATATAGCAAC
>NC_020491.1:11447689-11449123 GCF_000184155.1 Fragaria vesca subsp. vesca
GAGAGAGAGAGAGAGCCGAGACTGAGCCTTATAGCACTGCTGAAGCTCCAGCTCCAAAGTCTCCGCCTTCTCCTTCCATTATGAGCCCTAAAACGTAATCAAAACCCCAAACCAATCCACAATTATAATCATTTCAATAAAACGAATACTGATAACATTCAACACACAGCTCATCACTTAATCAAAAATTCCACACGCTTCGAAGTTTCGAAAACTTTAGCAACAATCAAAACCTTAGAAATTCACAGATATAGTTTACCAATTGAGCAATCGGATTGGCGAGAGCGATGTAGGCTGGAGCATGAGCGCCTTCTTCGAGTAATTGTCGCTGCTGCAGGGCCTTCAGCGCGTGCTTTATTGCTCTCCTAGCTACCTCCTCATGTGACCTGCACAAAATTCATCATCATCTTCATCAACCAAAACCCCTAAAATTTGATCAAGACCAAAACCGAACTACTTGTATTGAGCTCTACTTACATATTTGACCGAATCGGAGAGTATCGTTAGGGCTTCAGACGGAGGAAGCGATCATGTCCAGGGGCAATTCGGGAATGTGAAAACGGTGATGATGGTGAAATTCGCCGAGGTGAAAACGGGAAATTGATTTCGTCGGGAAAGCGCGGTGGTTCGAATGTCGTTGGGGATTAGTGAGAGGTTGGAATTGGATTGGGATTGAGAGGGAGAGAGATAGGAGAGAGAGAGTGTGAGAGAGAGAGAGCCGAGACTAAGCCTTATAGCACTGCTGAAGCTCCAACTCCAAAGTCTTCGCCTTCTCCTTCCATTCTGAGCCCTAAAACGTGATCAAAACCCCAAACCAATCCACAATTATAATCATTTCAATAAAACGAATACCGATAACATTCAACACACAGCTCATCACTCAATCAAAAATTCCACACGCTTCAAAGTTCCGAAAACTTTAGCAACAATCAAAACCTTAGAAATTCACAGATATAGTTTACCTGTTGAGCAATCGGATTGGCGAGAGCGATGTAGGCTGGAGCATGAGCACCTTCTTTGAGTAAATGCCGCTACTGTAGAGCCTTGAACACGTGCTTTATCGCTCTCCTAGCTACCTCCTCCTGCGACCTGCACCAAATTCATCATCATCTTCATCAACCAAAACCCCTAAAATTTGATCAAGACCAAAACCGAACTACTTATATTGAGCTCTACTTACATATTTGACCGAATCGGAGAGTATCGTTAGGGCTTCAGACGGAGGAAGCGATCATGTCCGGGGGCAATTCGGGAATGTGAAAACGGTGATGACGGTGAAATTCGCCGAGGTGAAAACGGGAAATTGATTTCGTCAGGAAAGTGCGGCGGTTCGAATGTCGTTGGAGATTAGTTAGAGGTTGGAATTGGATTGGGATTGAGAGAGAGAGAGAGAGAGAGAGAGAGAGAGAGAGAGAGAGAGAGAGAGAGAGAGAG
>NC_020491.1:11449143-11487195 GCF_000184155.1 Fragaria vesca subsp. vesca
ACATATATATATATATATATATATATATATATATATATAACCAACCAATATAACCATATATATATATATATATATAACATCAATAGATATTGCCAACAAATGACTGGCGGTACCACCGGAAAACATGGCTAGTCTGTAACAAATATAACCAAAATAATCATATATATATATATAACATCAATAGATATATATTACCAACAAATGACTGGTGGTACCACCGGAAAACATGGCCGGTCTTCTTTTTTTTTTTTTTTCAATAGGAGGAAACATATCCTAAACAAGGAGGAGAAATAACTTCAAATGTAATAGGTAACCCAAAATTCATATATCATCAACAAACAGAGGTCATCATCAAAGCTATAAACCAGTGAAACATAAATGGTGAAAGAAAAGAGAATGAGATTATACCAACCTATAAGTACTAGTAATACTTCATGAGTACGTAGAGAGGTAGACAAAGCTTTAGACGTCCCAAATTGATGATTTCCGAGCTAACATTGAAAATCTGTCGCCAGATTTCTGCTGCAGAACGTTTCTCTCTGTTTTAGATCTGGGCAGTGAGCAAGCAGATATAAAGTCAAAAACACTTATGCGACGAAATTTTCGTCTCATTAGTATTAATTTCCGTCTCATAAGATATGACTTATGCGGCAAAAGAATTTTTCGTCTCTTAGGATAACCACTTTTGCGACGAAAAAATTATTTTCGTCGCCTAAGAAAGAACATAAGAGGCGAAGCATTTTTCGTCTCTTAAGTAAAATATTCGTCGCTTAGGTTATAACTTATGCGACGATTTATTATTTCGTCTCTTAGGTAAATACTTAAGAGACGAACAATTTTTCGTAGCATAAGTTATAACCTAAGCGATGAATAAAATTTTCTTCGTCGCATATGTCTTTTTTTCTAATAGTGAATCTGCTCGATCATCTGCACACAGAAAAACAATAGAAATGGTGGAGCCGTGGAGGTAATATACGTGAACTGGTCTCGTATTTATAAGACCATTTCATATAATTATGAACGGTAATTAACATATGAGGGAAGACATTTTCTTACGGAAACCTGGTACATAACAGATGCATGTTTGGTAATTTCACTTTCGAATTAGTACCATATTTCGATCAAGTGATTTGGAACGTCTCTTGGAATAGTCAAATATACGTAATAAACTGTGTACGTACGCAAGTACATACGTCAACTACGTATACTGTAGCCATGCATGCAGCGACTGATTCGTTCTTTCAAAGGCTTCCTCAAATCAATGTTTGATGTTGTTACCGACGTTGCCTGACGTTTGTATGATCCAGTAATCCAGTTGCTCTATTTCAAGAAGTTGGCCGGACATTGTTTTTGTACTACCATGCAAAAGCAGATCGAGAGCCTGCTGCCTAAGCTGGCCAAGTTAATAATAAGCTAGCTAGGTACTCGTCTTAACGAGGTCTCGCGTAGTTTAAATCACTTAGTCGCTCGCAAACGTGCCCAAACTACAAGCATGCACGCTCAAAATGTTTCAAGTTCCTCGCTTCAGAAAATCGATTGAATATCAGGCTCTGAAGGGTTAAGTTATTACTTATTAGACTTGTGTGCCTTTTTTCGTAACGGCATGCAGCAACCACATTCGAGACTGCTAGCTGCTCCTGGCCTAGACGTGCCTCTGCAGCAAGCTCTACTTGTACTCCAACCAGGCAACCATTACTATTTATTCTGTGCAACTAGATCAATATCAGAAAACCTTGTATATATCGCCAGCTTTCACTTCTCAATTCGAAAACATAGAGCAGTACTTCATCATATACAAGTTATACAACTATACAAGAAGCAGCCATGGTATCTAGATCTGAAAACTTCTGCTCCATTATTTCCGGTGTCGACATTTACCCACCGATGCACATCAACTCAAGTTCATAGATCACCAATTTAAGTAATAAATTCACAACTTAGCGATAAACATTTAGCATTTTGTTGGTTTAGCCGGAGATCCAAGAGCCATTGCGAAAATCCATCACTCTAAAGCCTTCACATATTGAAATTTCGATAGAAAAATTACAGGTGGGATATGATACAAAATGAATCAAGTAAAGCTGTATATATATATAATCCACTAGATAGGTTTACTACACACTCTTTTTTTTTTCGAGGGCTGGAACCCGGTCAGACCGGGAGGCTTTGGCCCTCACGCCATTATTCATGTTGGGGAACAGCATACCTTAAAAATACATTACGCAACTAACCGATAGGCTACATAATTATACTAGGTTTACTAGATAATTTGTTACAAAGAAACATACAAACTACAATAACAACGAAAAGCATTAGGCATCATAGGCTTCATTTCTCCAGGATGAGCATTGTGGAGCGACCGAGAGATATATCACAAGCTCGCTCCAATAGTTACTAGAAAAGATTGGCACTCAAGTTGGAAACTTGTGCAGCCAATTCAGATTTATATCGTCTTTCACCACCCTTACGTGTGTGTATTTCAGAACAGATAAGAAGGGCTCCCATAGAACACGAGTCTCTTCATCACATATCACCTCCTTTAACTGTTCAAGATTCAAAACTGATGTAGGCAGCTCTTGCAGTCTTGAGCATTGTCTCATGTTGAGTACTTCTAAGCTGCGCATTCCACCTATATGTTCAGGCAACTCCTTGATACTGAAGCAATCAGAGATGTCAAGATAGGTTAAGTTTATGAGGCTCTGAATTGAGTCCGGAAACTCTGACAAGTCTGTACAGGACCTAAGCCTCAACATTTCTAAGTTTACCAATTTTCCTATTTCTTCAGGTAAGGCAGACAGCTTATGGGAGTTGGTGATACTGAGCTTTTTCAAGGATATCAGGTCACAGAGCATTGCAGGCAATTCCACCAAATCATTGCAGTAATCAATGTTCATTTCCACTACATTTGGCAATAGATCAACAAGTTTGACGGCACAGTTGCTAAAAGCTTGACCAATTTTGCACATGAATAACGATATCTTTTCTAAACTCTCCAACTGTACAGGGCTCTTGCTTATGGAAGGTATTGAAATTCGTTCGAATCTGATTCTCTTTAGATGCAACAGTGACCCCAGTAATGGAAAATTATCTAATTCACCAGGCAAAAGACCATATTTTGTGACTATCAGAACCTTTAATTTGTCCATTTTCTCCAGAAATGTGGGTAGGGCATATTTCTTTGACTGAAAGTTCAGAATTACAACCTCTGCTTGTGGTAGTTGCATGTTGGGCCATTTAGACGAGAAGTTTCCATCTGCAAGACGTATAAATGATATCAATCACTAGCTATATATAATACTATTTAAGTCTTCGCGTGTGATGTAGTGTGTGCCCTTACTTCTGTGCCTTTGTATAAGTAAATATGTGCTACAGAGCGACAGAAAGATGGAATTACCTGTTGAGATAGATAAAAGGTGGGCATTGATAGGTTGACACTTCTGTTCTGTCCACCACTCAGGAAAATGGTCTCCAGACATATCTATTATCAGCCTTTTTCTCTGTTCTATTGATTCCACACTTGACAGATAGATAGCCAATTCTCTAAGAATGTCATGAAGAGTAACAAAATGTTCAGTGTAATAGCCATCCACCTCCCTGGGATCCTTCCTGGTTAGGATCAAAACCAATTTGCTATAAGAGAGTTCTTGAGCATACAAAAAGGGAACAGAAATTCATGGCTAGCAACTAGCCTATATAGCGGAACAATGTAAACGTATAAGAAATTTGAAATATAGAAGCCTATATACCTAGTGACTATAAGATTAGCAAGATTTCGATTGGTGAGTTCACAAAGGTTTGCAATGCAAAGCCAGTCTTCATCTATTTTATACGACTCTCCCCATATATCAATGAGGGTAGTAGCAGGTATTCTCTGGTCTTCCAGAAATGAACTTAGGTCTAGGAAACATTCCTTGATGGTAATACTTTCTTTCTCCAAGGCATCTAAGCTGCTTTGGAGGCAAACAAGTAAATCATGATCGGAGTTAAGAATAGATGAACCTTTACTCCATTCAATTAATCTTTTTTGCCAGATCTCTATAGGCTGCCCACAAAGTGATCTTCCAACCACTGTAATCGCAAGCGGAAATCCCTTACAATGTTTTAGTACCTGCACATCAATTTTTCCAGATTGATTCACTATATCAGCTGTAGGTCTAGTCTTAAGTTTCAATTGCAATGTCACATGCAAATAAAAAAATAATAACTATTTACTTTACTATATTCTTAGTTCAAATTTAGTTTGTACATGAACATGAAATTTGCATCTGACATGGTAAACTGAAGTGTTAATTTGTTATTTCCACAGGTGTATGTATGCCTTACATAAAATGTGAACAAATCTCTTTTTGCCCCTTTCACGTTAATAAACAAATGACACTAAGAAAATCACCTGTCTAGCAAGGTCTTCCGGAACATGAGAGCTAATATCTCCCAAGTATGCTGAATGAATAAAAAGAGCCATTGCTTCTTCGTCACTCAATGATTTTAAATTATAAGGAGAACCAAATCTTGGAAATGCAAACCTTGATGTTACCAAGATCTTGCAATTTGGCATTTTCCATTCATCAAACATCTCAAGAAGGGATTCGGATTCAGACCAAACATCATCCAAAACCAACAGTAAAGGATTTTTCCCCGTTTGGTTTAAAAATTCGTGCAGGCAATCAACTGCAATTACTTCATTTTGGAAATCAGGTACCTGGGAACCCTTGCTTTGATATAGCTCTTCTACAATAAGGTTTAAGTTGGGCTTCTTGGAAACAGTTACAAAGAAGATATTGTTCTTGAATTTATCTTTCAAAATAAGAGGTAAGAAAGTTGTTAGAAGTCCACAATTCTACTAAGGAAATATAAAAAGCCAAAAGAATACACAAACAGTGAAGTCTAATTATATCTCAATCTCAATTGGAGCGCTAACATATGCAAATAGCAAGAAGTCTTTTTTATAATTCATACACTAGTGATGATGTTAAAACAAATAATTAGCCACTCTTCTGCTGTGTAACTTTATCTGCTAGTTGTGACGAACATATTCCTATAACTCTACAACTGTTGAAAAAATTAAACCGAAAGACAAAAAAATCCAGATACCAGACCTTGGTTTATTTATAACACATTAATGAAATTAAAAGCAGACCCAACTGGTCAGAGTACTGCGTAATAAGACTCAGGTCTTTCTAAAACCATGACATTGAAATTATAAGCATGATAACGTCATCAAATAATACAAAGAATTGTAGTAACAGCTAGAGCTGGACTTGGCCTGGGTATCGTTGACGTTAACTTCCACAGAAATGGCAAAAATTTTGGCCTTTTTGAAACACTAGTATAATAGTAATGCATATAAAAAAAAAAACATGTAACTTAACCATTTACTAGTAAGTTTATTACTACTACCACGATTACAAAGTTAACCATTAAGGTCCATTATTAAAACAAAGAAAATAGAGACATTGATATAGTCATATAATCAATATATAAATACCTCTGACTTCTTCGTCTTGACAAAATTTTGTTGCCAATGTAGTTTTCCCACATCCTCCGGGGGCAGTTAATACAAGCATTGATATCTCATCACTGAAAAGCTTCATCTTCAATTCCTTCAAAGGCCCTTCCAATCCAACTACAAGTGGTGGAGGTTCAGGTATTGCACACCAACCCTCAATACGTTTAGATGAATTGATTTGTGCCCCAAAATTCACATCAATTTGCTGGACCAAAGTCTCTATATTCTTTACCGTCACTAAGGTTTTCTTCACATCTCTTATGCTATGCGCTTTCAGGATATCCAACAATCTTTGCAGAGATTTGCCCAGTTGACCTAGTTTGTTTCTGTATATATATTTTTCGTCAGTACTCAGTGGAGCAACCTTAGAGCACTTACGAATGAGCTCAATCCCCTCCTCCATTTGTACTCTAAAGTTATGAAGTTCATCCTCTGGAAAATCCAATTCCTTTGCATCCTCTACTGTCTCTTTGATCAGTGGTTCTATACAGTCTAGTGTGGATCTGATATCTCCAAGGAGGGTTTTAAACAGTAAGTGATGGTCATTAACTTCCTTAATGGCATCATACAGCGCCAGAAATGACGCTTCTAAAGCTTCTCGTTTGACTAATACCACTGTCATTGTTACAACAACCAACACTTAAATTAGAGCACTTCTCTTTGTTTTTAAATGGAAATGTTTAAGACAAAGAAACAATGAAAGAAATGAACAGTCGAAGAATACAACGAATAAATAACTCAATCATAACTTACTTTGTTGGTGATGATCGTACAAGACAAAAATCCGAATCAATGAGTCCTGAGATAGAAAGACAACATGTTCTTCAGAGAAAAGATTATGTTTCAAAACTCTCTGAGCAATGACATATTTATACACATCAAGGAACTGAGATTTCAGAGAATGGATAAGGATGACTATTTATTACGAGACTAGTATAACGATGCAAATGCTCGAAATTTTCAATGAAACTCACTGACCTGTCGCACACGCAATACTGCAGATACGTAAGGCTTTGACGCGCTATAAGTTTTATGATGCGGAAAAACCTCATATAAAATCGAAATGAAATTGTTACTTTCTAAAGAGTTGAAACTTGGCTCGGAGTTATTAATGGAATTGAAATTTGTTTAGTCCTTGTGGTTTGAAATCAACATTTGTTTAGTCCTTGTGGTTTTATTTTAATCTGAATAGTCCTTAAAGTCACAATTTTTCATCCAAATAGTCCTTATGGTTTTATTATAATCTGAAGAGTCCTTAAAGTCATGATTTTTCATCCAAATAGTCATTCCGACAATTTTCTCAGGGCTAAGGGTAAAATATTGTATAGTCCTTGTGGTTTAAAGTTGACATCTGTTTAGTCCTTATGATTTTATTTTAATCTGAATAGTCCTTAAAGTCATGATTTTTCATCCAAATAGTCCTTATGGCTTTTAACTGAGAAAATTGTCGGAAGGACTATTTGGATGCAAAATCATGACTTTAAAGACTATTCAGATTAAAATAAAACCATAAGGACTATTTGGATAAAAAATTGTGACTTTAAGGACTATTCAGATTAAAATAAAACCACAAGGACTAAACAGATGTCGACTTCAAACCACAAGGACTAAACAAATTTCAATTCACTGAGAAAATTGTCAGAAGGACTATTTGGATGCAAAATCATGACTTTAAGGACTATTCAGATTAAAGTAAAACCATAAGGACTAAACAGATGTCGACTTCAAACCACAAGGACTAAACAAATTTCAATTCATTTTCTCAGTTAAAGGCCATAAGGACTATTTGGATGAAAAATCATGACTTACTATTCAGATTAAAATAAAACCATAAGGACTATTTGGATGAAAAATCCTGACTTTAAGGACTATTCAGATTAAAATAAAACCACAAGGACTAAACAGATGTCGATTTCAAACCACAAAGACTATACAATATTTTACCCTTATTAATGTTAATGTGGTAGGGGAGAAAAGCATGAAACTTCTTTGTTTTTTACGCAAACTCTATTCCCTCTCTAAATGGATGAAACATAACAAATTTCAATACTTTGGACTGAGATTGGGTACGGTTCACAAACCAATTGGCAATGTTGAGTGACACCCTAAAACCACAAGGACCATTTAACATTTCTCTAAAATCCTCACTAGTTTTTGCTAAACTCATAAGTAGCAGCTCACAGAACAAAACAGAGTAGGGCTGACATTGGTAGGTATACCGACTTTATTTATCAATATCATGTACCAACCAACTTATGATTGGTAGGCAAAATCCTCTACCAAAACCAACCGCCGAAGTTGGTATACCGATTTAGTTGGTACGGTTGATAATAGACCTCTACCAAGTTTAGATTGTGGCCCAAAAAATGAAGTGATAAATATAATTTTTTCACAAATATAATACAATGATAGTTTTGGTCTGGTGGTATGTGGTCATATTTTCTATCAGAGCAGTCATGGTTTCGAAACATACCTCTTGCCAAAATTTAAACATTTATATTTTAATTGTATTTATATCTATAGGATGTTATAAATATAAAACAATACATCTATTTTAATTGTCTTTACATATATTATACTTTTTATAGGTTGTTTGTGAGAGGTTAGAGGTTCAATTCTCGTTTCCTACATAGATATAGGTGTATTTTTGCATAATTACACATACATGGTTGGTACGACATACCGATGGTATGAAAATCTCAATACCAAGTACCAACCATGTTACCAAAACTGGTACCATATACCGTACCAAGTAAGTCGGTTACCAAGTTTTTAGTATACCAACTAGGTTGGTACGGTTGGTACTCGGTTGGTTGGTTTCGACATAGCCCAAATTGCCAACCCTAAAACAGAGATCATTCTCCATGACCTTCATTTCCATGTAATAATCATACCTAACGTGTTGAACAGCTAACGTGTAAAATTAAAAGTTCAGTGGAGAATAACGTGCACGTTGGATTGAGGGAATACCCTTGGTATTTGATCCCTATCTTTACTTCTGGTGGTGGAACAGCTCAATGTTATTATGATTTGAACAGTCGGTAAACTTCCCATAAATTACGAGAAACAAAAAAAAAAAAAAGTCTACACTATTATTAATTCTTAACTCATAACAATTGCAACGAAATCACAATCGAAATTGTTCTGCAAATCAATCCAGCTGGGAGAATAATCAAATCAAATCAGACGGAAATTGGAAAAACAAAGCAAGCAAAAATAAACAATTGAATTGAATATGGAGAAGATAAAAGCAGAGCTATTTGTGAATCACGGACAATCTCAGTGTGTGGAAGAATAAACTATAAAGAGAAAGCTTACAGAAACTTGAAGGGCAAAGTAAGAAAGAGTGGAGAGGAAGAGGTAATCTTACCAGAAAAAGGATGAAGCAGATAAACAAGAAAGATCTGGAGGCCGGTATGGTTCAGCTACTGGGATTCATTCAACAACCAAGTACCAAGTCTAGTTTGGACTCTACTTTGAAACTTCCGATTCCACCATAGAAAATTTGTTGTTTCTGCTTTGCGCTTCGAGCACTGACAGAAAAGAAATCAAATTTGTATGTAATAATAATAATAATAATAATAATAAAAACTAGTGGGTGGTTTTCACTTTCCTTTCACTTTTCTCTTTCTCTTGGTTAGGTTTCTGGCTTTACATCTGTCTTTGGAACTTGGAAAGAGACAAGAGGGTATCTTAGTTCAATTTCTTCAATGGATTTTCTAGTTTGTCTGGGCTGCTAACAACAGTGTCATACAGCTCATACTGTGGGCTTTCTTGATGGAAATTGCTGAGGGACCAAAGCCCATTAGCTCTGCATTGCATGAAAGTGATGAAACTATGAAAGAATGCACAGCCACAAGCTGATAATGGAGGCATTTATGACTAGTAATGAAAGATCGAAAAGGATGATAGGAGTTTTGAAATCTACCACTCTTCATAAAATACACAGCCACAATGTTTATAACCTAAAATAGGTCAATAGCATGCTGATACAACCAAAACAAAAGTATGAAAAGGAGAAGAAAGGAAATAAAATTACAATCACACAGGCACTGTCCGAAGTCTCCAACATTTATTTAACAAAGGCATCTTTCAAGATTGTCACTTTGAGAGCCAAATCAGCCAATCTAGGTTGAAGTCATCTTTGAGGACCCTTACGTCGATTTCGAGCCCGAAAATCTCCCATAACTCTTTTATTTCTTCATCACATATCACTTCATTTAGTTGCGTGAGATCATAAACTGATGAAGGTAGAACTTGCAGCCTATCGCAGTCTCTCATATTGATCTTTTCTAAACTGCTTATTTCACCAATGTCTTCAGGCAACTTCTTGATACTGAAGCTATCAGAAATGTCGAGCACCTTCAACTTGTCGAGGTTCTTAATTGAGGCTGGAAATGTTACCAGATCCGTACAAGACTTTAGCCTCAAGACTTCCAATTTGATCAACTTTCCAATCTCTTCAGGCAAGGCAGATAGGTTATGACAGTTGGTGATACTGAGTTTCCTTAACTCAATCAGATCAGTGAGATCACCAGACAATTCCACCAAGTCACTGCAATAGTCAATGTTCAATTCCTCTACATTTGGAAATGCATATGAAATTTGGAAGGAGGGGTTGCTGAAAGCTTGACTGATGCTACACATGAAGAAAGATATCTTCTTTAGACTCTTCAACTGTATGGGATTCATGGTTATGGAAGGAAATGAAATTCGCTCTAGTCTGATTCTCTTCAGATTTGGTAAAGAATTCAGAAGTTGAAAGTTACTCAATTTGGCTGGTAAGGAACCATGATTTGTGACTATTAGAACCTTCAAGTTTTCCATTTCCGCAACAAATTCAGGTAAAGCATAGTTGTCGGCGGTGAAGCTTAAAACTAGAACCTCAACGACTGAAAGTTGAATCTTGTGCATATCCGTTGAGAACATTCCATCTGCATGCAAAACAAATGCTATAACATGTTAGAGTGGGGAGAATGGAATGTGAAACCTATGTAGAAGTATTGTGCTTGTGTGAGTTGTGTCTCCATTTGCATGTGGTACATTTGTGCATGTATTTACTAAAGAGACGGATTATGGGACAACCAGAAGAGATGGATAATATGCGAGTCTGAAATTGATGCTTCTGTTCTGTCAACTTCTTGGGTACTTTGCTTCCACATTTGTCCAGAATCAGTCTCATTTTATTTGGATCTAATTTCGCTTGGAAGATAGCTAGATCCCGAAGCACATCATGCTGGGAGACAAAGTTGAAGAAATCTAAACACAAAGATTGTGGAAGCTTTTCTTCTATATTTCTTGATGAAAAACTTTACAAGGTTTAATAACAAGTATATATAGATACAATGAGAATCGTATAAGGGAAGCTAAAGCAAACTTAGCCACAGCCTAAAGCAAACTTAGCCACAGCCACAGCTGTGGCACCAAAACCGAGGTCACCAACTTGCTGCAGCAACAGAGAGACAAGCAGCAACAGCCAACTTGCTGTTTCAGAAAAAGGAGACTAGGGAGACCAGCAGTACTTGGTAGCACACTAGCAGTACATGGTAGCACAGCTGTAGCTTCTAAAGTCAATTTGAACTAGATTAGTTCAATTAGAACTAATCTCTAACTCTCAATACTCCCCCTCAAGCTGGATCAAGAGGATTCATTGAGCCAAGCTTGCCCAAAATACGATGAAAATGGAATGTTGAAAGAGGCTTGGTGAAGATATCAGCTAGCTGATCATAGCTGCGAGTGTAATGAGTGACAATGAGCTTGGACTGAACTTGAGCTCGAATATAATGACAATCAACTTCGATGTGCTTGGTCCTTTCATGAAAAACAGGATTGGAAGCAATGTGCATGGCAGCTTGATTATCACAATAGAGAGAGATTGGTTGACGACAAGGGGATCCCAAATCAGAGAGCAAACCCTTCAGCCAAATAAGCTCACAAGCAGTAGCAGCCATTGCCCTATATTCAGCTTCTGCGCTAGAACGAGCCACAACCGTTTGCTTCTTACTCTTCCATGTAACTAGATTTCTCCCAACAAAGGTGCAAAAACTAGTGGTAGACTTTCGATCAAGAGAGTTACTAGCCCAATCTGCATCAGTATACCCCATGATGTTAGTATTACCATTGTTTTTCAACAAAATACCTCTAGCCTTTAAGATAACGAAGAATTCTCTTAACAATGTGGAGATGAGCTTGAGTAGGAGCTTGCATAAACTGGCTAACAATACTCACAGCATAGGTAATGTCTGGACGAGTAATTGTAAGGTAGATTAACTTACCAACCAGCATTTGATAAGATGTCACATCAGAGAGAAAAACACTTGAAGTGTCAAACTGAAGCTTGCTATCCAAGGGAGTGCTAGCTGGTTTGCTATCCCAAAACTTTGACTCTTTCAACAGATCAAGAACATATTTTCTTTGATTTAGAAACAACCCTTTGTGAGAAGTAGCCATTTCTATACCAAGGAAGTACTTAAGACGCCCCAAATCCTTAATTGCAAACTTGCTACGAAGAGATTGCCTGAGAACATTAATCTCTTCTAGGTTATCACTTGTCACAATTAAATCATCAACATAGATAAGCACCATAAGCTTACTTGTTGAACCAATTCGAACAAATAATGAGGAATCTGCATTACTGCTATAAAAACCAACTTCTTCAAGAACAGAACTGAGCTTGGCATACCAAGCTCGAGGGGATTGTTTCAAGCCATAAATGGCTTTGTAAAGTTTGCATACCATACTAAGATCAGAAAACTGAGAATGACCAGGAGGCAATTTCATATAAACCTCTTCTTCAAGATCACCATGTAGAAAAACATTCTTCACATCCATTTGAAAGAGAGGCCAACCATGATTCACAACAACCGAAAGAAGAACTCAAACAGTACTCATTTTTGCAACAGGAGCAAAGGTTTCTTTGTAATCAACTCTATATGTTTGAGTGAAACCCCGAGCTACCAATCGAGCCTTATGTCTTTCTACAGTACCATCTGAGTGAAACTTGGTCTTATAAACCCATCTACTGCCTACTGCCTTCTTCCCTTGAGGAATCTTAACCACACTCCATATTTTATTCTCATTAAGAGCTTGCATTTCATCTGCCATAGCTTGTTTCCAAATTCATACTGATTTGCTTCATCAAAACTTTGAGGTTCATGAGCAGCATCAAGAGTGCTAAGGAATGCAGCATGAGAAGTAGAAAATTTCTTGTAAGAAATAAAGGCTGTCATTGGATACCTTGCTGTGTACGTCACATAATCCTTAAGCTTTGTTGGAGGTCCTCTTGCTCTTGAGGGATTCCTTCGAATGGCCACTGGACTAGGTTGAACTTGGTCAACAACAGGTTACACATCAGCTTGATCACACTCAGGATCAAGATTTGCGTCTTATGCTTCTTGAACTGCAGTAGGTGGATTGGAAAGCACATTGCCATCCTCATAAACTGGAATGCTGGGAGTTGGAAACAAATCAAACAGAGACTCCCCCTGACTATAACCATCTGATTTCCCAGCAAAGAAAGGACTATTCTCATCAAATCTAACATCCCTGGAAACAATGATCTTGTTAGAGGAGAGGCTGTAGCATTTGTATCCTTTTTGAGTGGATGAATACCCTAAAAATACACATTTTTCAGCCTGAGGATCAAGTTTCCCTCTTTTGTTAGCTTGTATGTGAACAAAGCACATGCAGCCAAACACTTTCAGGTGAGAAATGTCGATCTTCCTTCCTTTCAACACTTCAAGGGGAGATTTACCACCAAGCACTCTACTAGGCAACCGATTGATGAGATAAGTGGCAATGAGCACACTTTGAGACCAAAACTTCTTAGGCACATTCATTTGGAACATCAAAGCTCTTGTTTTCTCCAAAAGATCTTGATTTTTTCTCTCAGCAATTCCATTTTGCTGAGGCGTACCAACACAACTAGTCTGATGTAGAATGCCATTTGTGCTCAAGTATTGTGACATGTTATTGGACATATACTCAGAGCCATTATCAGATCTCAAAATTTAAATATGAGATGAAAATTGGGTGTTGACAAGTTATGAAAGTCTTTGAAGACATTAAGAACTTCACTTTTGAATTTAAGAAGATACAACCAAGTAATCCTTGTAAAATCGTCAACAAAAGTTACAAAATATTTGAATCCATCATAGGACTCAAGAGCTGGACCCCAAATGTCTGAATGGACGATTTCGAAAGGATTACTAGACCTAGATAAGGAAGAAGAGAAAGGTAACCTAGAAGACTTAGACAAATGACACACATCACATTGATCATTTGTCTTACACATATTTGGAAACAAAACAGACATCACTTTTTCTTATGGATGAGCCAAACGCTTATGCCATAGATGTTGATCTTGAACTAAGCTTGAGCTGACTTGGAAGACTTTGGAAGCAAAAAAGACCTTTGGCAAATAGTAAAGTCCATTTAAAAAGAAACCTTCACCAATCGTCCTCTTGGTGATGAGATCCTGAAATATAACATTGTAAGGAGAGAAGATTACTAGACATCTTAGAGTATGAATGATCTTTCCAACAGAAAGAAGTTGAAAAGGAAAAGAAGGAACATAAAGAGCAACTGACTCAGTATGATCAGACAAAATTTTGATTTTTCCTTTTCCTAAAACAGAGACCCCTTTGCCATTTGCTACAGAAACTTTGGAAGGAATGGACAAGTTTTTGAAATCATGCAAATTTTGAATTTTGTTTGTCACGTGATATGTGGCCCTTAAGTTTATAATCCAATAATCATTCATAGAACAAACATTCAAGGCAGTAGTGAATGATTTTAAGATACCTGAAGCATCTTCTTGTGGAACACAATCAGCTTCTGCAAGGAACCTAGCAAACTCCCAAGGAAAGCAGTGTGGTCTCCTATCCGTGATTCACAAGTTTCTTCCCTTCCACTATGCGTCTGTTTTTTGTTGAGGAAAGCAGCGAACTCATTTATCAAGGTAGATGGATTGAAAGTGAAGTCAGGCATGCCCTCAGAGGAAGAGGTTGCAAGATTTGCTTTGTGTGATGGACCATTCCAACTTTTGTGACCACCTTTGTTCTCTTTTAAATGCTTTGGCTTTAGCTCAGGATGGAGGATCCAACATCTATCCCTGACATGTCTCATACCTTCACAGTAACTACATTTTGAAACATGCCTCCTCCCTTTGTGAGTCTTTTCTTCAACCTGCCTACTGTCTGAAACATAGGCTCTAGTTTCCGAAAGAGTTGGCTTGGTTTCTATGTTCATCATCTTTCTTTGAACCTCTTCTCTTTAAATTGTTGCACATACACATGTGAAAGTTGGCAGCTCCACATTCATAAGAATATGACTTCTCAAATCTTCATAGTCTGAACTTAGACTAGCAAGAAGCTGAAATATCTTGTCTTCCTCAGCTCTTTTCAATAAGGTAGTAGCATTTGTAGTATGAGGTCTATAAACATCAAGCTCATTCCACATGCTTGTGAGACCACCAAGATGTTGTACAAAGGATTTACCCTCTTGTTGTAAATCTGAAATGTCTCGCTTCAGTTGAAACACTCGAGCAGCATTATTTTGATTCCCATACATCTCTTTAAGTTGATCCCAAAGATGTCTAGAAGACTCAGAAAAACTGAAAATTTCTAAAAGTTTGCTCTCCATAGAATTGAGCAACCAAGACATAACCGTTGATCCTTGGAAAGCCAAGAATCATAAGAGGAAGAACCAACATCTGGCTTCTGTATGGATCCATTAACATAGCCTAACTTGGATTTTCCTCCAAGAGCAAGAGTAGTTGCTCTAGCCCAACCAGGGTAGTTGAATTCATTCAACAAAACAGAACTAAGACGTTGATTTGGATTCATCTCAACATCAGAAACACTTGAAGTGTTTGAATTGATATTATCACCAAAAGGATTAATACCTGAACTGATCTCAGCCATCTATAGCTTGAGAAACCAAAGAGAACTTTCTCTTGGAAGAACAAGAATAAGAGCAACAAAGCTAGGACACTAAAGTTCCTGCTCTGATACCATGAAGAAATCTAAACACAAAGATTGCGGAAGCTTTTCTTCTATATTTCTTGATGAAAAACTTTACAAGGTTTAATAACAAGTATATATAGATACAATGAGAATCGTATAAGGGAAGCTAAAGCAAACTTAGCCACATCCACAGCTGTGGCACCAAAACCGAGGTCACCAACTTGCTGCAGCAACAGAGAGACAAGCAGCAACAGCCAACTTATTGTTTCAGAAAAAAGAAGACTAGGGAGACCAGCAGTACTTGGTAGCACACCAGCAGTATATGGTAGCACAGTTGTAGCTTCTAAAGTCAATTTGAACTAGATTAGTTCAATTAGAACTAATCTCTAACTCTCAATAAAAGTGTTCACTGTAGTAGCCATCTGCCACCATATTTTCCTTCCTAGTAATGATCAAAACTAAGTTTCTTAAAGAAATTCACTTAGCAAACATAATACAATACAAAAAAGCAAGTAGCAGCAAGGAGAAAATTGCATGACATTATCATGAGAGAAACAGATTTGCATACATACCTTGTGACTACAAGATTAACCAGGCATCGGCTGGAAAGCTCCTGGAGGTATTGAATGGAAATAAAATCTTCATCTATGCCATATAACTCTGCCCACATATCAATCAGAGCAACAGCTGGGATTCTTTGATCTTCAGGAAATGCACCCAGGTCCAAGAAGCATTCCTTGAGATTTTGATCTTTTTCATCCAAGGAGTCTAAGCTAGTCTTGAGGCAAACAAGCACGTCAGTCTCGGTATCAAAAATAGAAGCACCTTTAGACCACTCGTATAATTTTTTAAGCCATGACTCTGTATATTTTCCACAGAGAGATCTTCCGACCACTTTAATGGCAAGTGGACATCCCTTACAGCGCCTTACTATCTGCAGTTCAATTGTGTAGATTCACATCAACTTAAAAACATAGGATATATATGTAGTACAGAATTTACTCTTTTAGTTTGAGTACTTTTGTTTTAGTGTATCAGCAAGCATAAATGTAGTATATTTTGTAGCTAGATACTAGTGTTAGTGAATCAGCAAGCATAAACATAGGATACTTAATTTGTAGCTAGATATCGTAAATAAGCATACATATTTTGCATTAAAGACTCTGAAATCACCTTGTGCTGAAGATCTTCTGGAACATCATAGCTCTTATCATCCGGGCAGGTTGCTGAATGACGCAGAAGAGTTAATGAATCTTTGTGATTCAATGCATCTAAAGGATATCGAGAACCAAAACTTGGAAAGGAAGATCTTGATGTCACCAAGATACTGAAGCTTGACTGTATACTTAATTCCTTAAACTTCTCAAGAAGGGATTTAGATTCCGACCAAACATCATCAAGGATGAGAAGCAGAGGATTTTGGAAGGTCTCCAGAAATTCCTTCAGCCAGCTGAATGCACCATCTTCATTTGGGAATTCAGATTCCTGGGATTCCAACTCTTGATATAGTTCTTGTACAACAATGTAGTTGGACTTTTTCGAGACCTTTACAAAGATAGTCTTGGTGAATTTATCTAATTAAACACAACAAAACAAAGCTGTCACCAAGAGATTATTTGGATTGGTATATATACAAATTTAAAAGAAAGAGACGAACCTATTTCTAAGCATAACACTAACTAAAGATGATAAGTATCATAAACCATCAAGTGTATGACAGTCTTCACCATCAGATTGATAAACATACCACTAGTTATCTGATGGTGAATCCGAGGAAAGAACATAGAGAGGTCAACTGCAGCACTCTCATATGCAAATATAAAGAAACAATACGACATAATTTTCCAGCAAACAACTTGTTACAATATCTAATTATCTATAGCTTGACTATGTAGTTAATCTGCAGACCTAGATAGATTCATGTGAGTCCAGTTATTATCAACTACATGATTCAAATCATTTGATATCAGTGCATGAGAACCGTCTTCAAAATCCACTCGAAACCCTAAAAGAGAACAAAATGTTGTTAAATTTCACCACTACTCCCAAGTTCCCAACACCATTCAAGAAGCAAAAGGAATTAAAGTATAGCATCATGATATCATACCTTTGACTTCTTGATCATGATAAAGCATTTTAGCCAAAGTGGTTTTGCCAGATCCTCCAGGAGCTGTTACTACAAGCTTTGACCCCCCATCCTTGAAAAGCTTCATCTTCAATTCCTTCAAATGTGTGTCCAATCCCACTGTAAAACGTGGAAGTTCAGGTACTTCGGTGCTCATCCAAGCTTTAGGTTTCCCAGGTTGTTTTTGAATCAGAAATTGGTCCAATTTCTCCTCTATATTCTTCAACGTAACCCCAGTCTCCTTCTGAAGCGCTGCATTCTCCTTCACGTCTATTGCGATGGCCTTCACATCCCTGCCGGTATACACGTTCAGCATATGTAACTCACTTCCTAGACTGTTCTCCCATTCAGTAAGTTTGTTGTCGTATTTGTACTTCTTGAAGACCCACCACACCCGAAACTTTGAGCACTTGACAAAGAGCTTAATGCCAGACTCCATAACTTTTGTTAAACCTTCTAGTTCCTTCCTTGAGTGATCTAATACCTCATTTCTCTGCACCATGTCTCCGATCACCGGCTTTAGAGCTTCTAGCTTTTCTTCGATGCCTTTGAGTTTGCCTTTAAATCTAATATTCTTCTTGATTAGGTCTTTAAAGACAACATACAGCTCATCGAAAATCTTATTCACTGGATTAACCATTCCTTACACCAAAATCAGATAAAGTTTAACACAAAGAGGGCAGATATGATCAGAAAAAACTGAGACCACTTTAATGAGGAATCCAATAACATGAATATCATTTGGAAACCATGTAAACAACAAAACATGAGACCCAAAAAAGCAATGCAAAACTAATCTTTTTTCTTGGTCATGCAAGACAGGCAAGGATATTTGATGCTCTTCTCCAATCAAATTGTTGGTTCTGCGGCTCTTGAATTTGGCAATATGATAACATACAGTGGGAACTGGGGAAGCTCGATGGAAACTACTACATGACTTTAACATTGACTTGCTGATAGGAGACTTAAAACTTGAACAAGCAAACGCGGATCGCTATGGGAGAAGGAGACTTGAGGGTTTACCAGCCAAAGTTTAAAGAAACAAGCTTCACTAGGCAACTTCCTCACTCTTTCATGGCGAGGAAAATATTCTAACCTCTCCCCATCTAAATGAGATATTTTCAGTTTAGTTAAAAAGCTAAACAGAGAAATAACGGACAGTAAGCTCTCTCAGTCTCCATAAAAATGACTGCAAAATGTTGAGAGTAAATTAAGCCCTCTGTGTTGTAAGCTGGCCCTAGTTTAATGGATTCTTCCCATTTCAATCAAGCATACACAAATACTAATTACCAGAGGACATGTTACTGCTGTTTTATAGTACTAATAACTAACACTAGCATAGATTTTTATAGAAACAGTTCTACAAATTGGTGTGATCACGCAGAGATGAAGATTTTATAGATGATCTATCAAACACCAATGATGCTAAATTGAACTGCTGATGGAATTCGCTACTGGGAAGTGGGAACTGGAAACTCGTATCATAAAAAGTCTCAAAGAAAGTAGCCTACTACATTGCTATACGTACTGTATACTATGCATTTACAAGAATAGAGAACCAAATCTAAAAAGGAGAAAGAAATGACAGAAGGAAATCATGAGTCATACATACAGAGATCCGCTGTGTATGTTAGGTAAAGACAGCTCTCAAAAGTGAAGCTTATGGAGCCAATTTAGGTTGATATTTTCTTTTTCCACCACTATTATTGTGTTTTTGAGAGGTAAGGCTTCCCATAAATTTTTTGTCTCATCATCACATATCACTTCCTCCAAATGCTCAAGATCTAACACTGATACAGGCACTTCTTGCAATCTGGAGCATTCTCTCATGTTGAGCTGTCTTAAGCTGCTCATTTCACCAATATCTTCAGGCAACTCCTTGATGCTAAAGCAATAAGAAATGTCCAGAAAGATCAACTTCTTTAGGTTCCTGCTTGAGCCTGGAAACTGTTCCAAGTCTGTACATGACCTTAGTCTCAGCAGTTCCAAATTTTGCAGTTTTCCAATCTCTTCAGGTAAGGAAAGAAGCTTATGTGAGTTGGTGACACTGAGCTTCCTTAGATGAATTAGATCACAGAGGTCGGCAGGCATTTCCACCAAATCATTACAATAGTCAATGCTAATTTCCTCCAGATTTGGAAATGCGCATGAAATCTGGATGGAACCGTCGCTGAAAGCTTTTCCGATGGTACACATGAATAGAGATATCTTCTTCAGACACACCAACTGTATGGGGTTCTTGGTTATTGAAGGTATTGAGACACGCTCCAATCTAATTCTCTTTAGGTGAGATAATGAACCCAGTAGTGCGATATTACTTAGCTCAGCAGGCGAGAAACCATAATTTGTGACAACAAGTACCTTCAATTTATGCATAGTGTCCATAAATTTGGGTAAGGCATAATTCTTCGTATGAAAATTCAAGACTAGAACTTCAGCTTCTGGTAGTTCCATGTGGTGCCATTTTGATGAGAAATTTACATCTGCAAACAAAAAGTTATTTGGTGAGAGCATGAACTAAATACGTGAAGTACAATCAAATCTTTGTCTGCAAATGTACATGTGTGCATTTCTACATAATTGCATTTTTATGTAATTGTTATCGAGGGGGATGGGGTTACCAGTTGAGATGGATAATAGGCGAGCTTTCATGGATTCATACTTCTTTTCCATCCACCATTTAGGAAGATTGTCATCAACTATGTTTATAATCAGTCTTTCTCTATCTCTTGGGGCTTGTTGTCTTGTCTCATAGATAGCCAACTCTCGAAGAAGATCATGCTGAGTAACAAAATGTTCACTGTAGTATCCATCCCCCTGCGTCTGGTCCTTCCTGATATTTTTTTAGTCAAAATTAAGTTGATTAGAAGCAGAGATTTCTAAGAATATATTGTACTAAAGTAGCAAGTTATGATGAGTAGCATCTAGTCATTAATATAAAGGAAAAACCTATGGAGAAAATTCAGGATACATGAAGCTAGCATACCGTGTGACTACAAGATTAGCCAGACTTCGGTTGGTGAGCCTCTGAAGGTATGCAACACACAGAGTATCTTCATCTAGCTGCTCATATAACTCTGTCCATATATCAATGAGGGCAGTAACTGGGATTCTTTGGTCTTCAGGAAATGAACCAAGGTCTAGAAAACACTCCCTGATGATAGCCATTTCTTTATCTGAGGCAACTATGCTGCTTTGGAGGCGAAGAAGCAATTTGGTCTCAGAATCAAGAATTGAAGACCCTTTGGACCATTCAATTAGTCTTTGTTTCCAGATCTCTATACTTTGTCCGCAAAGTGATCCTCCTGCCACCGTGATCGCAAGTGGATATCCCTTACAGCCCTTTACTATCTGCATTTGCAAATCATTTACAACTGAGTTGCAGACTAAATGATCACCTATTTTCAGGACCACAAAAAATTGATTCAACAAATCTACAATTTTCTACTCTGGGTTAGTTTTTCTCTACAAGTAAAATAAGCCTAAATGTTTCATTTCTAGCAGGCATTGTAAAAATAACAGGTGTTATACTTTACAGTTTACACTCATGCTCTGTAGAAATGTAAATTTAGTGTCCTAATCCACCTTTTGTAACTTGTAGTTGTGAAAAGAAAACATCTTATAGTTCATTGCAGCTAAGAAATTACCCGTCTCGAGAGGGATGCTGGAATATGCGCGCTTTTATCTCCCAAAGATGCTGAATGACAAAAGAGTTTCATGGCATTGTCATAATCCAATGATTGCAAATGATATGAAGAACCAAATCTCGGAAATTCAGATCTTGATGTGACCAAAATCTTATAATCTGGCATCTTGTAATCTTGCATCTCGAACTGAAACTTGTCTAGTAGGGATTCTGATCCAGACCAAACATCATCCAAGACTAATAGTAAAGGGTTTCTTCCTTGTTCCTTCAGAAATGTTTGCAGCCACTTGACTGCAGTTACTTCGTCTTGGAAAGTAGGCACCTGGGAACCCTTGCGATTGTGTAACTCTTGCACAATAAGGCCTAGGTTTGGTGTGTTTGACACAGTGACAAAGAAGATGTTGTTCTTGAATTTATCTATACAAAACAAAAAAAAGTACTCTATTACTAAGATGCTATTTCAATCTTTCTCTACAATTGTAAAAAGGAAAAACATACACAACTGCAGCCCAAGTATAAGTAGACAAGTCATGAAATGAGTGAAGCAAGTAAGAAGAACTGTAATTGCTAATGTAGAAATCATACCTTTGACTTGCCCGTCTTGACAAAACTTTGTTGCCAATGTAGTTTTCCCACATCCTCCGGGAGCAGTGACCACAAGCATCGAGACTCCATCCTTAAGAAGTTTCATCTTCAACTCCTTCAAAGGCTCATCCAGTCCAACTGTAAACTGTGTGAGTTCAGGCACAACACCCCAAGCTCCACCTTTAGCTCCATTTTGTGTATCAAGTCGGTCTTCAATCCTCTTGATCCCTGCCTCCATACTGCAAGACTTTGTTTCAACTCGGTCTTCAATCCGGTACATCCCCTCCAATACATCTCCACTTCTCATTTCAACTCCACTGAGCGCCTTCTCCATATGCCTACTGGTTGTTGCTAAAATCTCAACCCCTGACTCTAAAATGCTACTATTCATTTCAATCTCAGTGACCGTCCTCTCTATCCTCTTTACCGAAAGCAAGGTCTCCTTCCCATCCCTTACTCCCTGCGCCTGCAGTACCTTCAACAGTCTTTCAAGAGCACTATCCCATCCAAGAAGCTTGTTGGCGTACTTGTACTTCTTGTAGATGTTCCACTTACGAACCTTGGAGCACTTTTTAACAATCTTTATCCCCTCCTTCATATGTGCTTTGAACTTTTCTACTTCCTCCTTTCGATAACCCAGTTCCTCATTGCTTGCTTCTATTTGCTTGATCAGTGGTCTATATGAGTCCAAGGCAGACAGAATATCTTTGAGAAGAGGGCCATATATCATAGACTTGCTGATGAGCTCTTTCAGCAGATCATAGAGAACAGTGAACAGTATTCCTCCACCAGCCCCACCAAAAACATCATCCGCACCAACCATTGATGACAGCAAAATCAAACACACACACAAGGTTTTGGGTACTTGAAAATCTGGAAACTAAGATTCTTAGCTTTGGAAAATGGAACCCAATAAACCAATGAAGATGAACACTCGATATCAATCAATAATGCAAAGGTCAATTATTTCGTACTTCACAACAGAAACGATGAAGAATATATAATATACATCATGAAGCTGAATGGAAATTTCTGGGTTACAGGCTTACAGCCCCCATTGACTTACCAGGAGACTTGCAGATCAACCAAGCAATAACATCTAGGGAAGTTTCATGTGGTGGGGAAGATAAACCCACCAACTAAAACGCAAAGCTAGTGGCCCACCATCAAATTTAGTACTAAAAGACAATTCTGAGTGTGAACCATGTTCAGGGCATAAGGACAAAAAAGAACAATATGTTACATTAAAGTTTAATACTTGATAGCAGAGTTACCAAAGAACCAACCTGCATCTTCATCTTAATACTTGAACACGCTTTGATATTCAGAGGAAGCACCATCGATGTTTCTTCCCAATTTCACTTGCAGAGTAGATGTGTGTGAATATGAAGGCCTTGGCTCTTTCTCTCTTTGGTCCTAGAATCCAACAGCCATAGATACGATGTTTGTTTCTTCGAAAAAGTGGCTACACGCAATCACTTTGAACTAGGCAAGTTAGAAGTTGTTACACAATAACCTGGAAACTGATCACATTGAAATCACTTGGAACGTTTCATTTGTACTCGTCAAGAAATTTAGCCATGAGCTCGATGAAATTCATCAAATTCCACATCTTATGAATTCTTTTTATGTATAGAATCCAGTTACTATACGGTATACACTTTCACTCTTATTCTGAACGAACTTCGGAACTCAAAATCAGTTCAGTCAGTATTCTTACATTCTTTTATTCCAAAAATGAGAACATATATTGGGAAACAAAAATGAATCACAAATCACTTGGAGCAACATTTATTGAATGAAAGAATACTTTCAAAACTGGGACTTTTGAAGCCAATTTAGGTTGAATTCTTGTTTGACCACCCTTACTGCTACGCTGTGGAGCATAGGCAAGAAGGGCTCCCACAACTCTTTTGTCTCTTCATCGCATATGACCTCCTCTATATTCTCAAAATCCAAAACTGATAGTGGTAGCTCTTTCAATCTAGAGCACTGACTCATGTTGATCTTTCTTAAACCGCTGAGATCACCAATGTCTTCAGGCAACTCCACAATGCTGAAACAGTCAGATATGTCAAGAAAGCTTAAACTCCCCAGGTTCATAACAGAGCACGGAAGTTTTACCAAATCTGTACAAGACCTTAGCCTCAAAACCTCTAGCATATCCAGCTTTCCAATCTCTTTAGGCAAGGCAGATAGCTTATGACAATTTGTGATACTGAGCTTCCTTAGACGAACCAAATTGCAGATCGTGTCAGGCAATCCCACAAAGTCATTGCAATAATCAATATTTAGTTCCTCCAAATTTGGCAATGCATCTGAAATGTCAAAGGAACAATTGCTGAAAGCTTGACCGATGCTACACATGAATAAAGATATCTTCTTCAGGCTCTTCAACTGTATCGAATTCTTGGTTATGGAAGGAATTGAAACACGCTCTAATCTGATTCTCTTAAGATTTGGTAAAGAATCCAGGAGGTGAAAATTGCTCAATTCAGCAGGTAAGAAACCATGATTTGTGATTATTAGAACCTTCAGATTAATCATTTTCTCCACAAATTCAGGCAAAGCATAATTCTTTGCATTGAAATTCAAAACTAGAACCTCAACAGCTGCTAGATGAATGTTGTGTAAATTTGTTGAGAACGTTTCATCTGCAAGTATGTGATATTGTAAGTAATGAGAAATCAAATGTAGGAAGAATGTTCAAATTTCAGATCTATGTACATGATCATAAAAGTGGGTGCATGTGGGTATATGCATTCATGTTAGTTGGTGAGTAAGAACAACCTGAGGAGATAGATAGCAGACGAGGCTTAATCAGTTGATCCTTCTGTTCAGTCAAGCACTTGGGTAGATTGTCTCCGCAGTTACCTATGATCAATCGCTTTTTACTTGAGTCTAGTTTGGCTTCATAAACAGCCAGCTGTCTGAGCAAATCATGTTGGGTGACGAAGTGCTCACTGTAGTAGTCATCAACCTCCATTATCTCCTTCCTGGTTATGATTAAAACTCAGTTACTCATTAACACACTTCTTCAACTTAATAATTTAACAGAAAATAATGATTAGCATCTATTCATAAATATATAAAAATTTGGGTCAGACTTTCATGAGTAACAAAGAAGCCTGCATACCTTGTGACTACAAGATCAGCCAGACTTTGAGAAGTAAGCTCTTGCAGGTTTGCAACGGCCAAAACATCTTTCCCTAGCCCTTCATGCAACTCTGCCCACATGTCAATGAGAGCAACCACAGGGATTCTTTGGCCTTCAGGAAATGAACCAAGGTCTACAAAACATTCCTTGATGATTGCTTCTTGTTCATTCAAAGCATCTAAGCTGCTTTTAAGGCGAAGAAGCACTTCAGTTTCAGAATCAATAATAGAATCACTTTTGGACAACTCCATTTCTCTTTTACACCATAACTCATAAGATTTTCCTCGGAGTGATTTTCCGACCACATCAATAGCAAGTGGATATCCCTTGCAGTGTTCTACTATCTGCAGTTGAAAAGACAAGAGTTCAACTTCGGCGAAACAACTCAATTATGTGAAAATAAATAAAAGAACTGTCTAGTTTTCATAAGTGAAGTAACCATAAAGGCGAGAGTATTCGCAGGTCAATATGTAAAAGCTACATAATTTATTTTCTTCCTTAAATTTGTGAGGCATAAATAAGAAAAAATAGTGGATTTCAGACTAAGGAATCACCTTTTTAGCAAGTCTGTTCCATTGAAAATTAAAGCTCCCATCGCCTAGGGATGCTGAATGACGCAAAAGTTTCATTGCATCTATATCATTTAGTGATTGCAGATGATACAGAGAACCATATCCTGGAAACTGTGATCTTGATGTCACCAAAATCTTGAAATTTGGCATTTTCACTTCATCAAATGTTTCAAGAATAGATTTTGATTCAGACCAAACATCATCCAAGACCAACAGTACAGGCACATCTTCTTCCTTCAGAAACTTATGCAGCCATTTGACGGCAGTTGCTTCATCTGGGAAAGAAGGTACATCAGTACTCTTGCGTTGATGCAGCCCTTGTACAATAAGGTTGAAGTTCGACTTCTTTGAAACCGTGAAAAAGAAGATATTGTTCTTGAATTTACCTGTCAAAGGAATTAGTAAGCTGTCATTGAGAGTCCCATTAAATCTATCTAAAATTGTGCACACAGAAAGAAGGGACACTAAAATTGGTAATCTTGATTTGGATTTCAGCCCCAGCATTGCAAAGAGCTGGAAATGATCAAAGCAATATTCTTATGAGAGTATATATCAATCATGCCGTAGATGTTTGATTCCTGTTCATATGCAAATGTTCATACTAGAAGATGAGGATAATTCCTATAGGCTATTTCCCAAAAACTATCTGTCCAAAAGTTATGACTGAAAAAAGAAATCCAACAGAAATGGAACATAAATTCCCACAGAAGTAATAACAAGTTAGTTGGGTCTGTTTGAAACCACTATCCATGAGCCATACTGAACAAAGAAATCATTTGAATATGATGTCACATTACATAAATAGTCCATATTTCTGCTGGTGGTTAGATATACGAATAAAATGATACTAAATTCGGATTAGATATACAAATAAAATGATGCTAAATTCGGATTACAAAGACTATAAGACCTTTTCAATGGCAATCAGTATTATAACTTACCGACTACAGAGAAGAAAAAAGAAAAGGATATCATACCTTGGACATCCTTATCTTGACAAAACTTTGTGGCCAATGTGGTTTTCCCGGATCCTCCAGGAGCAGTCAGCACTAGCATTGTTACCTCATCGTCCTTAAGAAGCTTCATCTTCAATTCCATCAAAGGCACATCCAATCCCACAGTAACCCTTGGAGATGCAGGTACTTCACTGTCTATTTGACTTTGTACCTCACCTTTCTGATCAATGCGCTTGACCATCGTCCCTGTTATAATCTTCACTTCTTCCAAGGTCTCTTTCATATCATTCATCCCTTCTTTCCATCCTGCAGGACCCTCACCATCTATTCGCAGCACCACAGTCTCTATATTCTTTGTTACAGCCAAGGTCTGCTTCACATCCCTTGCTTGTTGTACCGACAGTAGAAATTGCAGCTTCTGAAGAGAGTTCTGCAATTCAAGAAGTTGGTTGCTGTACTTGTACTTTTTGTAGCTTTGCCACTTGCTAAGATTGGCGCACTTGCGAATAAGCTCAGGGCCCTTCTCCATTTGTACTTTAAATTCTCGAAGTTCCTTCTCTGGACGATCCAACACCTTATTGTACTTGTCCATTTCCTCGATCAGTGGTTTCAAAGAGTCTATTGTAAAATCAAGTTCTTTGAGGAGAGGTTCAAACATCGCAGTCTTGATCACCACTTCCTTAATGACTTCGTACAGTACAGTAAATGGCAATCCCATAGCACCACCTGCAGCGAGGTCCGCCATTCTTGATCCTTCAAAACAAGATCACCCAACACCAAAATCAGAAAACTTAGTATCCATTCAAATGTAAACATCCCACAACATAACCAACAAAACATGACAGAAAAATGTAGCATATTCCAACATTCCATATAATCATTACCTCTGTGTTGGTGATCAAACTATATATATGATAAAACAAGCCCCTCAACTCCACAAATTCTTGGGATATCACCAAATCACAAAACTTTCAGATCCAAGAAGGAAACTTGTATCAGTTCAAATCTAAACAAGGAAGCAAATAGAGCAGATCAATAAGCAAGACTTAAACTTTTCTCTTACTTTGTAATTGGTGAAGTCCAGTGATGCAAAGATTCCAATAAAAGCTTGGTAAAGGGGGACGCGTTCAATGGGAAGCTCCGAAGTTTCAACTGCGAGTCCATTGATTGACCCAGCAAGCTCCAAGTTGGAGGCCATTGACCACGCTGTTTGCTAGAAAAACTGAAAGAGTAAATTATTCGAGAAGATAAGAAAGAATAAAAGAGAAAAGCTTTTTATGGGAATAATTAACCATTCACATATGTGAAAGGACTGAAAGCTGCGTTCGCGCTTTCACATTTGGAGGGTGATAGAGACAAAAAGCAGGATTCTTTAGCAACCAAACAAACTCATAACCAGAACAAGTTTGGGTTACCTTGTTCTTCATTTGATAACACCTGAACTGGAAACAACTACCATGCTTGCTTCTCTCTCTTCCGGTTTCCTCTCTCTCTCAACTTTGTCCAAAGAATCCTCGAAGAGTGAGTTTGGTGAACTGGGCCGCATTCTCTCATGCAAATGTTGAGGCTCAAACTCAGGATTACGAAGTGGGCATTCGACACTCACTACCCCAGATCCAATAACAAAACTAATAAAGTGGACCGTATGATGAGCACGGCCGGTATTTCCTATTGGGCTATTCTCTTGTGGATAGAACAGCCGTCCGCAAACGTTTTTGAAAATGATTTTTAAAGAATATTTAATGAAAATAAAAATGTGATTTTGAGATTGTAATTTTCAAATTTGAAACTATATTAGATAGTTTTGTATGAAAAATGTTTTTCAGATTTTTTACAGCACGAGAATGAAAAAGTGAAAAATGTCATTTTGTTGTTTTCAGTTTTCCTTTGTAATTAACTAGATAAAAAAGCTACAATTTTTATTTTCCAGGTGTTGATACCCAAAAAATCAAGCGATTCACTAGCATGCCGTTACAACAATTACATGCATAAACAAGCATTTAGTATGAAATTCTATAGTTTTATAGAATTATATATTCATACCTAACCTTTGGTTTTAACGCACCAAGCAAGCATACCCTAGATGTGGGCCCCAGCCACATCCACGCAATATTGGGGCTTGCAGATGTGGGTGTGGTGTGGAAGGTCACGGAAACGCATAATGCTCATCTACCAATTTAATATCGTTGATGATTTTGGTCTTGGGCCCGAAATCCAGGCTCAACGATTTAAATCGGCAATGAAATGGTGAACATGAGAATTGGGCCAGCTAGCCTTTCATTTGAAACCCAATGCCCATATAAGAAAGCCCAACTCCCCTTCTTTCTTCTTCTTCCTTTCTAACACGTCTTCTTTTCCCTGCAGCAACCAATTACCCAGATTCCTTCTTCCCCGCAACAGCCATATACACAGTCCAAAAACAACTCTTCTCTAAATCATAGCCTTGTTCTGTTAGAAGAAGCCACGAGACTAGACAAAAGCTTCTTCCTTCCCCCCAAACAATGAGCTCACACTTTCCAATCTCTCTTGTTCACATCGCTCCTTGTTTTCTGTTGTCATGATCATTGTCACCGCAGCAACCCTTTTCCTCTTTGAACCACCACCTTGAAGTAAGCTTCCTTTTGCAGGGTTTTAGGGTAGAAATCACGTGAATTGATAGAGGGAGTGTTTTACCCAGATAATGAGATGCTTTGGATCACCCCAACACCTCAAAGCTAAGCCTATAAAACTAGGAGTTTAGGACCAGAACAACCATCAAGCATAATCCTGTAAAACCCAGAAAATGCCTAGAAACAACTTTCATGCCCTTAAGCCTTCAAGCCTCCAAGCACCAAATCCAATCCTTAATCACCATTCCAAACAGCCACCTTCAATCTCTATTTTTTCCAAAAAAACCCTCAAATTCTCTCACCGCAGTGCGTTTCTAGCTCCCACACCATGCTTCACGTTGTCAAGCTCCTTTTGATTTCTACTTGATCTGAATCACGTACAAAGTCTTCCCAATAATCCGATTATTGGCCTAGTCACAATTTAATTCAAAAAAGACCCTTACATTTTAGCGACTCTGCTCGGGACTAGGTTGTGATGCAAACAGTTTGTTCATGATCAAGTCGTTTAATTCAGACATGCTTGTGTTATGCATAACTGTTGCAGATTCAAGTAATAAGGGGCTACCTTTTTTGACAGGTTTCACAGTTGTTGTGTTTCTTTGCCCATGATTTTCAACTACAAGCCTACAACTTCAATTCTTTGATTCTTTCTTTATTATAGTCTTTGCCTTCTGTTCAGAAACCTCAATGGAAGCAACATATTTGATTCTTAAACCAAATGTCAAAGAAAAGTTATCTCTTGTTGCAAGGTTCTATTTCAAGTTGTTGTAGCCTCCCCTGCCATTCATGAGTGTTCACAGTAGCATATCATATTTTCATTGCAGTATTTCATACAAGAAATCTTTGTTTCAAGTTTTCTCAGATCTCAGACTCTCAATGCCTAGCTAAAGTCTTCACCTTCTTAGCCAAGTCCTTGATTGTAAAAGCTAATACCTGACTTTGGATAAAACCTTTGTTGCTATGGTAATATGGCATTACTTGTTGAATCTTTGAGACTAAGTTGTTAGTGTGGTACTGTGGCAATGTTGCACTTCAGTAGAATGTCTTTGAAAATGAAGTGGATACAAACAAGCCTCGCACTCATGCTATATGCAATTAAGAAGATGACTTTGAACCTATATTACAGACAAGCAAATACACATGACTATACATCTATATTCATGTTGATGAACTTGGGGGCTAAAGGGATCTACTCTTACTTTAATACGTTTCTACAAATTCCCAGCCATTCCCAATTATAGCCATATATTTTTACTACCACAATCCAACCAAAGCTTTCATTGCAGCAACCAAGCCCTCATTTGTGTACCTATATACGCCTGATGCCAAAAATCAAGCCAATACATCACTCATTTGAGTAAAAGTTCTCATTGCAGTAACCAAAACTCGATTTCCAGTAGTCAAATATATCTTTCCCTGTACCAAAATCAAGGGTAACAACTATTGCTATAGTTCGCAAAATTCTTGTTACAAACCTGCTCAAACCAAAACAGATTATCCGCAGCCAAAACCCTACTGCAGGGACCAACAAAATCTCTACCTATACCTAAAATCAGCCTGATCGCACAGCCCTGTTTTAAAGTCTTACAAAATCACAAGCAAGGTACAAAGCTAATGCAAGCTATCAATTGCGTGGTTATGATGAGTCCAACAAGATTTTTTAAATACATGTCATACTATCAAGGCTAATAACATCGTGAAATTTGGTACGAAGTCTCCTTGTACTTTCTTTAGTTGTTATTCAAAGCGCGAAAGCTCACTCCTCGACTCAAGGGCATATTTTTGTAGTTGGTAAACTTCCCTGCAACAATCTTCTGAAGTTTGAACAAATAGGCCGGAGCTTATAACAAAGAACAAAAAATCCTCTCAGCTTTCTTTAGATGATACAACTAGACATTCACACCAAGTATCCCCAATCCACGCATGCATCCCTAAATTTTAGAAAGGTCTCTACAATCTTGACTTCCTCAAGCTCCATACTATGCTATGCAACACAAGACCAAACACCTTAAAGAATTTTTGTCTCAAACATGCACATTTCCCCCTTTGAAAAAAAGGTTACCCCATGCCACTATACTCATGACTGATCACCACTGGCTCGACGGCTTTGCAACACTGTCAATAGTAACGCTCAAGCAATCTTTAGCATCAAAGCGAGTGACAAAATCCCCGAACCATGCCTCTAATTCAATTAGCAGATTTCTTCCCACCTTATCAGAGTTAAGAGCAGGAGAATGAGTTGGAGTCAAGAAGGCACCTCTCTCCTCACCAAAGTTGCAGCAGCAAGGTCCTCGCTTCCATGAGTTATCCCAAGGAGGTGGAACTCAAGTATTCCTTGGGTTCAAAGCAAGACCGACTCCACCTGCAAAAAGAGACTTTCATGAGAAGTATACAACAGAATGCCAACGCAATATGAGAAACTCCAATATACAAGGACCGCAACACAAAAAGCTTGATTACGTGGATTATGTCTTATTTCTCCACACTCCACGTAATCATGGGGCTAAACACACTACAGGCAACAAAAAAATAATGCAATATTCACTCGCAGCATTGCACACCTGCTCACTGTGGCTACCCTTGCAAAGACCAACATCTACTACACAATTCCTTTGCTGAAGCATCCACACTAATACCTAAATTCGGATACAAGGAGAGTGTCAAGGAATGCACAAAACAAAATGAAGACACGCAGCAAGCCAGAGGCACATACTTTGCATCTATAATGCCATCATCCTACAAGCAAACAAATCAGTCTCTACATACAAAAAAGGATTATACCACAAGCACATGCCAAAATCATTCTATATATGCAAAAGGACAAAACCAAGACCAATTTCATATCAAGCTTTCACCGCAGCTATCCTCTCTCTGCGCAACTGCGGTTAAGTTGCCCTACAAAGTTATCATACAAGCACGCAAGAAGCACATGCCAATAGTCATACAACAATAAACAATCAGGGCAAAAAATTATTACGGTATGCAACAAATACTCATTCAAGCAACAAGCAATACTCAAGCAAGTAACAAGCTAAAGCATTAGAGCAAGCAATCTAAACTCAATCACGCAGCAAGCAACACCCAATCAAGCCAAAATAATTATACCAAGCAATTAATATTCAATCAATTAGAGCAAACAATCACCACTCAATCAAGCCAATTTCAAGCACGAGGCAAACATCATGTTGGGGGCAGAGTGATAACAATCTTGTTCAAAGTCACTGTTGAAGTTGTAGTCACCAATTCATTTATGAGATCATCCCATGTCAATCTGGAATTTGTATCCTAAGTCTTCCTCCGAGCTAAAGAACCAATGCTTGTCTTTAGACTATCATGTATATTCTAGATTATTCTTTCTCCCCGCAGCTCCTAACCATGTCTCATACTTCATTACCACAGTAAACAGTTTTCTGCCACGAGGCTATTCTACTCATAACCTATACCTAAACATTGATCACGACACTCGGCTCTAGACAAACAATATTAAACTCTATACCCAACCTAGCCTTATGCCACACCAGATTATTATTGCAAGTATTTCCAAACCCCAAATTAGTACTATATCCACACTTTTACTCCTACAGTAAACAAAACACTATTTACAGTAATATAAAATTTTATGTCAGAGTCTTATACGTGCAGTCATGCTGGCACACTAAATTATAGTCCGGTTCACGCATGGTATTTGCCGTTTGAATACCATGGAGAAGCCACAATTTCAATCTTTTAGATACCCTATCAACTCAAACCTTGAAGTTGATCTACCATGTTTACTGCAGTGGTCAGCATACACCTTTATCTTCAAACGGTGCTTCATAAGATTAACCTCCCATGCATAACATCGTAGATCAGCGCTATTCTGCTCGAGAATGCCATTTCGGCTCAGTCAAACCTTAACCCTGCTTCTGTTTGCCGGGTGAGTGATACTGGCACACTAGTATTCTTAATCTCAATTTTGTGAGAACTGATTGCATTGGCGTAGATTTTGTGCTTGTTGCAAAATTGAATGGGAGTGATGTGAATTTCGAAAATGGAGAGGATAAAAGTTCTGACAGGAAGGCTAAGGTGTATAGTAGAGATGTGAAAGAGCTTAGTGAGCTTGACGGTGTTAGTGTTAAGCAAGATGATCTGCAAGGACCAAATTCGGGTGAGAATGGGAGAGAATGCCATGCACTCCACCTGCTTGATGAAATGACTCAGTCAAAGGGGTTGTGTAGTGTAGGGAGTATTGTTGCCGCTCTTACGAGTATCCGAGACAAAGGTGGGGGACTTGCTTATTACCAACCTCTAGAAGATGCTGTTGGAGTGAAGTATGCAGAAGAGGATGATGGTTTTGAGAAATCTGGGAAGGATGTCAAGCACTTCTTTGTTGAGGGTCAGCTGGAACTCAAGGGGCAGAAGTGTCAGATATTCACTGGTATTTATGAGAACAAAGAGGATCCTCAGAATAAGACCAAGCTTGCTGATTTGAAGGTTATTGATTGTGGTAATGGACCATCTGTTGGGAAGGCTGAACAACTTGAGGATTGCAATGCTGTATCGGAGATGGGAATTAGCACTCAATTTATTCCTAGAAATGATATACTGAATTTTGTTTTCCGTGCAGAGGTTCTAATTGATGAGACTGTAATTACTGGTCAAAGCCATGTGAATGGGAGTATGATCACACGTGAGGCAAGGGCCATTTCGGAAGAATTAGGTGACAGGGTAATTGGTGGCACCAGGAGTGATCGATGCTTACAAGCTGATGAAGAAAATGTGGGATTAATTCAGCCTCGAGTGTCAAAAGGTGGAGATCAAACTGAAAATGGTGTTTACAGCTCATCAAGATATGTGTGTGAAGGAAAAGAAATATATGAGACTCCAGAAATATACCAAGTTGTGAATGTTTTGCAAACTAAAAATGCAAAACTGGAATCTACCCAATCAGTTTTTGAGTTTGTAGAGTTTGGTGTCTGTGATGAGAGTTTGGGATTTATTGGGAGGGATGCGATTTCATTAGCACCTCCAATGCTTGAAGAAGAAGACCAAAGTGAACACGTTCCCGAGAACTCATCCGAAGTTGTTGACCAAGTGAATGAATGGTTAAGCTTTTGGGAATTTGGAACTGAATTGGTGAACATGTTTATTCCTTGGAACTTGATTTTGCTTGTTCCAACTAAATCTTGTGCTCAAGCTCTGGAACCTGCTATATTGATTTCTCTACAGCTGTCCAAGTTATTTGGAACTAAATGCATTATGGTTGGTGATCCAAAACAGCTTCCTGCAATAGTTCTCACAAATGTTGCTAGTAAATTTCTATCTGAGTGCAGCTTGTTTGAATGTGTACAAATGGTTGGCCAACTAGTTATTTTGTTGACCAAACATTATAAGGTGCACCCATACGGGGGTATGTTTCCTTCTATCCATTTCTTTGAGAAGAAGTTGATAAAGGGCTACGATATGCCTAGCAAAGCGGCAACACTTCATGAGAACAGTATCACCAAGTTAGTTGAGGTGCCGGAGAAATGGTTTTTGGGTGCGGTGATTATGAAAATTGGATGTACTGTGGAGTTAGAGCTGCTTGCGAATTATCTTGAAAGGCATATGCAGCTAGATGAGAAGTGTTTGGAATATGTTCTGTCTATCCAGTTGTTGGGATTTGAATTCAGTTGTCAGAATTTCCCTCAACTGTTCTTACCTTCTATCAGTATGTTTGTTAATAGAGAAACACTTGCAAGTTTGGAGTTGCTGCAACATGAATATGATATTGATCTTGTAGATGTTGAAGATGTTAGTACAATTGCAATTATTCATCTTCATTTAAATGAAGGCGCAAAGAAATACCAGAAGTTGATTATGATGGCAAGGAGTGCATATGAGTTTGAGAAAATGTGTTTAAGAGGAATTGATTCCAACTTCTTCATTAGTGCAGTCCAATATGATTCAAGAGGAATTGACAATGTCTCTATGTTGATTCGTTATTGCACAAGAGCATATGAGAAGAATTTTGCTTGTATACCTGGAGTTGGTGTTGTCTCTTGGAATGTCAATTTTTTGGCAGCTTGTGTCAAGTCTGATGATACAACAAGTGTCCATCAATTGTGGAATAACATCTCTGTCATTTCATGCCCAAATGTGACCTCATGGAATGTCTTAGTCTCTTGCTATTTTCAGAATGAAAGCCACATGGAGATGAGACAACATGAGTCTGCAGTGGAAGTTTTGTCCCTTGCACCTAATGAAGACCTGCAATTTTTTGCTTATGGGGCAAGCTCATTAACAGCTACTTTAGGAACTGCTATGAGTGACTGCATTCCTCAAGATGTATTGATGACTGCAAAAGTGTTAAAGTGCAGAATGTCCAAAAAGTATGTTGTTACAGTGAAATTAGTTGGAAAACTGCAAGATGATAATGGAACTACTCATCTATTTATGGCGGAAGTTGATAAGTCAACTTCTCATATGGGACTGGTTTTTGAGAAGAAAGAGGGCTTCATGGTTATTGACTATGATGTCACTGATGAGATTGCTTTTGATGAAATAGGGGTGACTGAAATTGCAAGCATAATAGTCATGGTTATAACTAGAGTGGATGATGTTCTGCAAAGCATGGGTAGCATGGAAGTGATGATTGTTGGCATGTCAAATATCCTTGTTCCTGAGCCAATTTGTGTTATCTAGATAACAAAGCTAGAAGGTGACTCTCTCTGGATAAATAGTGGTGGTGATGTGTGCAGACCTTCTGTTATTGACCTTCCATTTGTTGCAACAACAATGTGCATGGTTACACTGTTCAGATTTGAACAAGCTCACTTGAATACAAAAGAGGGCAGAGCTAAGGTGCGTGGAACTCAGGCTTATATTGCTGGAGCTATTGCAGATGTTGTTGGCTCCAATTCTAAGTCAATCTTTGCTTTTCAAACCAATGCTAAACCCTTACTGTTAATTCTTGCTGATGGAATATTGAAACCCATGTCGTTGAGTTCATATGCTTCTGCATTGTCTAAAACTAATGATGGTGCTTCTACAGTAAGGTATGAACCATCAAATTTGGAGTTATTGATGTGGATAGGAGAGGGTCTGGAGAAAAGCAATTTCCCTTTGGAAGATATGATGTTGTTGCTTTATTTTGATTGGATGATCACCAAATTCATCAATGGCATGTCAAGCAACCAGTTGGACAAGTCTGTGAAGCCTCCAATGTTTTCATACTTGGGTGATCTAGCTCTGATCATGATTTTGTATAGCAAATGGATTGGCTTGACATCAGTTATATACATGGAGGGGCTTGCGTTGTCTTTGCTCAAAGCTGTTGGGCCACATAGTTATTATAACAGTGATGCTGACTATTTCATGAGAGGGTTTGAATGGAGATCTTGCAGGAGTGCAGCATTTGACTCTAATGTGAAACTTGAGGTCAAGTTTTGATAGGGGGATGGATTGTTAGGATATTTGGTCATTTACTCATGTGCTGCGCACGTGCTTATCTATTTGCTCTATATATGTACTGCTTTGAGGCCTGTGGCTGGTTATGAATGAAAATCTGAATATTTTAATTTCTTTTCTTTTCATTTCCTTCTGCATTTCTCTTCAGTTAGGGCTAATACCCTAACAATGTTGAAGTTCTAGATCGTGTCTAGGCCAGCAAAAGAACTCAGCAGTAGAGTTGTTCTCTCTCTACTCCTCAGTTGCTTGAAGAAGAAGTCTAGGTACCGCACACCAACATCCCCGACATTGTACTTTCGAGTACTGGCACGCCCGCATACTGTAGAGATTGTTTGTCTGCGATTTCCGACGCGATCTAGATCTTCTATCATCTTCATATCAAATTCAATTGGCTCAAATTGACTAATGTCAGACAAGTCAAGGTTTGGAAATTTGTTCTCCACCTTTGCCAAGAATGATTTGAAGCCAACCATACACCCAAGTTTAAAACAGTACTCCTTCTCAGCTTCTTTCATTTCCCGCCTGAATTCAAGCTCCCACTCCTTTGACAGTATTTCATGTGCCTCTTGACGGGCGGTCACTTCGTTCTTTTCAAGAAGTACGATTTTCTCAGCTAATGAGTCCTTCTCTGTGGTCAATGAAGCAACTTGGGCCATTGCGAAGTTGCATTGTTCAGACAACTTCCGTTTCTCCAACTTCCATGACTCTTCTGCTTTTTGATAGTTGGTCGCATTCGTCTCCAGCGCTGCAATACGCTCCTCAGATTGCACCAAGCGAGTGGACATCACGTGAAACCGCTGCATCGCCTGTAGCAAGACAAAGTGACAAACAGAAGTGAACGTTAACTTGAGTATAAATTAGATTATCCTAAGCTAGCTAGGAAAGTCAAAATGTATTTTTACCAGATACATATCTTGCATGCCAACTCCGGAGAGATGACTTGATTCCTCTATCCCATATCGTTCAAGGTCAACTGGTAGAATATGCTTCCTGAGCTGACCATCGACAACGGATTCCTCGTCTGAGGAATGTTCTTGACAAAATTCGATGGTAATAGTTGAGTTGGGGGATGGCATATGTTGGGGATGATGAGTGGATGCGTTGTGTCCTGCTGGAGAGAGCAGAGTAAGTTCATCAGAGGAGGAAATATGAGTCTTGTGTTCTAGTCTCTTCTTCTTGTTTTGAGGTTGACGGAGGCGGTGTGAAGGTCCTAGGAGGGGGGGGGGGGGGGTGGAATAGGCCCTGACAACTTTTTGCTCTATCCCGCGCACAAGGATAGCAAAGATTGTGCTATCCTGTTTGCTGTGAGACTAAGTTGTGTAAATAAAAAGGCGAGTACTGAAAGTAAAAGATATAACACCAGTACGTTTTTTATACGCAGAAACCCTGCAACCAGGGAGAAAAAACTGCGTAGCCTCTAACTCTTGAGAGACAAACTATTCCACTATTGTAAAGACACTTCTTACAAGACTCACAACTCAGAGGATGGCACAACACCTAGCC
>NC_020491.1:11498297-11500755 GCF_000184155.1 Fragaria vesca subsp. vesca
CACGTTTGCCACATCAACAAGATTCTTTTGGACTCTAGCTGCTTGTCTGGAATACTAGGACGGATAAGACCCTAGGGATCCCTCCACTCACAAGACAAAAGCTGAGAATAGACTTTCCTAGGAAAGACTAAAGCCAAAAGGATAAGACAAAAGGTTTTGGGAAAACTAGATAAGATTTAGTCAAGCATAAAGACTCTACAAAACCACTTTACCTAAGAGGACACTTAGGACAGCTGATAGCTTGGGCGGTGCATCACATGGGCAGCTGTCAACTTGGTTTTTGAATCACAAAACCCAGCTGGTTCCCAAAGGCTCAAGTTATGTGGTCACGGGTTGGTTTGCCACACCACCCTAGACTAACTTGGAGCTCAAGTACGAATAGACTAATGTTTTGCTAAAAAGTATTTGAATTTCAAACACTTAAAAACTGAAGCAAACACATTTGAATATGCACATGGTCAGACCCAGAGATAGAACAGATACAGCAGGGGTATCCGTTTAATCGGGATGGCAAGCACGGCTGCCATCCTTAGTGAATGAATGTGATGCACATGCATGAACTACCTGATGCACATGAGATCTTTCAGGTTCTTCATTCTTCACTTGAGTAGTCCTTGCTACCAGGCTACAACATGTAGCATGTATCCTTGTGTTTTGATCATAAAGGGATAGCCAACAATTCTTGTACCAACACGGTGAGGCAAAACAGTGCGCAGCTTGGGAATTTTCAGTGGAGAAGTAATCTGTATAATATTATCTCTCTGCAAGAAGCTTAAAGCTCGAATTTGTCATTTTGATAAGATATGAATCCAACATGTATGTCATGGGGTCGATTTTCATGTAATAATGCATGAGGTAAGCGTTCTTCCTTTAATAAGAAACAAGGGTTCTTTTTCTTTTGGATTGAAGAACCGGCCCTAAACGCCGCCATAGTCGTCCATGCATGACACTACCGGAGCAAGTGGAATTCTTTTTTTTTTTTCTTCTGGAAAAACAATTGAAACCCAGCAGCTGGCAAGGGGTATTTACTATTTAGTACTATTTATCTAGTGGCCGGCCAGCTGATACACCTTCCAATTTGATTATTAAACAAGCCCAACAAATCAAGACCGGCCCCATTTCATTTTCTTTCTTTCTTTTTAAGTCCCGGCTTATTTCTCTCTCTTTTTTTTGGTGAATCCCGGCCTTATTTCTTTCAACTCTGAGTTTTGGGCCTAAATATTTTCAACCGAGCAAGTTGGCCACTAGCCCACTACCTTGCCAAGAAACTTAAATCTAAATTATTATTATTATTATTATTATTTTGAGAATGACTTAAATCTAAATTCAAGTGAAGGTTTGGTCCCCTTCCTTTTTGTACTTGTTTTTTCTATTTTTTCTTTAATAAATATAAATAGAGAACGGGCGGTGGGTTCGCAGATGTGATGGCCCTCCTTTCTTTCGGGATTGTGAGAGGGCGCTTGTCGTCCCAAATCGACCGTTACAGAGAAGCTAATATCGTTTAATTCTCTATTTAATTAAAAAAAATTCAAGTGAATTTAAACAACTAATTCCCTTTGTTTTTTTTTTCTAGAGATATTTAAAATTTCTCATTTGACAATTTAAAATTTCTCAAGTGAGGAAATTGACTTTAGGAATTATGAAATCCTCATACAAACACACTACGAAATAATTTGCACATTTCCGAGCAGTGTGTACACATTTCTTTAGTTTTTAATGGTGAGGACAGAGTACAAAGGCATTAAGCAAGTTTTCGTGGCTGATAGATTAGTTTCTCTGGGATTGAGTGTTGTCTCTCCCCTAGTTTGGTTTCACTGCTTACCTATTTTTGTGTCCCCAACGTTCCATTTAGATCAACTGGGAATAGGCGTTGTTAGAGGGTTTTCGCTGTAGTTTTTAAAATTTTGTTTTGTTTTTGTTTTAATGAAATTGAAAAAAATGTATTAAGCAAGAACCACTTGCTGCTTAGTACCACTTGGTCTACCGGCATAGTCTCCCTATAGTAAGTGTGAGATTGTGAGTTGAACTCATATAGTTGTAATATTTTACCTGATCAAAAAAAAAAAAAAACCACTTGCTTGTTTTGGATTTGCGAACCAGTCTTAAACGCCATAGTCGTCCCTACATGACACTTGACCAGACCAAGTGGACAAACAATTGAAATGGTTCTGAGATTTTCTGATTCAAGAATTTCAGAACCACTTGCTTCAAATCAAACACGAAAGGTGGCCTGATCACCCATTTATGCAAAGACAAAAAATTCACCCAAGCCATACACATTCTCTGTAACCAAAACCGCTTACCCGAAGCAGTATAGTTACTCACTCACATTACTCACTCAGGTGAAAATGGACTGTGATGGCTGTGAAAGGAGAGTTAAGAGTGCAGTCTCTAACATGAAAGGTATTACTAGCTAGCTGCTACTTGAAATCAAGCTTAGTAAATCTCTCTCTCTCTC
>NC_020491.1:11500775-11505852 GCF_000184155.1 Fragaria vesca subsp. vesca
CTCTCTCTCTCTCTCTCTCTCTCTCTCTCTCTCTCTCTCTCTCTAAACATGAAATCAAGCTTAAACATAAGATTACTTTGGTCTTGTTAATCTAGAATTACTTAATTGATGTAAGTTATATTATATATTGATCCCACCTATGCCCAGAAAAATGAACCTCAACAGCATGCTCCAAATGAGCCACCCCAGCCAACTGAAGAGTCCAACATTTCAGATGCAGAAAATCTGCCCTCTCAACTCTCAAGCATCATCTGTCCCTAACTTGCACAATGGCAGTAACAACATCTCAGTTGAAAATGTCAATGTCAAACTGAAGGTTAACTTGTACTATCCTAGTTTCCCAATTGGCGCTCAAATCACTACAGACATATTGAACTCTTCTTTATCTTTGATAAGTGTCTGTTTTCAGCATGCAGTGGTGATCATGACATGATGATACTGCACTTGGGAACCCTAGCATGGATCAAGTCCCTCAACTTTATTATTGTTGATCGCTGGAGACCATGACTGGTTGATGGTCAAGTTGCTGGGTAGGCTTTAGCTACAACAAGTATGCTTTTCACAATGCAGCTTAGTTACTTACTGCCGTTTGCTGTGTGCAGATACTCCGTTGAATACTCAGACAACTTCACATTTGCAACTGTTAAGGCAAGAACGCTAAAGTGCTTTGTACAACATTGAAAATGATTGCCTAATTTGAGCTTACGTTAGTTGTTGTGGTGCAGGGAGGAGGTCACACAGCTCCGGTGCATCAGCCTAAGGAATGCTTTGCCATGTTCAGAAGGTGGATCTCTGAAGAGCCACTCTAACTCCCACTTCAAAGGGCTCTAAACTCCATATTGTGTTAAAATGTATTTACAATGCTCGCGCTTTTTGTTTGTCAAGGAGACCAAGCTACCATGCTGCATACTGCTTGATATTGAAATTTATGAGGGTTTTAGATTTGAAATTTTATACTAAAGCATTGAAATTTAATTAAAAGCTGAATACAGAACATCCCAAGTCCAAAAGAAAAGGTTGGAGCATAATTTCTTACCATATTTGCTTTCGGAACTGAAACAGGGTAATCAGAAGCTTGTGCATCAGTAGATTCCCTATTGACAAAGGTGGGTAAGAGTTTGGATACTTTTGGCTCATGGTGTCTGTAACTGCGATGGAGTTGGATCTCATGTCCAACCGTTGTATGGGAACCTTGTTTGTGTGTGATGCCTGGTCAACCTACGAGTAGTGATCATCTCTAGACCAGATCGAAGAAGGATTCTATTTGATGGTTTCGAGTTAAAATTAATGATCGAGTAGTAATCATTCCAAGACTAGAACAAGGAAATATAATAAGAGTTAAAATACGATTGCTACTTTATAAATAGACTCATATCGAGATCATTGTAGCTATACTATTGTTCTTCGGTGTTAAACAAACGAAATAAGACTTGTGCATGATGGCTCCGGTCGATGTCGAAGCCCGCCGAACTCTGGGCAAGAGATGCTGTACATGTTGCTGTTTTTGACTTATGTTCTCATCGTTGATGGTATCTATGAAGTTTTGGCTGCCAAGAATGTTAAAATCCCCAACCCCGAGTTCACGGTAGAATCGGCCACCATGACCCAACTCAACATAGAAGGCCCCCAGTTAAACGCCACGTGGGACATCACCCTCCTCGACACCAACCCTGGCCGGAGACTGGAGTCGCACTACAGCCACGTCCAGGCCGCGGTCAGTTTCAGGAATGGGACCCTCGTGAAACAGCCGGTCCGTTCGTTTGTTCTGAACCGGAGGAACCATACACGTGTCGGTTTGAGACTCGGATTCCTGGGGCAACCGGGAGAACAAGTAGTGCGAGGAATCTCCGACGAGAGGAAGAGTGAGGTGGTGACGTTCGGCGTGAGAGTGCGGGCTAAGGTGTGGTTTAAGAGGTTCTCTGGGCTAAGGCGAACGGAGCAGCCACGAGGTTGGGTGTTGGTCTCCTGCGATAACATTGGTTTCGAGTTTTCCGGGAAGAATGGAACCGGGGAAAAGACGAGTCAGTCAGGGGGGTGCTCTGCCAACTTCCACCAGATAGCTCCCTTCGGTTATCCCTACTTCAGTTATATAGATGACAAGGTACATGCCCGCGCGTTGCTGCGGTTTGTGATACCGGTTATCGACTTACCTTAAATGCTTTGTATTGAAAAATTCAATTAAGGTGGCAAAACATTAAGAACCTGTTACAATCGTAGAAACAGAACCTATGCAACCCTATGTGGACAATACAGTTTTACATATACTAAAAAATTAAACTGTATCAAAAAATAATTACATGTTTTGCCTATTTGGGAAACAAAATACTGTGCATGTTGAGGTGGCAATGACATGTAGAACCACCCCTTCAGTCTGCTAGCATTACAAAAAAACACACAGATATGGATATTGTTGGGGAGTTCATGAAACAAAAAGGTCCAAATCATTCTGATTCTTCCTTCCATTTAGACTTTGTTTTGCTCCCTTGAGCTCTGGTACATAAGGTAATTAAAGTACAGTTACATATAAGGTAAACACTAAAGAAACAAATGGGATAATGATCATGAATATAATGAATGCTGCTTACTTTGGTGCCCTTTTGCTTCCTTGTCCTCTGTACATCAGAAAACATCCTTTAGACAGAAGATCAATTTGGTGATAAACAATAGTACGCAGATGGCCCATTCATGATCTTTGGAGCATGAAAAGGCTTATTGAAGCTGCAACAATTAGAAGAAATTATTTAAATGTCTTGTGTGAATTGATAGGCCGGGGAGCTGTAATTTAATGAAGGTGTTAAACCGTACTTTCCTCTAAAGTTATTCAGCTCAAGAATGTCTGGATTAATATAGACACATGTACTCATCCCAGTGTTACTAATGGTGTTTTCTGAAAAATGAATGACAAAGACAAATCATTAAAAGAAGAAAGCAACTGTGACACAACCATAGAACATATCAGTTGAAGTTAAATGTATCATACCGTAGTGCATAATTTTTGTGCTTGTGAATACGATGACAACAGGAGGGGGTAATTTATGGATTGCCTCTACATCAAATCGGTCTGCAAGTGATCTCCACAAAGTGACTTTTAAATCTTGTTTTCCTAGTAAAAATGACATACTTATTGTAATTTATAGCTGGTATATATACTAATACGATGATCATTTGTTCATATGTGATATATTCAGGGCAAGCAATCAATAACAACAATCACATATTTCAGGGCAAGCAATCAATAACAACAACTGAATTTATCATTTCTAACCCAAACAAACAGTAAAGATATCACACTTCAACTTAGCTAACAAAATTCCATGCCTTGTGTTTTGTATGTAGGTTGACTGTTTCTTTGCACGTCTTCCATCAATTGTCGTAAACTCTGATGGAGACACCATCTTCAAACGACCAACCAGGTCTAAAGAATTAGAAAATGGATCATTAGATCACCTGCACTTGTGATAATTGTTCAAAATCAATAACAGAGTATAAAAGCAAATAAAACAACATAATGATGAAACAGTATGCATAAATATTCCACATGTATAATACGTAGCCAGATAGTAACAACACGTCTAGTAAATGAGAAGACCGTAAAATGAATCCATTTCTCCATGGATAAGCAAAGACATCAAGTACCTGTCAGCACTCTGTCATCATCCTCCAGTTGTGGAAGCTGATTAAATTCCACAAAGTCAAACCAATATTCAGGAATTTGAGCATGTAACTGGCAAATGGTAACACGATAATTTTTGAAACAATTACCCGCACTGCAATTATAAATTCTTCAACACATCTTTATACACAATATTCTTTGTAAACGTATTTGGCATTTTTTCATTCAAAACAACAATTTTTATTCCTTCTCTAGAGGTTACTCTAGATAAAGCAACATACAATTGACCATGACTAAAAACAGGTTGAGGTAAATATAAACCAACCTGTTTTAACGACTGACCCTGACTTTTATTTATTGTCATTCCATAACATGCTCTAATAGGAAATTGCCTTCTCCTCAAAATAAATGGCCACTTTATGTCAGACCCAGTTAATACAATCCTAGGCAAAAAAACTTTCTGATTCATATGAGTTCCTGTTAACACTCTAGCCTCAATAATCTTCTCAAAAAGATTTGTAATGATCAACCTTGTCCCATTGCACAGACCATTTGTTTGGTTCAAATTTCTGAGTAACATAACAGGCATCCCTTTTTTCAAAACTAACTTATGTGATGGCAATCCACTTATTTCAATGCTGTTTAACAATTCTGGTGGATATGATAAACTCAAATTCTCGGCATTATCATTTGTTGAACATATGGAATCACAACTTAGGTAGCTCATCATATGACCAGGCAACAGATCTATTGCATAATTGTTAATCTCAGCCACAGTAACATTTTTAGGTGTGATGATTGCACGCTCTCTAATATAATTGAAATTGTTATAATTTCTTTCAAAATATGGGTATGTAGCATCAAATATAGACCGAATTGGATCAGGTGGGTTATCAATTAACATATCAGGCGGTATTTCTATCCATGCCGCATCTTTATCAAAATCATCACCTACATCACAAATATTTCCATCACCAACCTGTAATAACCATTTTGCAAACTCAGATATTTTCCTCTTCTCTTGTTCACTTATTCCTTTCTTTTGTAACCTCATATTCTCTGTGAGGTAAAAAACCTTAACAATGGCCATAACAAAGAATTGTTCAACGATGCTTCGATGACCTTACACTTTGTTCCCTCAGTCACAACTGGTAGTATTTGTCGAAAATCGCCACCAAGCACAATCGGCATACCACCAAACGGTGGAACAGTTCCTGATGTATAACAGTATGACAATATATCCCTAAGTGAAGTATCCAAAGATTCAAAACAACATTTATCAGTCATCGGTGCTTCATCCCAAATAATCAAATCTGTTTTTTCAATTAATTTTGCAAGATGTGTCCCCTTGGTTATTGAAGAAACGTTACCATCAATTAGATCAATTGGTATCTTGAACCTAGAATGAGCAGTTCTCCCATTAGGTAACAACAATGATGCAATTCCAGATGAAGCAACCGCTAA
>NC_020491.1:11505952-11530054 GCF_000184155.1 Fragaria vesca subsp. vesca
ATCATCTACACGATGATACGAGTCTCACTAGACTTTAGACGATTATGAGTGAGCTTGAAGACTTTGCTTTATCCTCATTAAAGCATCTTAACATCTTCTAGATGTAATTTGATTGATTGACCAAAATTCCATTTGCACTTTACACGACTCCAGGTCGAGAAAATGATTTGGTCTCTGAAAGTCTTTTTATCTCAAACTCCGACTTCAGGTGTTTTATGGTTTTCTTAATCTCTTCAAGAGTATCAATCAAATTCATGCTATTGACGTAGATCACCAAAAATTGCAAACCCGAAGTTTGTTTTCTTAATAAACACGCATGGGCATAGTCCATTGTTCATATATCCCATCCCAAGCAAATATTCACTTAGACAGTTAGACGGTTATACCAACTCCGTCTGGATTGTTTGAACCCCTAAAGTGAACTACTCTAGCAAATGGAGAGCGTGTTCTGTGGTCTAGAACTATTTGCATTGGGTAACAAAAGTCCTTCAGGAACCTTCATGTATATCTCTATATTCAGATCCTCATAGAGATAAGTTGTTACCACATTCATAGGCTGCTTATTCAGTTATTCGGAAACTACCAAACTGATAAGGTAGTGGAACGTTATGACTTCCATTACGGGAAAATACTTCTCCTCGTAATCAATCACAGGGCGTTGAGAAAATCCTTGCGCCATTAGAAGAGTTTTGTATATCACAATCTCATTTTTCTCATTACGCTTCCTTACAAGTACCCATTAAACTCTATATGCATGTTTAACATGGGGAGGTGTGAGAACAACAGGCCCATAACACCTTTCTCTAAGTTAAGGAATCTAATATGACCCGGATTGTTTCTTTCCTCTTTAGCCAGTCGTCTCTTCGTTGAGATCTATCAACGAATCAAGGTTCGACATCATCGCTTATTATAATTTCGGTGGCCACCGCAAATACATCATCGATGAACTCTCATTCCGATTCAATATCTCACTAAATTTACCGAGATTTTCTATTCTCGGGAGTGGGTTTAAATGTTGGAGCGTCCCCTAACTTCGTCTCTTCTAGGACGAACCCATAATCCGGATTAATCTCGTGAGTTGAATTGGTTTGAGATTGCGATGGATAAGAATCATTTGTGCCAAGTTTACCCTCTTCTAGGGATAAGAATCATTCGAACCTAATGGTCTACCTCGCTTCAGGGCAGGGACTATGACTGGTTAGCCGCCATGGCTGTACTTCGTCCAACTAGGACAATACGTCCTACGGGGATATTTATCCTTGCAGGTTTGCAGCAGGTATATATGATCTCGTCACTTTAACTAGATTTAATGAAGTGTCTGGCATATTCTAAGATACACTACATAGATCTAGAATTCTTTACACTTCAACTAGAAGTAGAATTCTTCGCATTTCAATATAACATGTGCGGTTTGGGGATCAAGATGAGACATTCTACACGTCGTTCATCAGGAACGCTCACGTTCTTATCTCCCCCTAACGGCGGGAAGACTGTCTCATCAAAGTGACGACCGCAAATCTAGCGGTATAGAGATCTCCTGTCAAGGGCTCTAAGGAGCACATAAATGGGTAGGGTACATAATCGACATATATGCCCATCATTTGTTAAGGACCCGATTGTGTACATTGTAGCGGCACAATTGGCATGGAGACTGTAAACCCAATACGTGTAAGTGCAAAAACATCAGGTTCACACCCAGTCACCAACTGTAACACGAAATAAGACGAGTAGCAGTGGGCCTCAACTGGACCGACATGGCTGCATGCAAGATTGCATAGCCCGACGCAAATAGTAAAAGCTTGGTGCACATTACTAAGGTTCTATATGCGAGACCATCTTGGGTTTGAACATAGGAAACTATATGTTTTACAAAACCCAAGGGATATGCAATAATCATCGAAAACCTTCAATGTAAACTCTCCGGCATTGTCAAGTCTTATAGACTTTATGGGATAATCCGAGTGGTGTTCCCTCTATTTCATAGGTGAGAGTTTAGCAAACGCAACATTTTCTTGTGGACAATAGTGTGACATCTGATCACTTTTGTCGATGCATCAACCAAAACCATTAATATTTAACTGGTCCGTATGGTGGTTGGATAGGTCCACGTATTTTTCTTTGCATTCTGTGCATAAAAAGATAATGTACATTCTAGTCTTTGCATGTGATGGTCTAGTATTCAACATTCTTAACGAGCAGCTTGATATAATGTGTCATTAAAGACAAAACCCTTATTCTGAGGGGGATGCCCGTGTGATAATTGAGTTGAGGATACGGTACATCATATGTTTTTCCTGGGTGCATCAAACACCAATACTATAGCTAGTATTTGCTCGAATCATTTAGCTTCCAGCTAATAAATTTTAATATCTTCAATATACGTTGTGGCCGCACATTTGAATGTTATACAAAGATATTACACCATTTTTCTAAACGGTTTCAACGTTTTAAGTATTGAATTTAATGAACTTACCTTTTGATAACGTTCTTCTGAAACGTAGAGGTATTTTGCCTTGTCAGCCAGACGAGAATGCTCAATTCCTTAATATTGATAACACGTATCAATTTTGATTTAGATTCTAGGGCATCAAGCCTTTTCATTTCAATATTCTCTAATTATGATTTGCTTCAGGCAAAGAAGATGTCTACTTCAAATAATTTCTTCTGGAGACTACCAATTAACATGATAAAAGCTACCGATTTTATCATGTCTAGTGAATTTTGGAATGAAACTTCAAGTTTCTTAATGGAGGGATTATCGAAACTACAAGTTTGATTTATATATGAACTACTGGTTCATTTCTGAACTACTGGTTCATTTCTGAACTACTGGTTCATTAGGTACATGTATTTTCAAATTATAATCATGTAACAATTGATGAAATCAATTCCACGCTACTAATTTAGCATAGTGAATATGTCATGTAATTATGTGTAATTGCTTCTAGCAATTAACTACACATTAAATATGGTGAATATATTAACAACAGCCATTATGAGAAAGTATTTGGAGTGCCTTATAGACATACATAATGACTAGGTACGAAAAACCAGTGTCATTGGATTATTTTCCTTTTTGTTTGATTCTGTTGGACCAAAGGAATTGACTGTAATTAAAGTGAAATAAATAAACCTAGCCTCTACATACTTTACAAGCCTACGGGGCACAATCTGAGAGAAATGTTGGGCTTTTAGGTCCCGTAGAGGGAGAGTAGGCCTACTGGGCTAAGAATGGTCTACCAAGAAATGCAATGTTATTAATCAACCCTTTCGGTAACTCCAATTGTATACGACCAGGTAAGCCATGATGAGGTGGTGGAGCGAGGCTCACTTAAGTACACATCCTCAAAAGTACTTGCCTAGACATCGCATCCAACTAGGTGAGCCTAGTTTGAGAAAAGTTATAATCATTGTCATGGACTCAAGGCGACACATGATGAGCTTATGTTCTAGCTTTGCAGCTTACGTCGAGCTTCTGGCTCAATTTCATTTATATTCATGCTTGATTTAAGCTTCTGACTTAACATCATTAATATTCACCAATGTAACATAAACCAGTGCAATATATGTTATTAAATCATAACAGACAAACTTAATGTGAAAGTAATTATATTAAACCAAAATAAATTAAATTATAACGGAAACAATTTAATTCTCATTGACATAATGTATATGCAATAAAATTGGTATTTACTGAACCAATAAATGTCAACACTGTAGCGGTTACATGCAAAATAAATTCATTTGCATCATTAATTGCTTCCGGCAAAATGCGTCATTACATCCCCATAACAATTCATATAAATGATAACATAATAGAGAATTGATTTAAATAAAACTGACGCAATTTGAATTTGGTAATTAACCGACATTTAATATATGACATAAATTACTAAATAAATATCACTTATGCAGCGGTTAAGTATGTACCAAAGACAATGAGTACAAATCTCATTAATGCTTCTAGCATTACACATAGGTATTAAATTGGATAAATGCTTCTGGCATAACGTTTATGTAATAATCGCATAATTAAAAATCAAAACTCATGCTTCTAGCATAATGGATTATAATGACATAATTTAATTGGTATAACCGAAAATTAAACTCATATCGTCTATTGTAATTTGCACAATAATTTGACCCATAATGCTTGTACCATAACATATGGGTTATAACTTGGTAAATGCTTCCGGCATTACATGCCCTTAAATGCTTCCGGTTATAACGTCTTTATACATGCCCTTAAATGCTTCCGGCATTATATTCCCTTAAATGACATTGAATTTAACACAATTCAAATCTGTAACTGACAAAACGTATATATTAAGTCACAATTAAGTAACATAATCAGTGCTACGCGTCATTATACAAATGACGTTACATTTCTAAATGGATTTTATTCAAACCTCATTATGAGCAATGTTAATTTGTATCACTAAATGCTTCAGGCATAAATATTCCATATATGTAACCGTTGATATAAATGACAAAATTAATGGTCCTACATTACCGGTTACATGCATTACTTCCAGAATGCATTCACGCTCTTGTGTTCGAATGTCAGAGAATGATAGTGGATCTGAAGTTCGTTCATCCATGCGCCTTTTGGTATGTACTACTAGGCATGCGATTGGGCTTATTTCGGTGGCTACTGGCCTCCCTGAAGATTTTTATGTCTTCTATTTCAATCACAAAACATGAACAAATTTATATACCACATACGTATTTATCATCTGAATAAATTAAGAATATAAATTTAGGTCTTCATGCATCGTATATAGATTTCAAAATGCAACCAAAGACAATGGGTTCATGCTTCATGGTGATTTGTTTATCATATAATCAAGGCTAGCAAATATGAATTGGAATTAAGATAAGAAAACGTTACTCATTGCAGAACGGATAATCTCCATCTTTTATGTGTAGAACGGAGAATGCCATTTGTGTAGCTACTCAGCCAATCCAAGAGCTTGGTTAGATAATGATCCTCATATGGTTGATCATCGATTTCAGAGCTTTCCATGGCAATGTAGAGCGAATTCGATGAATCAAATTGAAAGATGCTTTTAGAGTTTCACATGCAATAGAAAACAAGATAATATTAGAACTATTCGTGCTGATAACGTGTTGTAAAACAAAAAGAATAGGTTGAGAAATGAGAGAAACAACCAAGAGAATGAGAGAATATGAATATCTTATTGAGTAGGGAACTATCTCTTATATAGAGATGAGGCTATGATGTAAATTACAATAACAACCCTAGTCGGCTAATTACAAGAATGCCCACTAAGTAATAACTATTTACAACAATGCTGGTTTTTTTTGCTTAATTGAACATGAGATAAACAAAAGTATTTAGTGTGAGCAGTTCATCAGGTCTAGCTTCTTACTTTACCTCACCCTTAAACTCTCCCTACATAGATTGCATCCATTGATTCCATAATCCAGTTATTGCACTTATTGCATTTCACTCCAATTAGTGCTCAATGCAGCAACCCATTGTTGTGTCAATATATTAACATTCTTGCATGGCTGTACATGATCGATAAGATGGTAGAGATTCTAGTGAGGTATATCAGCTTAGGGTCTCTTTACACATGAAAACTTTATTATGTATAGGTTTTAGGTGCATGTTGAAAGAAGGCAGGTCTCTATTGGTTGTATCTCTCTACAGTCTTAGTCATTGTGGAGAAACTTTCAAAGTGCACCCTGATAGACTGAGAGATGTTAATTTGATCTTGAATCAGAACTGAAGAGCGCACTGGGATACTGCCAACTGCACACTGCAACTTAATTCCACCAACACTTGTTCCTGTTTATCGAAACTTTTCCCATCGGTTGTTTTTGGTACTTCAAAACAGGTATTTGTATCCCTGACCCGAGCCGAATCAGTAACAGATTCCAACTGAAATAGGTATATAAATCAGTGCAAAGTTACCATTAAATCAAATAGGTTGATAAGTTACTAAAATCCCTTATGCTGTTCGTCAAAGAGTAATGTCTGCAAGCATTACATTCAAGTTTAGGACGCAAGATAATAACAATGAGGAACTGGCATTACTATATTGTAACAGACAGTCTACATATTACACATTCCTATCCCAGACCTTAAGGTACATCAGATTATACCTGTTTAAGCAATTTGGCTCTTGGCTCGATCCCTCTCGACCTTGTCTCCCACACACTCAAATCCCCCGGTGGTTTTCACCGTGTAATCATCTGCCTTACAGGTGCTGACTGAACAAGTGTGCATTGAACTGTGGTGTTCCATGTCTGCATTGGTAACCGGTCATCATAACTTACATCTATTTCCGTTCAGGAATACAGCACATCAACTAATATTCCTTACTGCCTATCGACAATCTTTCAAGATCAAGGCAAAATGCCTTCCAGGATTTGACCCTATCACCCCGAGGGATCAGACTTCAGGCTGTGGGAAGAATATGGTTGCAAATGTTTGCAATTCAGAGAATGAAAACTTCACATACATCATGCGAGAACTGCCCAGCACAAGATGGAAAAATTATGCACATGACTTTGTCATTATCAGACAAAGAAGAATGCAACTAGGCCTTCTTGGAGGATTGCAATTGTGAAGCCGCAATTTTTGTAGATGGAAGCTGCAGAAAGAAGAGGCTTCCTTTGAGCTATGGAAGAAGACGGTTGGACACTTCAAGCTCAGCTTTCATCAAGTTTGGTATTTCTATACCTCCAACTACAGATAATTTCCTTTTAGAGGGAAGTAAGAAAAAGGTCAAAGTTGCAGTCCTTATTTTCGGAGTTTCATTTACTGCTTTAGGGTCCATTTTGTTGGTGATCTCTGTAGTTGCATTTTGGAAACATAAAGTTTGGGGTTATAAAGGATGAATCATGAGCTCAATGGTGATGTTGGATGGAATGACGAGGAAGTAGCTTCGCGACCATATGCATATGAACAGCTAGAGAAGATGACTTTAATTCTTAATACTCGCCCTCAAGTTGGAGAGTGAATATCACAAACTCCCAACTTGCGAATTATAGGACTGAAAATTTCTTTTCCCAACGTTTTTAGTAAAAATATCTGCTAACTGATGTGACTCATGTGAGGAATTGACAAACCTCGTAGTAACAAAATCATCTTGGATTGTATCTCTAATGAAGTGACAATTCATTTCAATGTGACTTGTTCTCTCATGAAAAACAGGATTGGCAGCAAATATGTAAGGCTACCTTATTATCACAATGCAGGTTTTGGATGCAACACACCTAAGTCCCGAAGAAGATCGATATCACAACCAAGTTAATTAATTCCCGGATAAGTAATGTCAGGTCTTGAAATCGTCAGATAAATTAACCTCCTAACCAGCCTCCTATATTGTGATGGATCTTTGAGCAAATCACTTTTATTGGACAATTTCAATCCACGTTCCATGGGCGTATCAACTGGAGCTGCACCTAAAAATCATGCATCTTTAATCCTTGAGGCACCCGGATAGGCCAGGGTCTTATTCAAACTTAGCGAACAATTGTCGAGATGCTTGCTTCAATCCGTACAAGAACTTATGGAGGCGACAAACTAAGTGTTCCTTCCGATCCCCTGTTGTCGAGAGCGGCCAATGCCAACCAGCAGCTAAAGCAATCAAGCAGCGAACTGTGATCATTTTAGCAGTGGGAAAAACGTCTCTTGATAATCCACACTCTCCATTTGAGTAAAACCTTTTGCCACCAAACAAGCTTTATATAACGCTTGACTGAACCATCAGAACGATGTTTGATCTTGTAGACCCAATGACAATCTATGAGTTTCTTGTCGGCCGGTAGAGAATTAAGGGTCCATGTTCTATTGTCATGGAGAGCCTCTAACTCAGAGTGCATGGCCTCTTGCCATTCAGGATAGGGAGCAGTTGTATGATTCTTGTTGATTAGCAACAACTTCCATCGGGTTCACATTACGAGGAAAACAACTAATGATTGCATTCTTAGTCAACAAAGGACCAAAAATGGGAAGCATAGCATGTTCTCTGAGAAAATATTTGAATGCCGTTCATCCCGCTATTGCTGGTGAATTTGTAAGTTCAGCTTTTTAGGTAGGACAAAACACTACAATGATTTTAACTGTGAGTGAAACCATATTGTTTAATACAAATTCCACATATTTCTTATTCCTCAACTTTACCATCTAATTAATTACTTGTACTTGATTCAACAATCCATTTTGCTGAAAAGTGTCCTTGAAGTGCAAAGTATAAGTAATTAAGTCTGAACCACCAACTCCTAATTATTTTTTTTTTTGAAACAAAAACTTTTTTAGTATAAACTCACGCACCCTACATATGTTGGTGAGGTTTGAATTCATGACCTAAACATTGTTGGTTAGTCTAATGTTGCATCGTAATTTTTTTCGATCATATGTATATAAATTCAAAATCTTAACATTCAAACTGAATTGTTACTTCAACTAATCAAATTCATCAGAAAAAAAAACCTTAAATAGACGATGATAAGTTTGTTACGTTGATTGATTAATCACTTGTTACGTGGATTGATTAATCACTTGTCCTACTACCAAGGATTATAAAAGCTACTACACAATTGTCATTAGCTAGAGTAACACTAGAGCCCTACATTTCTTATTAGCTAAATTCATTAGAGTTCTTATCTTTACTCTTTTAACTCAGTGTGGAATTTCTCAGCAACTAAGTAAAAATGGAATGTCTATTGCATCTTCAAACCTAAAGAAACATGTTTCAGGGATCTGCAAGCCAAGAATAAGACATAAGCAAATATAATACCACCATGTTGAACTAGCATAGGTATATATGTTCATCAAAGTTCATATTTATGCATAAGCCTTATTTGAATGTACTCTTACATGATCATCAGTTTATTGTTGATTGAAGACAATCTCCAAGACCTACAAAAAAATCAAACTAGGTGAATTGAACTAAAGAAAGATTCTAGAGACATGCAATTAGTTCATTACAGTACATTAGTTATCAATATTAGGAGCTCTGTAGACGAAGTCTCTCTTAAAATTAAACGAAAACGGAAGAATACGTTATGCCTACTTGAACTTTCAGTATGAAGAGGTAAAACTCACAATTCTTGCAGAAGTTACAGGATTTCGGTTGAATTGCAATGTTTATTTATGTAAGCAATCCACAAGCTTCCCCACTCCACAGAAGTCCCCCGGGAGTTGAACACCATACCAACCCTCTCAACCTTAGAACCATAATAATCTGTCGTTTAAATTGCATAAAAAAAACAACATAATTACATAAATACAATAAGAAGCAGCAACACACAATTTCTAGATATAAGATGAAAGACAAAATTAATATGTTGCAGCATAAAACAAGAAAATTTCTCTCTTTGTTCTTTTTTAAGTAATGTCCAATATCAAATAGTAAGAAAACCAAAATCGCAAGTGTGCCTAATTAATGAACATATCTAAATGAGCAAATAATAAGCAGCAAGATGGAAACTGAATTGCTCACCAATTCACACACGGCTCTATAGTCAAAATGGACCATCAATGCATGTCTTCCGACTGCAGGGTAAGAAACTCCTTGTAGTCTGCATATACTAAATATCTTAAACTCATGACATGCGTATTGTTAATGTATATACTAAATATCATAAATAAACCGATATTTTGTCGTAAGACCAAGGTGAATGTGTCTCAAAAAACTTGTTTATCAATTTCAATATGGTATTGATATTTAAAGTGTTGAATTGGCGTGTGCTTGTCGGCGTGCTATTGAGTAATGACTTTTTCGGTAGCTAGCCTTAAGGCAAGACGGCCTTTATGTACTACTTGTTGAAATTTATTAATGGATGACATATTCGATCAGCTCAAAAGTGAAAAGTGGAAGAACAAAACCTTCCACACGTCAAAAGAATTTTTCTTGTTTTAACAGTGTTTAGGGTACCTTAAAAGCTTCCTAGCTAGGCTTAAAAGTTAACCTGTCGGTGCATGTGAAATGCTACAACTATGGACCTGGCCACTTTCACAGCTTCAGACCTAGGTTGGGGAGCACACCCAACTAGGCAAGAATCACTAAGCCTGCCACCTATATTGGTTACAAATTGAAAGATTTAATTTCACTTATTTTTCTTTGTCTTGCTTATTTTCATGTATTAGATCAAATATAAGAGAAATTCGTCTGAATGGTATACAAACTTTTGCTCCTTATAAACTTTGGTATACCAAGTTTTAAAAATATTATATTGGTATCTCATGTTCCATCCCGACCTAAAATTGATATTTATGGCCATTAAGATTGCTAATAAAGAAGGATATAATGCACTAAAACGTTTTTTGGTTTGAAAATAGAGATTCACTTGGGGAATTGCCTTACTGTTTCCCTAGGAGAGATGAAGTTAGCTAATCCATGCCAAGTCAACATTCCAATAGAACCTAAACACAAGGCAAGATTTTGTATAAGTTGAAACACGCTGCACTTGAAAATGATGCAAGTGAACATCACTTAGTCTTTGCCTTGACAAGGATAGTCCATACTTTTCTTCGTCTTTTAAATTTTAAATACGATTTTGGATTCAAAGTACAGACCAGACCGTGTAGACCTGTCATCAGACTTTGTTTGGCTGATTAAAGTTGTGATGAACATTTTCCGAATACCAATTGCATATTTGCATACAGAAGAAAAAGTAACGAGTTTAATAGTTCTTCAGTTGTAGCTTCTTACTTAATCCACCCTTTAACTCTCTTCATTGCATCCATTGATTCGATATTGCATTTCACTCCAATTAGTGCTCGATGCAGCAACCCAACACGATTAATTGTTGTGTCTATTAACATACATGATAAGATGGTAGAGATTCTAGTGAGGTAAATCAGCTTAGGGTCTTTTATACATGAAAACTTTATTATACATAGGTTCTCTTTTTTTCTTTTTTTTCTTTTTTTTTTGGTGAGAAAGGAATTCATTAAAAAGGGCAAAGCCCAAAACATTACACAGGCCAGCAAAACTGCAAAGCCCAGAGAGAATGAAGAAGAAAAACTGAAGCCTTCATCTCAGATTCTAAGAAAAGAGAATGCAGAAGGACATCAGTAACAAAAAATGGAGGAAACCAGAGATGGCTTCCAACTAAACTACCACCGACGGTGGACATGGCAAACCGTCGTTCCGGAGTACATTCGAGAGAGATGATGGTGGCCGGTTGACCCATCGGTTAAGACCCATTATCCTTTTTCCAAGCAAAGCTGCAGCATTTGCAACTTGGTTTGCTTCACGGGGAATCCAGTCCCAGGTAATGGAATTGAAAAAGGCAGGTTTTTTATTGGTTGTAGCTCTCTACGAAGTGTTTTTGACATTCTAGAGAAACTTTCAGAATGAAAGTGCACTTGATAGAGTGATAGATTGATGTGAATTTGATCCGTGAATCAGAACTGAAGTGTGCTCGGACAGTTCCAACTGGCAACTCCAACTTAATTCCACCAACCGCTTCCTGTTTATCGGAACTTTTCCCGTCGGTTGTTTTTTTTACTTCAAAACTGGTATCTGTATCATGTCTGCATTGCACTGAGGTGTCTCATGTCTGCATTGGTAACCGAAGATCATAACTTGCATCTGATTCCGATCAGGAATATAGCACATCAACTAATGTTCCTTATTGCCTATGAGTGGCCACTTCCACTCGTAGACATCAAGGCAACAACACAACAGTGACAGTGAGGAGTTCTAATTATAATTGAATTAGAAATCACCATGATCTAAGTATTCCTTTGATTTCAAATTCTCGCATCCACATTTGGAACCCTTTAAAGGAGCAACATAACCAACATGAATCAAAATTCGTTTGCAAAAGATAGGGTAAGTTGAAAAGTTGAATTAGTGGAAGCAAAAGCCTGACCAGTTGAGTGAAATTGGTGCATGATTTAGAGTTAACTTGTTTATCAAAAGGTGGATGTTAGTCCTTGATCTTAAAAGAGAGGAACAATGGGTTAACTTTGAGATAATTTAGTCGGGTAACAGATGTTTTGAAGTGTTGAGACATCTTACAAGATGAGTTTGAGGAAGGCTAATGAGTTAACAACCAATGTACGATTATTTATTGAGAATGCTAAGTCTCTGATGACAAGTCCACTCGGTTTTCTGCATCCTTTGAATGTGAACTCCAGCAAGTAATGTGAAATTACTAGTATGGTATTATTACTTCGTTTTTGAAATCTAATGCAGTCCTGTCAATTCAAGGAATCAAAAATAGTATATCAAACTTTATCATGGGAAGAAAAGTCTAGAGTGCTACTCCGTCAACGGCGCCTAGGCAAGACATACGAGTCTGAATTCACTTCCATCACTTTCAACTGCACTGGAATTTTCAGTCTCTGCATTGATGTGGACTTCTGTTTAGGTTCTAAGAAATATAGGAATGTTGACTTGGCCAACACAACCTGCAATTTGTGAGGACCTTGGAAGCTAGACTATTGAAGTTTTGATAGACTTTGAATTGGATCACTTCCAATCAACCTTATATCTTGTATTAAATCAAGAACGAAGGAGAGAAAATACTCAAATATAGAGAAGTATTACCAGTGAGATATTCTTGCATGGCTTTTCTTGTAGCCTGTCTTCTTGCCTTTGCATTTATCCTGAATGCTGAAGCACAATCAGCACCATCTAATATAAGCCCTGGATCTTCTTTAACACCCAATTCCAACTCCTCATGGTTGTCAAGCTCTGGTGTGTATGCCTTCGGCTTCTATAAGCAAGGCGATGGCTATGCTGTGGGGATAGTACTTGCTGGAATGCCTGAAAAGACTGTAGTCTGGACTGCAAACCGCGATGACCCCTTGGTCTCGGACAATGCCACCTTGCTCTTAACAGCTGACGGGCTTTCTTTGCAACCAACACAAGGGAAACCATTGGTGACAAGTATTACTCAGGCAGTTTTCTCTGCTTCCATGCTTGATTCCGGTAACTTTGTACTATACAACTCTGATCAGGAAATAGAATGGCAAAGTTTTGACTCTCCAACTGATACCCTTTTGCCGAATCAAACTTTGAGAGCAGGGGAAGAGCTTTACTCTGCTAAATCCAAGACTAATAGCTCAACTGGCATTTTCCGTCTCAGTATGCAACGCGATGGTAACCTTGTTCAGTACCCGGTAGCTACCACGGCAGCTACCACGGATGATGCTTACTATGCAACTGGCACATATTTAAGGGGAGACAATGTGACACTACATTTGGATGCTGATGGCCATCTCTACTTGGTGAACAACACTGGTTTCACTATCTTCAATCTTACGAAGGGAGGTGATCCTGCTGATCAAGGGAAATCTTATCTCATGAGACTTGATGTAGACGGAATTTTTCGCTTGTATTCGTATAGTTTGAAGCAGAATGGAAACTGGTCAATTGAGTGGGAATCTAGTTTAGATCAGTGTAACCCTTTAGGTCTATGCGGATATAATAGTTACTGTGTCACGATGGATCTAGAAGCTGAATGCAAATGCCTTCCCGGATTTGAGCCTATCACCCCAGGGGATCAGACTTCAGGCTGTGGGAGGAATATGGTTGCAGATGTTTGCAATTCAGAGAATGAAAATTTCACATGCATCATGCAAGAACTGCCCAACACAAGATGGAAAAATTATGCATACATGACTTTGTCCTTATCAGACAAAGAAGAATGCAACAAGGCCTGCTTGGAGGATTGCAACTGTGAAGCTGCACTTTTCGCAGATGGAAGCTGCAGAAAGCAGAGGCTTCCTTTGACCTATGGAAAAAGAAAGTTAGACACTTCAAACTCAGCTTTCATCAAGGTTGGTATTTCTAAAACTCCAGCTACAGATGATTTCCTTATAGAGGGAAGCAAGAAAAATGGTCGAGTTGTAGTCCTTATTCTTGGAGTTTCATTTACTGCTTTTGGGACAATTTTGTTGGTGAGCTCTGTAATTGCAGTTTGGAAACATAAAGTTTGGGGTTATAAAAGGATGAATCAGCTCAATGGTGATGTTGAATGGAATGAGGAGGATGTGGCTCCGCGACCATATGCGTATGAACAGCTAGAGAAGATGACTGATAATTTCAAGGAGGAGGTTGGTAGAGGAGCTTCTGCAACAGTTTATAAAGGGGTGATGCTGAGTAGCCAAAGGCTAGTTGCTGTGAAGAAGCTAGATAAAGTTGCAGCAGAAGGAGAAAAAGAATTCCAGACTGAGATGAAAGTTATTGGAAAAACCCATCACCGCAGTTTAGTACGTTTGCTTGGGTACTGCCTGGATGGACCAAAGAAGCTTCTGGTATATGAGTACATGAGCAATGGATCACTTGCAGATATACTCTTCAAACATGAAAGGAAACTTTATTGGGAAGAAAGAATGGGAATTGCTCGAAACATTGCACGAGGCTTTCTTTATATGCATGAAGAATGTGATACACAGATCATCCACTGTGACATAAAGCCTCAGAACATACTGATGGATGAGAACATGTGCCCCAAAATCTCGGACTTTGGTTTGGCAAAGCTGCTTCAGCAAGACCAGACTAGAACCACTACCGGCATTAGAGGGACAAAAGGGTATGTTGCGCCTGAGTGGCATAGGAAAATGCCTATAACAGTTAAAGCAGATGTTTACAGCTTTGGAATTGTGCTGTTGGAGATTGTATGTTGTCGAAGGAATGTGGACTGGAGTCTACCTCAGGAGGAAGCTATCTTGGATGAATTAGTTTACCATTACTTCGAGAGTGGTGAGCTCAGCAAATTGGTTAGGGATGAAGACATAAACCGAAGGCAATTTGAAAGGGCAATTAAAGTGGGACTTTGGTGCATACAGGATGAACCATCACTTCGTCCGTCTATGAAGAAAGTTCTGCTTATGTTGGAAGGGACTGTAGACATCCGAGTTCCTCCTAATCCAAGTTCGTTTCTCAGTACCATCTAAATTGTGTTTGAGCCTCAGGTACTCATCTATTCATGAAACCAACTGATTGAGCCTCATATAATGTGCACCAACTGTATGTAATCATCTTGTATTCATGATGTGTTTCCATTTCCATTGTATCACAACTCTCATTTGTCAAACTGTAAGTTCATACAAATGTGACTTCCTTTTCTTTCTTTCTTTGGTGCAATGATCTGCAATCTTTGTTCATTCTAAGACTGCTTTTGTGTATAATCCCAAACTGGCTGCAGTTATTTCATGCCAATGCAATCCTGTATGCAACAATGTTATCAAAAAAAAAAAAAAAAAATACTTGTATGCAACAAAATATCAGAAATCATTCCATAGACCACCAAGTCAGAAACCAACTGTTCCCGGGAGATTTGCAGATCAAAAATTGCAGCTGCATTTTAGTTCGACATATTCTACATGTTTGACGCAACTAGACTATAATGCAATCTCAAAATAGAGATCCATTTGGGGCATTGCCTGATTGTTTCCCTAGGAGAGATGAAGTTAGCTAAGGCATGCCAATTGCCAAGTCAAAATTCCAATAGAACCTAAACACAAGGCAAGATTGTGTATAAGTTGAACACGCTGCACTTGAAAGTGATGGAAGTGAACATCACCTTGTCTTTGCCTTGACAAGGATAGTCCATACTTTTCTTCCTCTTTTAAATTTTGAATTCGATTTCGGATTCAAAGGACAGACCAGACCGTGTGGACCTGTCATCATGCCAAGTCTTCTGCACTAAACATATAGTGCACAGTCCCAGAGCCTAACCTTGAGAAAAACACTAGGAATACACGGTGCTCTAAGTTTTGCATCTTTTATTTACTACAGATTCCTTAATGCTAGCGTTAGAAACTAGAGAGTAGCTCTTATTCAAAAAATAAAAAAATAAAAAAAGTTAGAAAGAAGCTCATACCTTAAAAAGCTTCTCTGTGAAGAAGTTTACAAAGTAGCAGTACACAAATTATGATGACCCAAGAACATACATGGAATGAAGTTTGAAAAGAATTCCTTCTATTGAAAAAAAAAAAAAAAAAAAAAAAAAAAAAAGGTTTTAAATCACATCGATCAAATGCGAAGCTCAAACCACCTGAGAATCTAGATGGTACTGAGAAATGAAACCGGACTAGGAGGAACTGGGATTTCAACAGTCCCTTCCAACATAAGTAGAACCTTCTTCATAGAAGGACGGAGCGACGGCTCATCCTGGATGCACCAAATTCCGACCTTAACCACCCTTTCCAATTGCCTGCTGTCCATGTCTTCATCCCCAACCAATTTTCTGAGCTCACCACTCTCAAAATAATGGTAGACCAATTCATCCAAGATAGCTTCATCATGAGGAAGGCTCCAGTCCACATTCCTTCGACAGAATACTATCTCCAACAGCACAATTCCAAAGCTGTAAACATCTACTTTAACTGTTACAGGGATTTTCCTATGCCACTCAGGTGCCACATACCCTTTAGTTCCTCGAATACCAGTACATATTTGGGTTTCGTCAGGCTGAAGCAGCTTGGATAATCCAAAGTCAGTTATTTTTGGGCACATGTACTCATCCATCAGTATGTTTTGAGGCTTTATGTCACAGTGAATGATCTGTGTATCACACTCTTCATGGAGGTAAAGAAAACCTCGTGCTATTTTGCGAGCGATTCCCATTCTTTCTTCCCAATGAAGTTTCCTCTCAGGTGTGAAGAGTATATCTGCAAGTGAACCATTGCTCATGTACTCATACACCAGAAGCTTCTTAGGTCCGTCAAGACAATACCCAAGTAAACGGACTAAGTTCCGGTGATGAGTTCTGCCAATAACTCTCATTTCAGTCTGAAATTCTCTGTCACCTTCAGCTGCAACTTTCTCAAGTCTCTTGACAGCAACTAGTTTTTGGCTATTTCCAATCACCCCTTTGTATACTGTTCCTGAGGCTCCTCTACCAACCTCTTCATTGAAATTATTAGTCATCTTTTCTATATCTTCATAAGCATATGGCCGTGGAGTCACATCCTCATTCCACTCAGCATCACCATTGACCTCACTCATTCTTTTATATGCCCAGACATTGTTTTTCCATAAAACAGTTACAGAAATCACCAACAGAATGAACCCCAAAGCAGTAAATGACACGCCAACAATCAAGAATAAATTTCTACCATTTTTCCTGCTTCTTTTCGGAACAACTGCACGTGGAGCTGGAGGTGCAGAAGACATGACAACCTCCTTGAGGAGAAGTATCTTTGATGTACTCTCATCTCTTCTTCCATATCTCAAAGGAGGCCTCTGCTTGCTGCAGCTTAAACCATCGAAAACTGCAGCCTGACAGTTAAAATCACCCAAACAGGCCTGTTTGCAATCTTCTTTGCCTGAAGGTTTCAGAACCATATACGGCTCATCCTCCCATTTTGTGCTACCCAGTTCTTGCATGGTGTAGTTGCAATTCCAATTCTTTGATTTGCAAACATCTCCAACAGAAGAATTTCTCTCACAACCTAAAGTCTGATCTCCCGCGTTGACATATTCGAATCCAGGAAGACATATACAGTCAATTGCTGCTCCCATTGTGACACAGTAGCTATTATATCCACATGCACCTTGAGGGTCACATCTATCCTGTGAAGATGACCATTCAGTGGACCAATTTCCTTTCTGTTTCAGATCATACGAATAGACACGAAAAATTCCATCCGCATCAATTCTCATAAGATAAGACCTTCCTTGAGTTGGAAGACCTCCGAGGCTGAGATTCAATAAATTTCCATCACCAGTACCATTGAGCAAGAAGAGACGGCCATCAACACCTAGATTTAGCGACACATTTGGTCCTGCTGTAAACGTATTAGACGCATAATAAGCATATTGAGTACCACCATCTGGTCCAGTATCCACAGGGTACTGGACAAGGTTTCCATCACCTTGCATAGCGAGACGAAAAGTGCCTGATGAGTGATCAGTTTCTGATTTAGCAGACACAAGTTCCTTCCCTGCTATCCCTGCTATCAGTGGTTGATTGGGCAACAAGGTATCAGTTGGGTACTCAAAGCTTTGCCATACTATAGCCCGACTCGCATTGTACAGCACAAAATTACCCGAATCCAGCATCGAAGCAGAGGAAACAAGCACCGGAGCATCAACCACCAAACTTTGCCCTTGTGTCGACTGCAAGGCAATCCCATCACTTGTGAAGAGCAAGCTGGCATTGTCCGAGACCAGTCGACCGTCTCGATTTGCGGTCCACACTACAGTCTTTTCGGGGATTCCGGCAATAAATATCCCCACAGCAAAGCCATTGCCTTGCTTGTAAAAGCCAAAGGCATACATACCAGAACGAGACAACCATGAGGAGTTGGTAGTGGGTGTTAAAGCAGAGCCCCGGCTTATATTAGACTGCAGTTGTTGTGCTCCAGCATAATTGAAGAACGCAAAGGCAAGAAGATAACAAACCACAAACGCCATGTCTCAATCTGTTTTTTTTCCCCTTAAAACAGTCCACAAAATTGGTTGTTTGTAAGATCTTATTCTAAAGTTGCTTTAATATAAGCTCTACTGGTAGTAATAATGCTGTAGGAGCTCGTTCTCTGTAGGAATGACTTGCATTAGCCAAGTCAAGTATCCTAAAACCTCACAAATGCGCGTCTTTTGCAAGTTGTGTCAATAGTCTGAAACTTCTTAAAGACTTGAGACCTAAAGACACGGCAAATTAAGACTAAAACTTCCAATGAACTTGAAAGTGATGGGGCAGTAGTTTCTCATGCCTTGACTGGGATGACATTGATTTTTCTTCTTCTGCTAATCACTAAACTATAGTTCTGGTTCGCAATTCCCACAGGTCTAATGTTATCATACAATATCTTAGAAAAGATGGTCTGGTATAATAGCAATTCACTAAACTATAGTAATAGCAACCTTCAGGCTGTAGGTGTAGTTACTGTTCAGGAAAAGATGGTCTGGTATCGTAAAAACAAATTGATCATGTGAACTTTGGTAGCTTTTCTCACTGAAAGTTTCATGTGAAAACCAATACCTCAGCTAAGACAGAAATTAAAGAGCAAAAAGGGAATCAACAATGAAATTATACGCTAGATCAAGACAAAAAAAATCTGACCAACCACCACTGTTTCAGCAATTACCTTCAACCTATGGTTGGCATGGGGATGAGGAGCACGTAGCCTATGAGGGAGGGACTTTATACTTCCGTTTATCAAACGTGAAAATTAGGGCACGATGGATTTTTCAGGCAGTACAGGGATGAGGCAAATCCCCCATTTTCCGGTGAGGACATCCCCTATGGTTTTTGCCATCCCTAATGCTATTAGCAATTGCAGATGCTGTACAGGCATTACAAAGGTGACTACACAAGCAGTAACTTGCCTAATAGATGTAAGTTTTAGTTGGTGAACAAAGAAATGAATCTACGCAGTAGATTACATTGAGCCTAGAAGTTCTGAATTCCTCGCTCCAAAGTTTAGAATCTTTACATAGAAGAAAAATCCAATGGGACACATCTATCACTTCTAGCAAAGAGGATCTGAGAGTTGATGCCAAAGCAACAATGATTCAAGTCTTGCTGAATAGAAAAATGTGAATTTTTAAAAATAATTGAAGCTGAAAACAAACCAATCTAAAAGAGGTTTACACATTATGACAGATCCAATCTGCATTTATGCAGAACTTAGATGAACTGAACCAACCAGATTTGATTTCTCAGGTTCAAAACATCCGAAGTCAACAGTAACGATTTATGGAGGAATGAATGTGTCATGACCTAATTGCAACCAGAACTACAATGTAACTAAAATACACTAGGAAGCAGATAGAGTTGGAGGGTTAGAAAAATCTCCACCCAACTTCAATGCTCTATAAATAGGGGGTGAGGCTATTAGAACCCACAAATCATTATCCACTAGCTTCTGCATAATTTGATTTCAACCAAACTTTTAGGGAAAGAAAGAATCAAAAATTTTTGTTTCCCATCCCTACCTCTAAATCATGAGGCCATGTCAATAGCACCTATATAACGTGCAGTCACCCATGTGTTCTGGACCACCACAATCCAATTAATCAGTAGCTAATGCCATGATTTAAATTTTAATTAGGAAACTTTATGTTCAAACATGAGAAGTTCAAATATATTTTACAAAAAGACAAAAAAAAACCTTGTAAAGGACTACCTGAATCAGTGAAGATTCAATAGGAAGATTAATGGCTATTTGAAATAGCCATCTAAGATGAATGGCTGGTTGATTTTCAATAGTAGGCAAACATAAAAACTATTACATGGTGAAATAGCCAACCCATTACTGTCCATCTAAGATGAATGCCTGGTTGATTTCCGATAGTAGGCAAACATATTAATGGTTTTCCGTGAAATAAACTGGAAATGAAAACATTCAACATATGTTGATGTCCTGCTCCTAGCAAGGGTTGAGAAAGGGATTTGTATGTAGGGAAAGTAACTTACCAAGATGCTTTCATCACAAATAGATTGGTTTGAACTTTGGAGAAAGCAAGAGCTGCAAGGTTATCCAACTTCAACGATGATAGCGCCTAGAAGTTCAGATTCCTTAAAAAGCGAGTTTACAAAAGGTAAATACAGAAGTTGCAGGCACCATTGAAATTTAAGGGGGGAAAATATAGCAACACAACAGACATTGTAGTTGATGTGTACATACTTTTGTTCACAAGAAAAAGTAAGCTGCATAGTATAGTAAGGTATAAGATCTATCTAAAAAGGTTTATGAGATAAAGGGGAAAACGAACTATGAAGGGATTAATATTTGAGACAGTTAAAATGTAATCATAGTATTAGTTGATTACATTTAAGCATAATTTGCATTTATAAATAACTTTTTGTTGTAAACAGGGAAACAATACAAAGCAGCTAAACTATCGGTAGGAAACTTTTCCACACATACTTGGATAAATCAACTATGCCATGGCTAGGTGCTAACATCAGGTAAGCTTCACAAGTTCTCTCCCGATTCAAATTTACATCTCTCGCTCTATGCGCTGCACTTTGAAGCTTTATCCAGAATGTCAAAAACACTTTGTAAAGTCATCTCCTCTACAATAACAACCTTGTCTCTTGATTTAGAACCACATCCAATAGAAACCTGCCTTCTTTTTACACCCAACACCTGTAATTTGAGAAGAACTTAGCTATGAAGTTTTCACATGTGAACATTGACACGTGACTAGACCATATAGCGCATCAAACATTTTACAGAAAATTTATTAGAAAAAACTATGTTACGAGACATTCATGAGAATAAACATCAGAATGTTGAAAGTTTAGGCCCCATTATGCATTACAGAAATCACTGATCTTCTCCCAATAAGAAACAGATATGAATGTTCATCATACTTTCTTCAACTTCTGTTCAGTGTTTATTGGGGAAAATATAAAGTTTTGCATGGATGTGACCTTCAGAAGATAAATAGTTTCCCACATTACAATAAAGTTTAACGTAGCAAATTCCTCAGAAAGGTGGATTGACAATCTAAGAAAGCCACTTAAACTTACAAATGGTTTCTAGCTAATTTGGATCAGTACCAAGTGACCTGGGATGGGATTTCAACTTTATTCTTAGAGAAAATGACAAACCAACCCACATTGTTGCCGTTGTAAGTCACACTAAAAATCATCTTAAGAGGAATCGACTACAACCAAGAGACATAGCGAAAGGCAGGAGCTTCCGTCCACACATGAGCCTTTGCCAAATCACATCCAAGGAGCTTGTTTCACCATTCAAAAGACTACTTAGCCCACTCACCTCTATTGTAAGTTCAACACTTATCTCCATTGCAGGTATCAAATCACTTTCCCAACAAAGCTTGCTTACAGGTACTAAAGCTTTCCGACTAAAAACCACTTTTCTTGAATGGGAGAACAAAGTACCCTTCAAACTTGGGTAGTATTTCACTATTTCTTAACCATGCCCACAAGGTACTCAAACACCTTACCTGCCAGTTTTCACCATAAACATTAACCTGCTTTCCTTTACCTGACACCTATCCATAAACTAACCTCGTGAGCATCCTATCGCACCCCATACACATCAACGAGCACAAAATCTACTATTAGTCATGAGCCTCTAATCTGTGCTTAGATTTTGCTGAGAATTATCATTAAAGAATTCAAAACAAACTCATACTTTCCCTTAATCATTCGTAAAGAAAGGACTGGCATTGCAGTGCATATTTCAATCCTATCTAAATATCACCAATAAAAACCCCATATTCTACTCTTCAAGTATTTACCAAAGAAAATACTAGCACTCTGTCAATAGAACCAAACTACGCCTCACAAAGTCACATAGCATGAGCAACGGAAGCAATTCTCCGATCATAGTAATCTATACTGTTATAAAAGGGCATTCCCTTCATGTCTATGAATTTTTTTTCTTACCTACTACGCACTAACACTTGATTCTGCAACATTAGAATTCTTTTGAATACAAAGCAGAAGACATAAATTAAAAGTAAAGTCATCATCCACTTCCCAATTTTCTAAAGTTTACGGCCTCTAATCATTCACACATTTACATCCACATCCTAAAAAGGTCGGTTGTTTCTAAATGCAATTTACAACCTCGGTTGTCTTCGCAAGTATCCGAAATGCAAAGGCAGTTAATGTTCTCAATGGATAGCTATCAGTTGCATAAGTACACTCTGAGAACAAAAAATAAGGAAAAACAAAACAAGTTTCCACTCCACAGAAACATGCAGAACACTTAAAACCTTAACCATAATTCAACTATAATTCAACTCAGAACACTTAGAACCTTAACCGTTCTTACATATTTACAACACAACAAGAACAGAAACAAAACAACTTACGGAACTCATGAAGTCGAGAAGGGCGGCGTTAGCTTCGCCGTCCTTGGCGGGCGCGTCGATCTGCACACCCAATGCCTCGTCGCTGAAATCTTTTATTCACAAAACAAAAGAAGCAAAGGTTATTAGAGAGAAATGTGTGAAGAGATGAAATTGATAGATTGAGAAAGAGAGAGGGGTACCGGTGATGGAGGCGAGTTTGGAGCCGGGTTTGGCGTGGATGGTGATGGCGACTGAGGAGGGAGGTACGGAGCGAATACACGCCGGGAAATTTGACTGAGTCGACTCGGCGGGAGCGTTGGGTTTGGCTTTGGCCTTTCGCTTCTTGGCTGGAGCCATTGAGACTCCCTGTCCCTCTTCTCTGCCTTCTTTAGTCTTGTTTATAACCGGGTCGGTCATGGGTGTGTCCTTACGGTTTCGGGTTCAGTTACGGTTTCGGGTCGCGGGTGAAAAGGAAACCCTCCTTTCTGCTGCTCGTAAAGTTTTTGTTACACTGATGAGTCAAGAAAGTATATGTATATTTTGATGAACAACTCCGTCAAGAATTCGAAATATATAATGGTTAAGGAAGTCTTAATTAATGGTCAAGAATTTGAAAAACTTTATATATATCTGGTTGAATACTAGAAGAAAAGCGCCTAGCTGCTTAGTATGAAACCATCATGTTTTGAATTCGAGTCACAACTTCCACCAGTTTGTGTCCAGCATATTTCGTATACCTGTAGCAGGAGGTTACTCTGGCATTGTTGGTATTCTCGTGGACCTCAGTCTAGATGCTGACTAAGTAGGTGCGTTACTAACTTGCTATCGTAACCAAGATGACTTTTCTTCTTCTTTTTTCAAAATTAGAAGTTGACTACTATTTGCTACCAACAACCAAATTAATGTAGTTCACTGAACTTACAGAAGAAAATCCGGAGTGTCGGATTAACCTAAAAAAGTAAAGCATACTACTAATTAAAGTGGTAAGCTCGCAATTAAGCAAGCCTTTTATGGAAACTTATTAGTCTCATCTTGTACAATTACCTATGTATCAAGATCAACTTGCCTAACAAGCAATTGTGGTACAATAGGCAAGTCACCTAACAAGCGTATATAGACTTGGCACCTACTACATATTTAAACTCAGTCTAGACATAATTAAATACTAGCATATTGATACGTACTACGTGCGTGTGAATTTTTTTTCTTTTACTATTACAGTTACAGAGTAGTGCTACATCCACCAAAATATTTTACCAAATATGTTTCCCAAATGACATGGCGGAAGCCACCTCAACATTTTTTTTATCAATGCTATTGATGTGGATTGCGACTAATTAAGAAAAGAATTTATGGAATTACTATTATTTTGTTTTGAAAA
>NC_020491.1:11530523-11545084 GCF_000184155.1 Fragaria vesca subsp. vesca
CTCCACTTGAGCGGACACCAGAGGTGTTCCCGATTACTTTCTCTCCCCGGAGAGTTCGCTGAATTCCAGTTTTCTGACGAGATCGATATTGTCTGAAGTTTTGGGTGGAGATTGCTGCCTAGACCTTCAAATCGATCTCGCCGGGAAGAGAAAGTGACCGGGGACGCTGCTGGTGTCCGCTCGGGTGGAGGTGCGCCTTTCTCGGAGCCGTCCGGTAGAGAATGGAGGGTCATCCACACTTTAAGGGTTGTGCGGACGTCCTCTTTGGAATGGCTCCATATATATATGTGTGTGTGTGTGTGTGTGTTAAGATTAAGAGATTGTCATTCTGGATGCTCACAAGATCGATTCACTCGTCAATGACAACTCATAATATTAAATTCAGAACAAGAAATATGATTTCCTAAGAAGATTTAAGATTTATATAGATTACCTTCACCTTAGATTCCCCACAAAGAAAAACCCTTCACAATAGATAGTTCCAATTCCATTGCTTAAAATCTCAAGGATTGATTCGATTTGATATATATATATATATATATATATATATATTGTACCAATAAGGCAGTGGATTGGAAAGATTTACATATTTGAAGTGCCGAATAAGTAATTCTGCCTTTTTTCAGAGAGGAGAAGAAATCTGCAAGTGTAATTAGAAGATCTTTTTATTTCTTCTAAAATAAGCTATAAGAAAATAAGAAAATTCACATCATCTGAACAATGTTAATTTGAAATTTACGTGGCGTATTGTCACATCCCAAGACTCATTCCGCCGTAACACGATATTGTCCGTTTTGGGCCCACCGGCCCTCACGGTTTTGTTTCCGGCAGGTCAGGAGCAGCTTCCCAGTATGTCACCCATCTTGGGATTGCTCTAGCATCAACATGCTTAACCTCGGAGTACCCATCCCCTCCGAAGCCGCTGAGTCACCAAAAGGCCTCGTGTTAGATTGGAGGTGGGCATGTACATATACAGCACATAACCTCTCTCCGTTTGGCCGATGTGGGATATTACAATCCACCCCCCTTGAGAGTCCGACGCCCTCGTCGGCACACTCACACCACACGGCAAAGTGGCTCTGATACCATTTGTCACATCCTAGGACCCATTCCGCCGTAACACGATATTGTCCGCTTTGGGCCCACCGGCCCTCACGGTTTTGTTTCCGACAGCTCAGGAGCAGCTTCCCAGTAGGTCACCCATCCTGGAATTGCTCTAGCATCAACATGCTTAACCTCAGAGTACCCATCCCCTCCGAAGCCGCTAAGCCACCAAAAGACCTCGTGTTAGATTGGAGGTGGACATGTACATATACAGCACATAACCCCTCTCCGTTTGGCCGATGTGGGATATTACACGTATGCCACATCATTTGGTAATGATATTTGGTATAAATTTTTAGTGTATATAGCACTACTCTTACTGTAATGGTATTAGAATCGGTCCATAAAATATTTGGAGCTTGTCTCGTACCATTTTGAAAAATAATATTATGAAATACAAACATGTTGTATTTCAATCGAATAATGCGAATGTAGTGACTAGCGTAAGCAGGGACGGAACATAGTATTGGGTTCTCTGGGCTGTAGCCCAGCAGAGACTTTTTTGGTTGTTTAAAAATAGTTTAGGGTATGTATTTATAAAATAAGCATATATAGGGAGAGTAGCCCATATAAAAAATTAAATATGTAGAGATATGGACAGAAAATAAAATAAAAAAAATCTTCCTAAATCTACTCTACTCCTACACGGCACCACAACTCCACATATCCTTTATTAAAAAAATATAATCATTCACCTAATTACCTTCATCAACTCCAAGTCTTCCTTTCCCTGTTCTCCAACCAAAAAAAGAGCTCTCCCCCCTGTGGCCCTATCGAAGAAAAACTCTTCATCTCTCTTGACTGAAAAACGAGTCTCTCGTACGGAAAAAAAGATAGAGTACTTTTGATCAATATTATTAGGAATCAAGAGGCATGTTACTATTCTTTTTAGATTCTTACGTCTAAATTCAAACTTTAATTCTAAGATTATATTAACTATTAAATTTCTGAATTTGGGGATATGAATACAATTATTTTCTGAATTTGGATTTTTGTATAAATATTGAATCAATTTTGCTCTTTTAGACCCAAAAAGATTGAAGACTATATTGTCGTTTTTCTGAAAGAACGCTGACTCTTAAAGAGACGAGTCTACAAACCCAAACCCTTCATCAGAATATTACTAGTCTTTCATAATTATATGTGAAATTGGTTGAAACAAGATTAGCAGAAGACTACCACTTGATTCATAGATTGCTTTGTTTGGTATTAACTCTTCCTGTCTCTACGGCATCGACGGAATGAGTATTTTTAGCTTTGAGAATTATTAAAAATCGACTTCGGAGCAAGATAGAAGAAGAGTTTCTTGATGATTGCATGTTGGTTCATATCGAAAGACAATTTGCTGATAGTATTAACAATGAGTCAATTATTGATGAATTTGCTACAAAAACTCGTAAAGTACAGCTTAAAATTAGGTAGTCAAATTGAGTTTTTTATATATGTATGGATTCTACTTAATCTAATGATCTAATTTTTAGCCTACAAAAAAATGATTTAATTTTTATACATTTTGAAATTTTTATCAAAGAAAAATTTAGCCCAGAGAGTTTTAGAATCCCAGTTCCGTCCCTGAGCGTAAGATACCTCATTTGTTTGATCAGAGGGGTAGCTCGACCGTCAGATTCCGCAAGGACGGCCGACTGATCGTGAGAAATAAAGGAAGCAGCATTGTCCTAACTCTGTCGACATCGCAAATACGCAGTGCATGTATTATAACTATACGGCAGTGCATTTAACACCTCTGTATCCAACTACTAGATTTCCCATTTGGGGCAATGCGACATTGCTCTCTTTTGTCCATGTCTGGGTCTCATCCTGCAAGTTCAGACGACGAAAGGCTCCAACTTTTAGCCTCAGGGTGCGTGCATTCGTTCAAACCCTCTCTCACCAGGTTTCCACATTCATTCCAAAATATAAAATCTAAAAACCGCGTCAACCTTTTCCTTCTCTTTGTCTTGGAATAGTTTAAAAGGTGATGACGACGTTAATGCGTTTTGACTGGAGTCAACGTTGACCTGGCCAACACCGTCGTTTTCTCTTTTTGGGTCCGCCGGATTAATTTGGAGTGTCACCGTCGACAAAAGTTTGGTCGACAAGAGTCAAATAGAATTATCCTATCGAGAAATTATTATTTGTACCTGGAACACCTGTTTTTATGTTTTATTTTAATATTATTGGTCTAAATGTTTTATTTTTATTTCTCATTGGTGTATTTAATTACTTTTACATTTTTTTCACCTCCTGTTGGTCTCCACATGAATCTAAGTTATATGATTGACTTGATACACCACATGATAGTGCCACGTGGTATTCCGAATACAGAGAATAATTACTCTATTCTACTCCTCTGTCTTATATTACAACATGCATTTAGTGATTGATGATCACAAAAAGAGATGCCCACTAGATTTGTACGACAAAAAATTCTGTCAAGTACCAAACAGTTAAAGTCAACATACTGTGTGGACTTTGGAGCTAGCTAGGTTTGAACTTTGAACGACAATATTATAAGGCCTGGAAGGTTTAGTTCACTTTGAAGTTGTCAACCAATAGTGGAAGAGTGGTAAAGTAATAGCCTAGAACACTTGAGCTTTGTGTACTGGACCATGTTAAGTCTCAACTTAAGTACTTTTAACAGTCAATTGATACATTATTTACTCATGTACATGGTTGTTGATGGGTACGTTTCTGGATGTAACGACTCCTTTTCTTCTAGAATTTTAACTCCTCGATCATGTTAGGCCAGTGAGGAGATTCGTTGAGACTTGAGTTAGAATTAGACTATATTATATATTAGGGTTTAGCATAACAAATTATTTTATTAATTAGATATTTGAATATGACGCGCGACGATAACTATAATAGAGAGTCAAGAAAAATCGAGGATGAGAATTAATCATTGTACCTAGCTCTTATCTTTCATACCCGATCATTTTTGTGTTACGACCATTTTAATTAATATTATTGTTTAGGATGGAATAACAAAAAATTACAAAACACAATCCCTGGAACACCGTAGGTTGATACAATAAAAAAGATGAACATGGTGTAGCCAAATGAGAAAGAGTATGACACTAGGTTTATGCTTAAGAGAAATGAACAAGTATCGCTCAGGCATCGGTGAGGGAAATGACTTCACGCTTAACATGATCATTTTCTGAAAGTGAATATTCAAAAAGGTAGCTAAATGTTGAATATCTCAGTTTATTTATTTATTTTAAATAAAAAGAATTTAAAATAAAAAGTATAAACTAAACTCGTTATGACATTTAGAGTTTATAATATCAATAATACGGCTTTAAAAACGTTAGTTAGAATTATTTCAAAATCTTGTGGAAGGACACATATGATACACTTCTTACTACATTAATTTCGTACATATTTTAAAGGAGCCGGATCGAATATAACTAATATTCCTCTTATCTCTACATCCCGTACGCACTTCAACGAAGCCGAATCCACAACAAGAATTTTGCAGGGTTCACATCAAATATGGCTGGCTCTTCATGTCGGCCTTTGTTCCTCAGTACCGACCCCATTAAACTAGCTCACGCATCGAAGGGCGTCATGTTACTAAATCATTTGGTACACTTTATTTGTTTCCCTGCTACTAAATCATCACATGAATCATATATGGACGTTCACACAGTTTCCATTTGACTCCTCCATGACAAAATAATACTAAATTCTTATCCAATATCCAGTGCATCCTTATAAAATCCCAAGCTTCGATTCCCTTTCCTTTGTTAGCTTCATCGTCTCCCATTTCACACACCCAATCGAAATCCCATTACTTATATACTTCATTTCGATGCAACAAAAACAAGAACAAGATGTTTTATCTGTTATAATATAACTCGACGAATTTGCTTCGTTCTGAATTAAGGTTCTGACAGCCCAGCAACAGAGACCAACCGACTTCAATATTTCAACGGCGGCGTTAAACTAATCCCCACCTATATTATCCCACCGCCTCCACAACTTGGCTGTGCGTATATATTTCGACGCCGGTTCAAACCCAAACTCGTTTGCAGATGCTGCTACTGGGTCGTAGTCGTGTTTCGACAACGTAGAGATTGATAAGCCTTAGCTAGGTAAAGTTTGAAGTTTCCGTACATCATTTCGTTGAGACATATATGTGTTTTTTAAAGGTGGCGAATCCCAGCAGAGACAGAGACGACGACCGCGCCGCCGCGGCGGGGCAAGGGAATGAGACACCACAAACGGAAGAACAGAGAGACCTTATTGAAGAGTGGCTGCTTTTCGAGCCTCTGCTCTTTTCTCAGCAACAACGACGTGGCAGTGGTGGAGGAGGAGGGATAATGGCGTCGTCGTCAATGCTGTTGAGGTTGGATAGGGAGAGGGAGATGTCGGCTATGGTTTCGGCTCTGACGCATGTTGTGACCGGAGAGGAGCAGGCTCATGAGGTTGATGATTTGAATTCGTCGCCGGGCGGTGTTGGGAGCAAGAGAGGAAGAGAAGACGACGGTGGTGGTGGTGGTGGTGGTGGAGAGCACGTGACAGAGTCGGTTTCAAGGCTTTGCAGAGCATTTGGTGATTTTCCACAGCAGGGTTCATCTTCCTCGTCCTCTGTTTTACCAGGTGATTTTCACTTTTGGTGTCGTTTCTTACTTTGGTAAATTCTTTTTTCAAGTAAATATCTAGTCCTAGTCATTGATGGAAAGAAAAATCGTGCACGCATTCTATTGCTTCTAGACGAAGTCTGTACTTTGAATAGTCCAAAATCTAGGAAGATGTTCTCTTCGTCTTGTCCTTCAAGATTTCATGAAAAATATACTCTAAACCGAATCAGGTATATTGGTATGTACACCGTAGAATTTTCCGAATACATATCGGTAGTTAAAAAGTTACATTCTAGACGTTTAGTTAGTCTAAAGTTTATTTTCAAGGAAAGTGACATAGTTGCATGGAGATTGTTCGTCTACCACTATATATTTGTAACCGATCGTAACATTTCTAAGATGTTCTTACGACTGTTTCTAACATTTGTTGTGATGAATTCTACAGAAAACTCGATCACAAGAAATAGGAGTACTAATGTCACACCAGGTATACAAACAGCATATGAATATAGGGCACCTCAGATATCAGAGCAACCAACAAGAAGAAAATACAGAGGAGTGAGGCAGAGGCCATGGGGGAAATGGGCAGCAGAGATCAGAGACCCGTTCAAGGCTGCCAGAGTTTGGTTAGGCACATTCGACACAGCAGAAGCCGCCGCGCAAGCCTATGATACAGCTGCCTTGCGCTTCCGAGGCAACAAGGCCAAACTCAACTTCCCGGAAAACGTTAGACTCCGTTCACTACCCTCATCAGCTGCAGAAAATAATCCAATGACGAGTCAACCTACTGTTTCGGGTTCTCCGAATGCCCTTCTCTCCATTCCTACATCCACCGAGGCTATTGTTCACTCCCATGCAGCTACTTCATTCCAACAACAAAGGGCGCCTATGAATCTTTATGATCAGATGGTTTTGTTGTCTTCGTCTTCATCTCCATCAGCTACTACTTCTTCTTCTACACTTGCCTCCTCTGTTTCCTCTACCTCTTCTTCGCCGCCACCACATGTCTTCTCATCACGTTTTATTGCTCAGTCAACTTCACCGGTTCAGCTCAGACAAGCCCCCGGTGATCGTAGTGGCGGAGCTGATTCGTCAATGCAGCATCAGTGGTCTACGAGCTCCGGTCACCACAGTACTTCCTAGATGATATTTGTTTAACCTTTTTCCTTTTTTCCGTTAAACATGATATTGTTTTCGGTTTTGAAATTAGTTGTTGTATCATTTCTGTAGCCTCTTACTCATAAATACAAATATTTATTTTGTAGTTCTGCTTTGACAAACATTTGAAAAATCTATACTAACTAAGGTCACTAGGTAGTCAAGTACATATGTTCCGTGATCAATCATCTAGATATCTTTGACATGGGGGTGCTAACTGAATTTACAATTGGTACAATTTTGGTATTAAGCTCTTGGAGATGTTGACATATGACATGTATAAGGGGAGTGGATTTCACTCACAGTTCAATAGTCTGCACTCTCCGTTACTTCTAGTAACTTGAATTTCACCTTGAATGATATAAATTTTATCTTTGTATAAGAGTGTCGAGTGCCGACCAAAAAATAAAAGAAGAAATGTGGATTGTAAATTAGGGAGTATGAATTTTGTTATCCATAATGGTTTCTACCTTTTCATTACTCCGTCGAGAACCAATTCACTCTAATGAGAACCTTATTCTCCTTAAGACTTCTTCCTGATGAACAAAAGCTGCTTCCTGGTGAGGACCTTGTTCACCTCAACAAAAGCTTCTTCGTGGTTATGGCAGGATGTCTCTCACCATTTTATAATTCAAACTCTTCATTTTTTTCAGTAACTTAGATATTGTATTTTTATAGGAGTTACAACCATTGCAAATAAGGGAGTCTGAATTTCATACTCCATGTATCATATATAACTATGGTTTTCACAGTTTCATTACTCTGGTAGAACCAGTTCTCACTCTAATCAGGACCTTAATCTCCTTCAGAAAGACTTCTTCGTGGGGAGGACCTTGTTCACCTTAACAAAACCTTCCTCCTGGTTGTGACAGGAGTTGTCAAAGTAATAGATATTGTATCAAAGTGGAGAGCAGCTGGCATGGATGGAGTTATGTTTGTCATACAAAAACAGGGGCGAATGAGCACGTCCCTAAAGACTAAAAAACAACAAAAAACTTGAAGACCAAAATGACTGAAACTGAAGGTAAAGGCCACACACACAAAACTGAAAGAAACTGAAGGCAAAGGTCAAACCTACTCGAACAGGCAATGTCATAGACATAAGGCCATAGTGTAAACGAGGTTTATGAAAGATAGCTAAGAAGGCCATGACGCAAGTTCATTTTGCCAATCTTAATCGAAATAAGTAGTTCATTTTGCAAACACCAAGTTGATCTGCTTCAGTAGTGAAGTATGAAAGGTCAATATCTCTATGAATCGGCTACCCAGTAAAAAGTTGAACTGAGAGTCGACAACCACACCCAAGTAATCAGAAGTTCGGAACACATGATGAAATCAATTTACGAGCAAAGAAAACTACAAGAAATCTTTAGTTGCCTGCTGGCAAGCCGAAAAGTATGTGCAAGCAAGTATACAACAAGGAGTTTAGTTCTGGCATAATAAATAACTTGATACATATACTTGACCAGCCCTCTTGCCTTGCAAAGAAAACCCCAGTCTTCCAACGATTTGATTACTTGAATCTAATACTATTAGTCCATGGAATAGGAACTGGGACAATGGTTTAGGAGCATCATTGATCTCGAAAAGACTGAAGACTTGTCTTTAGTCCTGTCACACCTTCAGAGCTGCTTTGTGAACCATGGTTTCTTTATGAATTTGGTGGCAGCTCTTCTCCACAAGATCAAGAAGTGTCTCCAAGTTTGTAGCCCACGAATTAAGGACATTGTTACTATCTTTTGCAGTTTGGAAACAAATTATGCCTACTGGCCTGTCAATCTTGGCAACCAGCACCTTGGACACAACCATTTCTGAAAGATGCTTCTCAGCTTCCTGAATAGTAAAAACCAAACTATTGGTAAAGCTAGACTGAATATATATCAGCAGATCTTTTATTCAAAAAAAAAAAAATATTAGCAGATTTCAAGTATGAATAAGAAAAATTGAATGCAAAAGACACTTCAGCAAATGATGTACTACAACCAATCACAAAACCTTAAAAAAGTTGTTTTCTTTTCCTATTCTAACCACGGGTACCTATGTCATGGGCTGATATGTTATATCAGCCACATAGTACGATCACAGTACAATAGGCATAATCATCGGTAACTCCACATTGCTTCCCTTACTTCATTATTATAATTATCATTGTTGGTACGACACTCATTTCTTTTATTTGGGAAACATAAAATTGAAGAAAGGGTGAAGAGGATCTGTTTACTTTGATCAATTAAGTAATATAGTTTTACGCATCCGAGTAGTCCAATCAGCTTAATTAATCACCTCTAAGGTTATCATGATACTCTTCTTTCTCCCTCTCTTCTCCCCATATTCTTTGTTCTCTTGGTCAACCAATTTTTCCTTTAGTAACTTTTGATAAAATCCCTCTTTCCATCCCAGGTAATTGAAATAGTTTATGCAATCACAATTACTTGGAATACATGAAATCTGAAAACGGTTAATCGTATCTACAACAGGAATTAATAATTAGTATCCACAAACCTGGATACTTAGACAGAGCAGCTCAGCAAGTCTCTTCAAGGTAACCCTCGAGTAATACTTTGAAACAACTAGAATATTCTGCAAAAGCATCACATGTCATAAAAGTGATTGTGGACCAAACAGTGAAAGAAAGGGCAGATAAGATGGTGTGATGTCCAAGGGAAACTTACATGTTCAATTATCCTCTGCTTTAGATCTTCAGCTGCTTTGTCACCCAAAGGGCCTCCTAGCATATTCTTCTCATTCTCAAACTCATCCTCGAACTTATTCCATAAAGTGGTCCATTGTATGACCTCCATAGTTACCACTTGTTTCAACAGTAACCTACAAGAGAATAACAAAGGAAGGCCTCAGATATATTAAAGATATGATTCCTATGACCAAAAGAAGAGCTAGCGCCACATATGCTAATGTTGAAAATACCTAAAATATGGAATCTCAGAAAGATTCTTATCCTCCAGGGTGGAATTAAGTAGGCTTGACTGCATTGGGTCGTATGGTGACAGAACCAAGTACCAACAGATTTTCCTCAATAACTACAATGAAGAGAATGTTAAAAGAGTTAAACACAAATAAAGAGATTTTCTCCATCTACTCTTAAGCTGGTCCTTTGGTGTCACAGGCTTCACCAAAGTTTTTGTTTACCCAAAATACAACCTTTATCAACACAAATTCTCAATGTGAAACAAAAACGTGTTACAGGATAATGCAAAAAGAAACAACCAGGTAAATCATAAAAGAAAACAAAAGCTAGATTTCCCTGAGCTCAGTTGTAATTATGAACCAAAGGAACCACTTCCGCACAAGCTTCCCATTATCCCACCCACCTTTACTGACTTGGATAATTCTTGATAAAGGGAAACTTTGCAGATGCATTTTGTCCTTCTATCACTTGTTAATTACTTCAATGAGACAAGCCAAGTTTCAAAAAGGCAATAGAAATCATCAGAGGAAGACAAGTGATCTCAGGTACTCTTCAACTGCTCTCTTCTTTAGTAAATGTACTCAACCATATCATATGCCTCACTTAATTGGACCAAGATGTTTTACTTCGGGTTTTTGATTTCTTGTGTTGGCTAAACAAGCCCGTATATGAAGAATGATCAAAAGATGCAATAGTGAATCAAGAGGCCGACAGGGTCTCAAACAAAATGAACATCCAGGTTTACCTTATGTTGGTCAGGTTAGCTGCTATCTAATTTCTATATTTTTGTTAACAAAATTTTACTTTGAAGAGATTAGTGCAGAAGTGTAACATTTCAAATGAGAATAGCATGTTGAGAGGCTAGAATAGTAGAAATAAGAGATTTACCGGTATCCACTGGGCTGGATCCTCTTTAACGGAAGGGATCTCGTATATCGCCTTATAGCAACGGCAAATCTCAAGGTAATCATTGTTATGAGAATAATACCTGAAGACACAATAGTGAAGAAAACAAATTATTACAATAAAAACACCCGTAATATGAGGTATCCTCAATTCAGATGATGTAAAGAGACTATACACCAAAAATAGCATCAATTATGATCACCTGCAAACTATTGCAGTTGACATTGAACTGCTTTTCAAACACCATATGTCTGGTCATATGTTATAGTCATCAACAGAATCATGTAACAATGTTACAAGTGAAAAGAGTGGGACATGGCAATTCTTTTTACAGATATTTTGAAGATTTTAAGTAATCCAACATATAGTGTTGCCCTATTCCAAATAAATTTGAACATTTAAAGGCTATTTCACTTCTAGCATCTGGCACTCAAATCAAGAAACATAGTTTCATCATCTCATAGCCATTCTCAAGTAGCAAAGCAGTTCACACACACTACCTTAAAGGTATCACACATTCACACCCAAAACAACAGAACAACAATGAGTAATTCCAGTATATCTACTTCCTTCAAATTTGTCAAGCTTTAGCAAACACGGGGGAAAATAACGTAATAAGTAGTAGACAATAAACACATTAAATAGAGATAAAACAAGTACAAACATACCTTATCATTAATTCATAGTAGATCCGCTTTAACTCCAAGAGCGATGGTACATCAGCAGGAGCTTCTTCAACAATATTATCACCTTCCTTGGGTTTTTTCTTTTCTTTTGAAGCATCAACATCAAAAACCCTAGGACTGATCTTCCTTGACAGTATTTGAGCACGAACAAAATCCTGACGGTCTTCGCACAAACGAACCTACAAAGTTGAATAAATTTCATATGACTCGAATTCAAAAAAAAAAAAAATATATAAACTTCAAGAATAATGAGTTTTTGATAGGAAATTGGACCATACCTGTTCAAGAATGAACGCAATCTTCTCAGTTTTTGCCATGGCACCAAATGTTTCCACCTGCAAAGCTTAATGATTTAATATGACTGCTAGGAAAAGATTGGGGGTTGAATAAGTTACGTTGTCTATGTTTATCTGCACTCACCGCAGTTTCTTGCATCAAATCAGCAGCTTCAGCAATAAGCCCTTGCTCTTCCTTGATCTTTGCAAGTCTTTTTATTAACCGTGCTCTCTCAATTTCAACATATATCTGAAGAACAAGATAGCTCACATTACATGAAGTCTAATTACATAATTACAAATGACGAAATGAGTAACATCCCAGCACATATATACCTTCCCAGCAGAAACATTATTTAGTGTTTTAATGAGCTCTATACGAGTTTCAAGGTCAGGGGTCTGATCAATATATTGCATTGCTTGCTGGACCAATGCAGTTACGACCTGTATAGAAACAAACCTGATCAGAACAACAATTATAGCGCATAATCTTATAAACTAATTTTAGTGTACTAATTATCCATGAAAACTACAAACATTCAATCAGTACTATCAAGTTGAGCACCACACTATTACCAATACAGGATTCATTAAGAATACTTTATAAGACGAGCCTGCCTTGCAAACAAGTTTTGATTAATTGAAAGCCTCCCCAACTGGTTTTGTCTAACAGAAGGTAGACTGATCCAGAATTTACTTCTGGTCATAGCGTAGCCGGAGAATTGCTCAGATGACGGGGAGCATTTCTCGTTTCTGTTGATTCGGGAGCTGGTGATGTAATTGAAACTCAGATTTTGGTTAGATTACAGGCTTAAGTTGGCTTAGAAGTGGGAATTTGACTATTTAAGTATCTGAAAGTCAGGGTAGAAAGATCGACACTTCACTTGTGATCAACATCTTATGCAAGGAAGAACTCTATTTTCTAATGTTGGATTTGGGTGTGCATCATATTTAAGGCTTCTGCAGATGGGAATATGCCTAATCAGGGGAATTTCCTTGAACTAGGTATTCAAGGCATTAATCCCCTATTTATTTTCTTCAGCAGTTCTAGTTGTTTGATGATCTTTTGATCTTCCTAAACCTAGATCAGCTTTGTGATAGTTGTTTGTTGGACTCAATGCCAGGACGAAACCTAAAACAGACATTCTAACTAGCCAGGTACTAATGTTAACTTATTCCACAAAAGTAAACAAGAATAGACGCCAAACAATCAAAGGTTTACTAAACAGGCACCTGCTTGAGCTGACCACGGCGTTTGGACAAGACAAGAATCTGGTCATTGAGGGTCTTCCAAGCACCAGCTTTGAAGCAAAGCTCAAGAATGTCAGTGGCAGCCTTCTTGGTTCCCGCCACGTCACCAGAGAGCCTCATTTGTTTCTCCACATTCAGAAATTTCTCTATCTGAGCATCTAAATCGCTTCCTCCTTCCTGAAAATTTTCACAAAATTCACAGAAACCATAACAATTCAGCATCAAACACCAACAAATTCTAAAACTTGTGTTTTCTAGATCTACAGAAAAGGGCCAACTGCCTTACCATTGTTCAAGATCAAGGCCTGAAACAAGTGAAGCACATCAATCAGACAAAGTACAACAAGCCAATAGAGTACGATCCAATTAAAACAAACCCATTGGATATGATTATATACCTTGAATTTTTGATAATAAAAAAAAAAAAACAGCAATTAATCCGCAAAATCAAAGAAAAAATTAAAATCAATCCGCATATTTTCAAGTATAGAACACTTTACGCTTGATTTGTAACAACACAAGAGTGAAGAAATACCTGATTCGAATCTGGACTCTGTAGCTCCTCACCCCTTTCAGCACCGTTGTCTTCTGACGAGAGAAACCCGCTTCTTTTCATCTTTTAATCGAAACAACCTCTTGAACACGAAAGCTATTTTCCTTTTGTTTAGGTAAATACAAGTCGGGTTAACCCATACCATATACAGGCCCAATGACTCCGGGCAGCCCAAGTTCTCAACTAATCTAGACGGTTCCATGAACCCAATCCTAGCCGTTCATATCCTCAAAACCCTAAACCCCGGCTTCTCCTATAAATCCTAACCCCCTCTCTCACTTCACCTCAAGCCTCTATTCTTCTCCTCAAAGCTCTCTCTCATTCTTGCCTTGTTATGTGTTTTTGGGATTATTGTTTATGAGTGCAATTTGAGTCTGTGACGATAAATCCAAAGGCTTGTTTCTCATGAACATTCGCAGTGGCCGCCTAAGAGCTTTCGCCTTTCGCCGGGCTTGAGAGCTAATGCTGCTCATTCTCCTTCCTTGGATGTCTGAGACTACTACTCTCTTTTTCAATTAGGGTTTAGGATTTAGGGAATTCGAATTGTTGGGGACTTTATGTCTGCCCCTCTAGCATTGATTTGGTTTGGGTGCTTTAGGGATGAACAGGTCCCCAAATTAATCTTCCTCCATCCTTTTTCAGTGTTATGGTTTTTGTGGTTTTTAATTTTGGCAGTTGGGTTTTCAAGTTTTATTGAGTTGCTATCGATGATGATAAATCTAAGGCTTGTTTCTCAAGAACATTCGCAGTTGCCGCCTGAGAGCTTTCGCCTTTCGCCGGGCTTGAGAGCTTATGCTGCTTTATCCTTCCTTGGATGTCTGAGATTGGTTTTATTTCACTTATTCTGTTTTCAATTTTGAATCTCAATTTCAACATAATTGTTTTTACTTTTTATGTTTTATGTAATTGTGATGGATATGATGACTATTTCCCCAGATGATCGAAGCTGAACAAACTGAGCTATTACATCTCTGTTTTAGACAGAGATACCAAGCCAGGTGTATCTGATCCTCCCACAATTTAAAATTCTGTTTTAAAAAATTAGAATTGCAGTGTTATGATTGTTAGAATCAATTTTGAGTTTTGATGTTGAATTGAATTGCTATCGATGATGAT
>NC_020491.1:11545104-11559685 GCF_000184155.1 Fragaria vesca subsp. vesca
GTTGCCGCCTGAGAGCTTTCGCCTTTCGCCAGGCTTGAGAGCTAATGCTGCCTTATCCTTCCTTGGATGTCTGAGATTGGTTTTCTTAATTCCTAAATCATGATTTTGTTTCAACTGTTGTTTTAAGTAAAATGCTATATTATTAGTTTTTATAGTTTGGTATTACAATAGAGATGGAAGTGATGACTATTTCCCCAGATGATCGAAGCTGAACAAACTGTGCTATTACATCTCTGTTTTAAACAGAGATACCAAGCCAGGTGTTTCTGATCCATCTATTATTAACAAACTTGTTTGAATTTTCAAAACCTGAATTTCTTGAGCTCTTTTCTATCATCAATTGTCCAGCAATGATGACAATTCTAAGGCTTGTTTCTCAAAAACATTCGCAGTGGCCGCCTAAGAGCTTTCGTCTTCGCCAGGCTTGAGAGCTTATGCTGCTTCTATCCTTCCTTGGATGTCTGATGCTGAACTTCATGAACATATGCTTTTCTTGTAATGTTTATGTTATTTAGTTTAATAATAAGTAGTTGTGTTTAAATTTCTATGTTATTGTCTTATCAAGTGCTTGTTTGATCACTTTCCTTGAGAAAATCATATAATTGGTGTGTATTTGATCATCACAGCAAAGTGTACATACTTCACAAGTGGACGGAAGAGATGCATACAATTCAGAAGCAGAACAGACATGATCCCACAAGAAAATTCCTGTCTACAATTTAGGTGTTTTGAGTTTTTGTAATCCAGATTCCTGGTAGTAAATATTGTAATTTGTCCAACAGTCTTCTACAAGTGTCAATTTTACGGTTGACTGCTAACTTCTGATATGAAAGAAAACAAATAGGAATCTCTTAATCGAAAAAAAAAAACAATCAGGAGTCTGAAGAATTTCTCATGTCTAACAAAGACCAGCAAAGCTTTGTAGTGTTTCACCATTGACTTCTAACTGCTGCATCTCTAGAGGTGCAGTAGTGCAGGTCCTCATTGTCCCATTCAATTACTGATTTGCATGAAAGAAAACAATTAGTGATATGATGAGGAACACCAGTTTAAATTTGTCATCGCACAAACACCGTCATTGTTTCTCTTTTGACTGCTGTCTTCTGAATACTTCATATTGTCTCAGTCTGTCAATATGATACAACCTTCTAATTTAAACTGTCCAACAATGTTACTCAATCTCGCTTGAATAAGAGCCTGACAACTATGATCCTCTATGAACTCGGTTGATGCCGTGTAAATAAGACTAAAGAAGCTAGGTTACTTCATATGTTCCGATCAACAACGGTAGTGCCGTCTCTTCTGCAATTCGAGAGCTGGTTTTAGTTGGTTGCATCTCAAATCTTGTAGATTGAATCTCACTCAGCCCTAATTGTTAAGTTGATGCAAAGGAATGACTTGGTGCTGCCCCCTTAATATTCTCCTTTTTAGAACCCTGGCCTCGTTACTTTTCTAGACCCTCTTGTTCATGCTACACAAGCTGTTGATGACATTGCCGAGCCTCAAGACCTGAAACAATCCATTAATAATTTATTTCCTCATTCTTTTGTCCTCCTTAGGTTGGGTCTCTTGACTCACTTGACTCGAGTCTCTTGTCTCTCATTATGACTCTTTCTGCTGCTGGAAAATGGAGGAGAACCACTCTAGCTCCTCTTGCTCTATTACAATCCCGAACCTTCCGATCAGACGCCGCCCTAGAAGCTCTATCCAAAGCCTCCGACGAAAAACTCCCTAACTTGCTTCTCTACAACTACCCCTCCTTCTCCGGCGCCTTCTCCGCTCTCTTCGCCCACCTCTTCCACTCTCGCCTCAACCTCCCCCTCCTCTCCCTCCCTTTCTCCTCCGTGGAGCCCTTCAGGTCCATTCCCAATCCCTCCCTCCCTCCCTCTAACTTCCCGAATTGCCCCCCAAACTCATTCTTATTTACTTTGCCTTTTGCAGGGTCGGTGATTTGTGCATTCAAGGACTTGAAAGCTGCTATTTAGTTGATTTTGTTGGCCCGAGAGGATTCGCGGTCGAGCTTGCAAGGAGGGCTTCGTGCGAGTGAGTTAGTTTCTGTATTTGAGATTCTGATTACTTGTGGTTGTGGTCGGTCTAGTAATTGATTGAGTTTTCATTTTAGGGTGATTGGTTTCGATCATCGGAAATCTGCACTTGCTGAGTTACCCTCCAACGGGGAGGATTGTCCTGAAAACCTCACGTTTCGAGTGAATACTGAAAAGAGTAGCTCTAGTGCTGTGTATGATTACTTCTCTTCTAAGCTTGCCGGTATTGAACGTGATAATGTGAGTTGTCGTTTCGAGTCTTTGCGGTTTACTTGCGGTTGAGGTATTAGGTGAATGGTTTAACAGTTTTGGTTTTGTTGCGATTAGGGAATGGGAGGAAGATTGTTGGAAGTGGAGGACAGAGATCATGTGGAAATGGTGCTTAAGTATATTGAGGATGGAGATCTTCGTCGGTGGAGCTTACCGGATATTAGGGCGTTTAATATTGGACTTGCTGAATGGCGCTCAAAGTTGAATTGCTTTACTAATCCATACATGTATGAACAGGTTTGGAATGTAATGCAGTTGATTCTGAACACAGACACACACACTCGTCGTCGTGAAATACCATTCAATTGCTTGCAATTTTTCTGTTCAGTTCTGAAGTTACTATTAACTTGTTTAAGATCAACTTGATGCAGTTACTGGAGATAAGTGCTACAGATGTTATTCTTAAGGGAAAGTCACGTATTTCTGCTCGCCAAAAATCTGCAAATAAATTACTGGATAAAGCTTTGAAAATAAGGCTGGGCAGAGGATTTTATGGGGAGTGTCTGGTAACTATTTCTCTCCCTTTCAAGTTTTCTATAGGTGCTACTTCATTATGATTTGTTTGCACACTATTGGTTTGGTAGAACATTATTTTTTTTTCTGCTAGACACAATTATTTCATGCCAGTTATTTTTTTGATGAGATTAAAGCTACTACTTGCTGCTGAAAGTCATCATTCTTTTCTCTAGTTGACCCTTGACATAAATAAGCACATGTTTATTCATTGCAGGGAGTGAGAGCTGATGGGAGTTCAGAGTTAAGTGATGAAATTGGCAAGCAGCTAAGTTTGAAAAGTGCCGCTGCTGGTCTAAGGTAACTTAACTAAGAGAAAGTGTTTTGTTTTTTGATTTCATACATAGTTTAAAGAAATGATATCTGCACATACTTTTAGATGCTCACTAAGACATCAAATGTTGAATCGGTTCACTACTAGTTAACTGGATATTTCAATTGGATTGGTCCTTTTACACAATTTTTAATAGCCATGCCGCTAGATTGTTGTTTATGTTCATTGCTTGCTGTTAAGGCTTTCAATAAATATTTGGAGAATTTTATTTAGGCTTTCATAGTCATAGCTTTGTTGAGACAGTTTAGAAGTCCGGAGCTATGTCATGATAAATTCTGTTAACATTTTCAAACAGCTCTGAAGTTATTATTTTTACTTATGCAAATTGCATTTTTAGTAGTCCTGTCATGCATGATCATATAGCGACTAGCAAGGCTAAAGTCCTCTTTGACTTCCCCAAACCGAGCCTGATTCCCTGTCCCATACACTCGTTTCCTGATTTCGAGGTTGTGTTTATAGTAATCCTATTGGGTATTGTCGTAAGGGTAACTTAGTTGGAAGGGAATTCGGAAGAATAAAACCATTGTTGGCTATCCTAATTGCTGACTGGTGAAAAAGAAAAGAAAATTCCTGATTACAAGTTTATTAGGAAATTAAAAGCTTTTTTGGGGGTTTGGAATGGATGGGAGTGGGCGTTATAGTGTTGGAGTAAAGAGGTGTTTCACAATGTCAGAAAAGCCAACCTTTCAGGAAAGGTAGGAGGTTTTAGATATTGATAAAAGGCAGGTTGTGTGTGGTCCTAGCTACAGTTATTGTTTTCATAAGCTTTCTGTCACCACAGTTATTGTTTTCCTCGCATATGCTTTCTGTCATTGGAGTTTAGAGTTCCATTTAAATGTTTCTTGGCCTGATATATGCTATTGCCTGAAAGGTTGATGGCTCTTTGTTTGCTTCCATTCACCATTAACAGTTTACAAGTTATTAAGTATTTAATGGAGGATTTAGAAGTTCCCGAGGATTTACAAGTATTAAGTATTTTATTTAGGCTTTCATAGTCATAGCTTTGTTGAGACAATTTAGAAGTTCCCGAGCTTTGTCGTTATAAATTTTTCAGCAGCTCTGAAGCTCTTATTTTTACTGATGTAAATTGCATTTTTAGTAGTCCTATCATGCATTATCACAGTAGCGAGGTTAAAAATCCTCTTTGCACAAACATTGAGTTCTTTATTTTATTTTATTTTATTTAAAAAATAACATAGATACATTGTTCTTGGCACTATTTAACATTAAAGCTTAGGTTCCCTTTTCTATTTTTATTTAAGTCTCAAAGAGGGCAGCTTTCTTTCCTCTTTAAGAACACGCTGAGAGTAATGGTTTGATCATTGATCGAGCTTCAACTCCACTTATTGATTTCTTATTCAAACAATTTGGTCAGGGAAGAATTTTACTTTTTATGACCCCAGGAGTGACCATGTTGCTCCCATCTCTAACAAAAAGGCATTTTTGGTCCAGAGTAACATACCCATGTTAGTCGAGTAAATAACCAGTAATATATAAAACAATGAAGCAATAATTTAGGACTCGATTTAAAGGTGATGTCAAGTCTTAATGTGAGCCAATATATTGGGTCTTGGAGAAGCTTATTTTTCTATTAAATTTTCTCTGGGCAACTTTTGGGTCAGTTCTCTTGAGGCGTTTAAATTAGGCAAATTCTTGCCAACAAAATCTGATGAGTAGAACTGAAGCGTTGTTGAAGGGTTGGCTCACTAATGTTTCCCGCACTTTCTCCTCTTATGTGCTGCAATAAATTTCTTTTGGGTCTAGAATCATCTTCTCTAATTCATTTCACTTATATTTTTTCAATCTAAAGTCATAATCTAGACTAAGAATCAGCCTCTAGTAAGAAGGCCATGGTGGTATTAACAAACTTTTGGTTGAGTACTCATCTTTTGAGATGAAACGGAAGCGTTTTAGAGGGATTTACCTTCTTGAAACTTGTCAGAAAAAAGTCGGTGGCATTTAAATACATAATTCATTTGTGAATGTTTTATGGCATATCATGTACTCTTATTGTTTTCCTTGCATACGCTTTCGGTCATTGGAGTTTAGAGTTCCATTTGAAATGTTTTTCGTCCTGATGTATGCTATTGCCTGAAAGGTTGATGGCTCTTTATTTGCTTTCATTCATCATTAACAGTTTACAAGTTATTAAGTATTTAATGGAGGATTTACCACCATGTAGGTTTTCTGGAACAAGCATCATTCCCTTAAGGGGCGGTAATAAAGTGTCCAAATATAGGGATTTAGCTTTTAAGGTTAAATTGCTTATTTGGACTATTTTAAGATTGAGTAAGAAGAAGAAATTAAAGAATTTTTAAATGACTCCTTCCCAACTGCATCTGGTTTGTGAATAATTGTTATTCTGCCCAGTGAACTCCTTGTCCCCTATTTCCTGACTTTTTTTTTTATTTTAATTTTATTTTATGGTAGTATGTATCTGAACTAAATGATGAAAAGTCAGACAAAAAAATTGAAAAGGAAAAGAAAAGTCTTGTCAATAATTAAATCCATTATATGCAATGTTATATAGTCTTAATTATTTTTTTTGAAAGCATTCCATTCAATGGAGCCTAAGAGTGAATTCATTCTTGGTGCAAGGCCTATTGGAGCTGTTATATTCATGCAACGGAGAAACCTCAAAATGTGCTTAAGGAGTATCGATACTGCTACCGATACCTCTGAAGTTGCAAAGGTGTGGCTCCATTATTAGTGTGATCACATATTATCTATGATTCTGTTTTGTGTTGATAAAATATAAGAATTTTTGTTGTCATGTTCGGTAATGTCACTGACTTAATATGTGAAGGCATATGGAGGAGGAGGCACCCCAAGTTCTAGTTCCTTCATTATAAGGATGGATGAGTACAATCAGTGGATTTCAGGAAATTCAAGATGAACACATCAAGGTGTGAAACACAATCACATAGTTTATTTCCTAAGTTGTTGAATTACCTGACTTTCTACCATTGATACTAGTACTGCTCTAATTTCCTGTCTCATTTTTCATATTGGAAATATCATATTTTCCTGCACCCACTTCTGGGTTATTATTTGTTGGGGAAGAAACTGAAATGCTATTAGTGAAGACAGAAAAATTCAATAGATGATACATTCGAAAAACAATACTATTAAGGAAGTACACACTTCCAAGATAAGAGCAGTTTATCACCTACCTGTAGCTTTCCAATGTAACAATTGTGTATAGAAATAATGTGCAACTCTATAGAGACTGTCTGTAGAGCCAAAATTAAATGGATCCCACAGCTTTTACAAACCCATCCTGATTACTTGACAACATGTCAACATCCTATTTCACTCTATCCAAGTAACCCAAGAAACTGCCAGCATTCCTCATTCACCTTTTGATCCTCTTACCTGTTCTTGTACCCTTAAATGCCTACCTAGAAACTCATAACATCTTGGAATGGTCACCATGACCCTCTACCCTACATTGAAAACAATAGAACGTTGAGGATTAACTTAAAGGAATGGCCCTCATCTTTGACGATATCTCAAGGACAGTGTCACAAGTACTTGCGTTCCCATGAGCCGCCACCAAGTAAGCACTTGAACCTTAATACAAAATGCTTTTGCATCTGATCAGCTGGATGAAATGAAAAGATAACTTATAAGAACTACATAAAAACGTCCTGAAATTTCTAAACAAATTTCTGTAGTTCACTGACCGAAGAAAATTTTACCGTCAGATTTTGAAGACTACAAATCTACAGAGCTTGCAATTTCCGACTGTCCCTGCTTGACAGCCTCTATAAACTGGGGAAAATGTGTTCTTTTTTCTTTTTGTATATCAGTCGTCCACCACCGACTTACAACAAAAGGAAAGGACTCCACTAGATGTGTCTTTTCACATACTTTGACTTGAACATTTAACATGGGTCTAGCCATCCTGGCCATTAACATTTTGTCCATATTTACTTCTAACAACATGCCACATAAGAACCTCCTCCAAAAGGTATATCCATGATCACTTCTCAAGCAAGGCTTTGTCTCTTTCCAATATCCCCATTCTGTTCGCTTTTAGCCACCAGAGCCAATTTGATTAAGACGTCTTCTTTCCTGCCTCTCTACCCTGCGGAAGAAATTTCACTCGCTCTCACACAAATAAAATTTGATTGCTGAAGGCATTTTCTTCACTACAATAGCAGCCCGTTTGGTAAAGTCTAATGAGATTCTGGTAGATAGTAGTTTTTATTTAACTTTTTAAGTGGTTGTCAATCACAGTGTGTGGGATATGGCAAGGGGCATGTTAAAATGTGCCTTAGATATCCCCAAAGTAATTAGGTTTCCTGTTGGAATGAGACAAGGGGTCCCCGAATTAGGACAATTAAGTAGTCGATTCTGTTTAATAGTTAACCAACGTCTTCAAATGTAGTTAATTTGAATAAAATATTACGTGTTTAATTCTGCATTTGTAAAAGTCAGGCAATCATTTTTTGCATATTAGGAGACACAGCCTCCTCTACTCCGTCAGATTCATTTTATATTCCAACCATACTTGTTTCTGTAACGTTGAAAAATGCTCCTCGCCTGCCGGTACCGTTCTCGCGTACCCGGTATCTTAGTAGGGCCCTTTTGTCTTCCTTTGCGTGTTATGCTGTTTCCCTGCTTTCCCCCAGCTTCTCTCCTTGTGTCTCTTTCCAGCTGGGTGCGAGTTCGGCTCTTGCTCCCCCGTCCAAGCCCTTATCTCCTGGATCACTTGCACCGGCGATCCTCCTTCCCCTCCGACCTTCTTCTTCCCGGCCGAGGTCGCTCCATATGTATCATGGTCTGCTTGTGCATGCCTGACCGCCATTTCCATGAGCTCATCGTAGCCTTGTGGACATTCAATTTTTACCGCATACATAAAATTTCCGGGAAGCAGTCCTTGAATGAACGCTTCCTCTGCCACCTTTTTGTCAAAGTTCCTGACACTGGCCGTTGCACCTTGCCATCGGTTCAGAAAAGCTTTCAGTCCCTCACCCCTATCTTGCTTTACTTTGAACAACTGGGTGGGGTTTTGTCCGTCCGTTCGTAAAATGAATCTATTGACGAACCTGTCTGCCAGCTCCTGGAAGCAATCGACCGAGTTCGACGGGAGCTCATAGAACCAACTCAGCGCTTCCCCTGCTAAGGTCTCCTGGAACATATTGCAACATATTGCATCCGAGTACCCTTTAGCGTTCGTGTGCGACTTGAAACTATCAAGGAAGAGATGGGGGTCTTGATCCCCATTGTAACTAAGTTTCAGTGGCTTGGCTGCGCTTGGTCGGACGGACTGGGTGATCGCTCTCGTGAACGGTCCCCCCTTTCCTCGAAACTCGCGTGAGTTGGGTTACACGTCCCCCTTCTCTCGGCGTCCGACATTCTTTCAGCCAAACTCGCCACGCTATCCCGGATAGCTCTTAGGGTTTCTTCCATCTCTCCCTGCCTTCCAACTTGGACTTGCGGGATTGGCTCAGGTAAGGGCGGCGGTCCCTCATCCCACATTTCATCCGGGAACAAGTTTGTTCCTATATGCACGGTCCTACGGCTCCCCCCACCGGGGTGCCGGTCTGCTGTGACGTGACCGCCCGATCCAACTCCCCTGCTCGGTCCAATGCCTCTCGATGCTCCACTCCCCGGGCCAGCTCTCTCATAAGCGTGGCGTTATCCCTTTCCAACTTGCACTCGCGCTCGGAGGCTTCCACTCGATCGTGGGCATTTTGTTGTTCCAGCCGAGTGATTTGGGCCCTCATATTTTCCAACATTTTGGCTACCTCTTGAGGATTGAGATCCCGCGGCACATGCTCTAGTGTTTCATCCCTCAAGGTTCTCCCAGTAATTCTTAAACTTCCCCCTACGGCTTCCGGGGTCCTACTTAATATTACCTCCCTCTCTTGGTCTTGCTGCTCGGATAACTCAGCCATCGAGTCACGCTGGTTTTTTGTAAAGTTTCCCACAGACGGCGCCAAATGTTTCTGTACAATCCCTGATGGGTTCGTAGAAGCTGATGATGTGCCTGGTGGATGGTCGGCTATCCTCCCGCTGACCTGCAATAACAAGGGTGACCGGGGGCTTCCGGTCTTTCCTTCTCCGAAGATTAAGTTAGTCTTAGTTGGTTGAATGTAATTACTAGGGTAGTTATTATTACCTGACAAACTGGTGGCTGGGCCATATTTATGACTCAGAGTGGGCTTTCCACTACTTGAAAACCGATGTGGGACAACTCCTCTTCGCTGTTACTTCAAACACCTAGTTTCCTTACACCTTCCAAGACTGTTCCCAGCCCAGGACTGCCATTGAGGTCGGGCTCGGCCCACCCTATTTATTGGTGGGGGTACTTCGGGGCGGCCTCGGTAATGGTGGAATGTCTGCTGGTTTACGGGCTTGGGAGTTGTTTTATGCACAACCGACTACAGTTTGTAACGTTGGCATCTCTTCTTCTTATTCTATTGTCCTCGATTCTCCATTCTCTAATTTGTTTATGTTTTTAAGTAAATTTGAAACATCTCATTTAGCTGCGCATCGTGTGGGTACGAAGGCTAGCTAGTTTAAAAAACCGTTTCCTATGTTAGAAAAACAAAAAAGAGACTTCCTTTACATATTCTAGTCAGTAGCCCAACCTTGGAATGAGCCTCCGCCATTAAGCAGCCCAGACGGTACAATAAATAACCCTAGCCCGTATATAACCCTCGTTTATAAACCACCCCACCCAAAACCCTTAGTCCTTCGTCCCCCAATTCTCTCAACTCCGCAGCCGCTTAGGGTTAGAGAGAGCACTAGAGAGCTGCTTCAACAATGGTGTCTGGGTCAGGAATCTGCGCCAAGCGCGTGGTGGTTGACGCGCGTCACCACATGCTCGGCCGCTTGGCTTCCATCATCGCCAAGGAGCTCCTGAACGGCCAGAAGGTGGTCGTCGTTCGCTGCGAGGAGATCTGCATCTCCGGTGGACTTGTGAGACAAAAGATGAAGTACATGCGCTTCTTGCGTAAGCGCATGAACACCAAGCCCTCTCACGGCCCCATTCACTTCCGCGCCCCTGCTAAGATCCTCTGGCGCACCATCCGTGGGTACGTCGTCGTTTCACTCTCTATCTCTGGTTTTTCTGGTTCTAGTTTAGGCCCTGATCAGTCTTTCGGTTAAGTTTTTAGTGTAAAAGGATGTGTTTTTTAATTGTTGCGGAATCGATATTGATACTTATATGGATTGGTTTGGTTGTTAGGTCATGTTTGGATTTGGTTTCGAACGAAATGTGAGAGTTTGATTTGGTTTTTTGTTTTGTTTTTGTAGGATGATTCCACACAAGACCAAGCGTGGAGCTGCCGCTCTTGCCCGTCTGAAGGCCTATGAGGGAATTCCACCTCCTTATGACAAGATTAAGAGGATGGTTATTCCTGATGCTCTCAAGTGAGATTCTTCGCTTTCGTTTGGGAGTTGTTGGTTTTTTTTTTTAATTTTTGCACTTGTTCTGTTTTCTGTTGGTTAATGGTTTATTGTTTTTGTGCTGTGAAAATCGACAGGGTCTTGAGGCTACAAGCAGGACACAAATACTGTTTGTTGGGCAAGCTTTCCTCAGAGGTTGGATGGAACCACTATGACACTATCAGGGTAAGAATTGTTGCAGCTGCTTTATTCTTTAGTATATCTAATTTATCTCTGGAAATTACGGTTATTTAAATTATTTCAGAGTCATGGTCTTTTTTTTTCATCGAGTCATATTGTTCAATTCGTTTGACATTTCATTTATTGCGTTTATGAATTGTTGTGTAATGCTTGTTTTATAAACTTATGATGTGCATAATTCTTCCTAAATTCATCATTACGAGGTCATACACTCGTAATGTTTCAATCTGCTTGTGGAGTGGTAACCTACTCTGAATGCTTGATGTACTACTTGATTTCCATCTTCGTTGTTCATCTGCATCAATACTTGGACTTTTTTTTGGAATAAAAGATTCTTGATGTATTTGTTTTTCTAAGATGCCCAGGGATGATAACACCACAGACCAAATTTTAGTTTTGAAAATTACTGGTGTCATTAGTTATTTTTCTATCCTTCTGCTTTATTGTCTTCTTTTGTTTTCACAGTACCATTTGAGCTTAGTCGTGATCCTTATTTTTTTAAAACCCTTCTCTTGCATGTTATGCTTTATACCTTTGTAGCTGAATCCTTTTTGCCTTTTTGCAAACATCAACTAAAACCCCACTTCTTCCACTTCTCTTTTTTTTTTTGGGAGTAATCTTGAATGAGGAAGTATGTTATGGTAAGTAAGGAGATATTTAGTTTGATGTCCTGGATGCCGTAGCTTTGACAAAATCATTTATTGTTTATTGGATTATATTGATAATTTGATGTTTCATTGTTTAGTTTCCTGTGTCATGTTTTCAGTACTTTCTTGTGCTCACTGATGTTGTATGTGCAGGAGCTTGAGAAGAAGAGGAAGGAACGGTCTCAGATTGCCTATGAGAGGAAGAAACAGCTGAACAAACTGAGAGTCAAAGCAGAGAAGGTTGCTGAGGAGAAACTTGGTCCTCACTTAGAGATAATTGCTCCTATCAAGTACTGAGCAGTAGACATCTTTCTTTAAGATGAAAATGCTGTGAACTGAGTGGAGATTGTTTTCCTAATGATACTTCGTATTTAGGATTCAGATGACATTATGCAACAAACTATGATTTTGTTTATTTCAACACCATCACAGAAATCCAAGATTACCAGTGATCAACTGTTGAGTGCGCTCTTCTCTGGCATTCCTCTAAGCTCGGATCTGAAGGGCAACAATAAAATGTAGAGTTGCTTCTGTGTTGATGTGTGAGCAGTAGAGCAAGTAGATTGGGAAGATTCGCTACATCTAGATGGTTGTGTGGTGCTACAAGTATCGCAATTGAGCGCCTTGGCTTCAACAATATGCTTCCTTACTTTCATTTTTGTGTCTAGTTTTTTGTATGCTCACTCATAAATGAGCTTATTGTCTAATGTAATGGGGCTATATAACCCTCGAAGTTACTGTAGATTGTCATTCTAGCCTCAGATTATCAATAAAACTTTCATTTTGTTTAAAAAATAATAATGTCAAATTGATCCTTACAAATCAAAATAGGGTAAGAATGTTAAACGTATTATAATACTAGAATAAAACATTTGTTTAAAAGCCTAGGCCGCCTAGGCGGAGTAGGCGCTACCAGGGCAAAGAGTAGGCTTGGAGTGCCTAAGCGGGTTACACAGATTTGTTTTGAACGCTATTAAAAAGAATAATACATGATCGAAAACAAATTTGATTTTTAAATATAAGTCAATATCAATCATTTTTTTATCCAATAAGGCTGGGCAAGTATAAGCATGCTAAATTGTTAGTGGGACAGACGTTGTAGGAGCAAGTCTTTGTTTTGAACCCAGGCTTGTGAAAAACATTTCTGATATTCAACCACCATTTTTTATCTAAAATAATGAAAATATCAATCTTTCTTATAGCCAAACAACAAAATATGATTTGCTTGCAACGATGTTTCATGTCATGCAATTAGTTGTTGGTGCTCGTCAACTTTATCTCTCAAGTGTTCATGTTGTCGAGTATCATGCTGATGCCTCATAGAGATGGTCTTTTGGCTACTAAAAGAACCTACCACATGAACCTACTACAAGAACCTTGTCGTTGAAGGTGACTCTTAATGGGTCCTTGGATGATCAAGGCTATCGTCCGTGATATTGCTACTCTAACAAATGGGTTCGATAACATCTCTTTTTCTCATTCTTAATTTCTCAGAAACGAATTTTCTGGCTCATAATGAAGATTTAAGTCATTCTTTTACTAACATGAAAATCTGGTGTAATACCATCTCTATCCAATGGTATAGTGCTTTCTGTTTATATTCGTTTCAAATTGGTTGTCCGATGGACTTCTCGTTGTAATTTTCCTCATCTTCTTAAAAAAACAAAATGAGCTTTCACTTCGAGTATGTACCATTTTTATTTTTATTGCACTGTTCTAGGATATTCTCTATGTGTGTCTTGGCCTTATGCCAATAGGATATGTAGTTAGACTAGATCTATGTATTCATATCCTTACCATATTGGTATTGTGTAATTCCCTATATAAAGGGCTCTTATCAATGAATAAGATGATGACTCTCTTGCTATCTCTTTGTCTCTACACTTTATTCTTCATCACGTTATCATGCACTTTGTTCTAACCCTAGAGCCAATAGCCCACCATTTTTTTTCCAAACCCTAAAAACCAAAACCCTAAAATCGGGCAGCCTTGTTTTTCCCGATTTCCGACCAAAATTCCGACTGCCCTCCGCCGGAATTTTATATCCCCAGAAAGCTCTTTCCGTCACGGGTCCAACGCCGCCGGCCTCACCCTGAGAACCGGCCGGAAAGTCTCCGAACCGGCCGCCGGAAAATTCCAGACCGCCGCCGCTACCGACCACCGGTTCACCACCTTCCCTTGCTCCGATCAACCTGAAATTTTGACAGAAGCTTCCCCATCCAGAGCTGCTCCTCCTGTCAAATTTTCAGCCCCAAATTCGAAGTATAAGTAGGCGAAACGTTATTTCTCCTCTCGGCAGCCTTTAGAAAGGTATGTTTTGAAACCTTAAACTCTTCCAAGTTCAATAACTCGGGGAGGATAAAATCCTTTCCTCCCTTCTCCATCTCCATTATATGCTTGGGATTTTGTGTGTGCAGGTACCAAAAATCCCGGAATTTTATTCGTGGGTCAAGAGTATGTTGGATCACTCTTGTTTCTTTGTCCGGGTTGTGTTTGATCAACCCCGACCTTTCACCGGATTGTGTTTGATCAATCCGAGGCCTTTTTCCGAATTGTGTTTGATCAATTCGCGGCTTTTCCGGATTGTGTATGATCAATCCGAAGGACAAACCATTGAAAGCATCGTTTGTGACCTCTATCGAGTCTCATAACAGCTTGGTTTTGTATGCAAGAGCAATGTAACATTCTGCTCCTTTGAGTTTTGACGTATTAGATGCCTAAGGCGGATCTTCGCTTGGTATCTGTGGAACATTTCATTGGAAAGGATTAAACCACATGTTTTGACCCCCAGGCTAACAAGCCTAGATGCCGAGATTTCACATCTCATGCGCTCAAAGTTTTTGAAGCGCCACATCGACAAAAGCCTTCAATGGCAACCTGTGCAAAAAGTAATGACCACAAAGTACTGTGGAATGCACTCATGGAGCATTTCTCGAAACGTTCATATAACTCTACTTGTTGAGTTATTAGTCAAGTGGATTGCTTACCACCTTAATTGACTACATATTGTCGATGATCTTTTGTGGCATCATGATCCATAATCTTTAGCGGATTCGATCATCATCAAGTTCTCTAGGTCCTCCAAGTTGGTGTGGAATTACCAACAAGACTTGATTTTGATCATACAAACGAGAATTGTATATACGCTAATGTGATAAACTTATTTAGGG
>NC_020491.1:11560324-11562141 GCF_000184155.1 Fragaria vesca subsp. vesca
GGATTGGCACAACCTGATCCATTGATCAGTGATACTCAAATCCGTCTCATGAAGTCTGAATTGTGATTATCGTTGGGGGACGCCTCAATGTCAAATCCAATCCATATAGAGATCTCTACAAGTATTACACTAGTGTACATGAGGACGTGAGATAATGAGTCTACTATCGAACCACCCTTCGTTGATGGATATCAACTTAGTTGATTGGCCTAATGGAAAGATGCGATCCAGCATTAACAAAGAGATAGGTCCTTGGGCAGGTGATGCCAACACCGCAAGCTAAACCCTATCAACTGTGTCTTTGTTAGATAGCGTAGTGAGAGTAAGAGCTTAGACTCACCTTATGGCGCAAGGTCTTTCACTAACACGCACTGGAATCGATTACGATGAGATATGCTCTCGTAATGGATATCATTAAACTCCACTACTTTGTCAGTTTGATAGTTTCCGAATAACTGAACAAGCAGCCTATGAATGTGGTCATAATAACATCTCTATGGGATCAGAGATACGCATGAAGATCTTAAACGGACTTCATTCATCCGAATCAAGTGGCTCCAAACCACAGGAGCATGCGTTTGCTAAATGTATTGAAACGCACATGGACTCTACTTGATTTGGAAGGGATATGGTGAATTATGCCTTTGCGTGTTCATTCCGGATTTACATGGACTCTTGATGGATCAAGAGATGCCAATATGTATCAACATCCGAAGAAAAAGATCTTGGGAAGACACAGTCTCGATAAGGCACTCGATGACTGTATTGATGATTAATCGGCTTAGGCGCTCTATAACTAGTGAGGCCTATATATACTCCCATGATTAGTCAAGGTCTTTGCTCTAAAGAGAGATCCGTTGTTTTGTCTAAAGCAAGATGACAAATATGTGTTAAGAGATGGAGTTCCCATCTAAGTACAAAAAGACGCATCAATGTACTCAACACAATACAAAAGAGTTGACATCTCATTCGCTATGAAAAGTTGTAAAGCTAAGTGTAGCTATGCGCCCACGCAACGCTAATGTAATGGCAGTAACTCCTTTTTCAATACTTAATGGTATGAAAGGTTGAGGCTTATTCTATCCCTACATAAGAAAGACACATCAAAAGCGAAATCAGAATCTGCCAAGTTTTGTAGGTCAACTTCCACGAGACCTATAAGAGATCTCACTCACTGGAAAATGGTGAAATTGGTACCATTGGAAAGGTCTATGTGTCTACTTTCCAGGGACACCAACCATTTGATCATACCTATCATATTGAGTGAGTTATGGCCGTTTTCGTAAAGTAGGACGAATCTGTCCGAGAATCTGATTTTAGCAAAACAGTCAACTTCGACGGAATGTTGTGAATAGCTCCTGAGGAACCAGAACGTGTGTAATATACGGTTGGAAAGCTAAATGAGTCTAGTTTCCAAAACCGTTTACTGTTCGTTCATATGTATTTCCTAGAGAAAGTTACGACTGTTCTAGTAATTGAAAGTCATGCAGCGCGGAAATCTGATTTCCTGCACGAACTTATGTTTTGAGTTCACAAGCAACCTTCTCCTCAAGATCTAAGTGTAAAAGATCATTTGAGGACAATACGGCATGATTTAGTTAATCATTGCCCAATACCACATTTGAAGACATGTTAAAAAGCATTGACATGCTAAGTTGTTGAAACTTCCGTGATTAGTAAGAATCAGGAAGAGCCCTATGATTGATGTAAAGATCAGGGGGAGGTGCGAACTTCAGGGGGAGTCTAGCACATACATACATGTCACTATCAAATGTGAAGGGTGTAGTTGTACTCTTTTTCTCCTACGNTCAAGGTTC
>NC_020491.1:11563166-11564903 GCF_000184155.1 Fragaria vesca subsp. vesca
TATGAGTTTGTTTGTTAGTCATGATGATATTTCAGATGTTACATATAATGGAACAATGATTTTGGGTAGGATCGAACGTATTGGCTATTATGTAGTGTATTGTTTCTTATCAGGAGAGAACATATCTGCTAATATAGAAAACGTAAAGAAATTCGGAATCTTTGTTGTCTAACCTTTTTGACTAAACTTGTCATATAATTTGTTTGACAATTTAGCCGAACTCATGGAATGAATTCTTGTTTATTTTCAATATCAATCAAGTTTTCTTTGACCTACTATATGAAATGAACAGCATTCACTGTTCTTCTTCCTTTAAATTACCCAAAACTCTATATAGCAGTTCTATTGTTTTTCTCCACTTTTGTGTAAACACAAAACGTGTTGCATTAATTCTTGTCTTTATTGAAGTGGATATGATATGAAGAAATACTTTTCATTTCTGTACTTATTGCAACATGTAGTGTTTCTTTCTGATGCATTGCAGGAATTTTTTATTTATTTAGTTATGATGGTCATTATCGAAGATAGTTATATTATAGATAGATCACCGGCACTTTTAAAGGACATAATTATAAGTAGCTTGTAATCTGCAAATAGTATAGAGTGTTAGATTTTTTGAAAATTATCATGAATTACATATCGTGGCCAACTATGTATAATGTGGGAATCATGATGCTGGCTTGTAATTTGTGGAATATGTATACACGAATCCTTTATATATTACAGGCAGGAAAGCTTATATGAAATACTTGGATAAAATATACAAGGGAAGTGAGATATCGTGGTTTACTCCTGTGGAAATTTTTAAGGTTCTCTCTCTCTATATATCTCTCTCTCATCTATCTAATTTCTGGCATAAGGAAAACTCAAATTATAATCTCCAGAGAGAAATCATTGTTGGAATGCCTTCTATCTAACAGGATAATCTGTTGTAGAAATATTAGTTTCCAAGCATTTACCAAAAATTAATCTTTATACTTCAAGCTAAACATTTCAATAACTGTCAATGGAGTCAATCGTATCTGGTTGCATTATATGTATGAACGTCTTATATGTATGAACGTCTTATCTCCATTCAGCTATATAGTGAAAATTGTTTGGACATTCTCAAATTATGATGTTAGGAAGAACTTAGTGGATGACTTTATAAATATACCTTGTCTTGAAGCTTATGAATGATGGAAATTTCTCATCTCATGCTTTTGCAAGGTCAAAAGTTTAACATTATAAGCTTTTCTTCCTTGCAGCCTTGATATGCCCATGGGATAGCTGAAGCCATAATGCGTACTGCTAACCTTTCAGTTCCTCTTAAGGTAAGATTCCTCTTTTTGAGTATCTGCAAGTGGACATTTCACCTTTTCATTTGGCAATTTGCTTATATTGGTCTGAATCACTGAATACTTATTGCTCCTACTGCAGATTTGATATCTTATTCAATTTATATATTAGTTTTGTACTTTTGTTTTTGGTATATAGTTTAAGAAAAAACTTATTCATCTGTTACACCTTTGCTTTTTTGGCATTCATCTGTTTGTGTCTGATTAAAAATTTAAATTAATCAGTGCATAGTTGTTTTCCTTTGATAATACTTTCAGTAATATATTTTACATGCCTACATTTGTTGATATATTAGAAAAGTATAACCCAAGTTTTATCATTTTCTGGATGCTTTTACTGAGAGTCCAGTTTTTTGTCTCACCAAACAGAATTTTGAAATTACATTATTAACAGCATAAT
>NC_020491.1:11566035-11573600 GCF_000184155.1 Fragaria vesca subsp. vesca
CCTTTTGTGCATTCATTATGAATAGTCTATCAAACTATACTTTTGGGTGGTCCTCACTTTTTCTTTGTTTGGATTGAAGTGTCTAATAGGAAGAGAACTGACAACACTAAAGGCTATTGCATATAATACGCAAATCAGATGATTAGTTGAAGCAGCTGGAATCAGGATAGAACTTCCCTAACTAGGATAGAATTAGGCTATTGCATATAATGCGCAAAAGTGATGAGATAAGGTTATCAATCTTGAAAGTTTATAGTTTTCTGAACCTGAATCTGACAAAATGTAAGCAAGAGCTTAGAAAGATAACTTCACATCTAACCTGACAGAGCAATATAATCTCCTTCTTGGAAACAAGCCACATGGCATTTCTCTTCCTACCTAGTTAGAATGCCAAAACATTGCAGCTCCTGTACTCTCTTCTTTGGATGGATATTTACCGCTCTGACTGTGGACCTAATTCAGTGGAACTATCTTTATTAGGCTTATTTTATAGACTGGGATATGAAGATTTATCACAATTGGGATCAATGTTTATAGCATGTATAAATTTTCTGATAAGAGTTAGTATGATAATCATATTTTAAGATAAGTCGAAAAGAAAATATTCCATTGTTGGTGTTGATAGTTCTGCCAATGTACTTTGGGTTCTAGCTGATTATTCTTTTTAATATTGATGTCGATGTGTATGTGGCTTGTCTGCATCAAGTTAGCAATATATTGTGTGTATGTGAGTATTTCTACGGACTATAATTACAATCTTGTCAAACTACAGCTCAGTTGAAATCAGTCCCTCACTGGCTGAGCTACAAAGAGAAACTGTTGGAGAAGTTCGTAGTCACTTATCAAAGTTTTGAGTCGAATGCCGTGATGCTGCTGACAGGAAGGGATGGGGTATGCAGGCTTAGCTTTCATTTAATCATTATCTATATTTTGTCTAGTATAGAACTACTTATTGTTTTCATATAATATCTTTTCATGTAATACACCTAAAATCTTTACTAAACTGCTGTAGCTGTCTAGATGATTGCCTAATCTTCTTGATAAGATTTCCCTATAACATCTATGCACGGCAAGCTTACATAAACAGAACTTTGCCTCAATTAGAGATATATAGAATTCTCCAGTCTAGCATTTAACATGAAGTGCCCAATATGTGGGTTTGCTTATCCCAGCTCAGTACTTTTCCATTTTTAGGTGGTTCTTATTTCACTGTGCAGTTGGTAACTGTGTGTAGTTTTCATATAATTTTATTTATTTGATAGGGGACGTGCAGCAAGAGCCATGCTGGGTAATAATTCTTGATGTATTTTCTATCCTTGAATTGATAACATTATGTCTGATTAACTAATTATACTATTGAGAATGTGGATTCCCAAATCAGGAGTTTTCATCATTGCATATATCTGAGCCTCTCCATCTATTGGCAATTGATTTCAGAGTTGGAACTTTCAATTTTAACATTGTTAAATGTGAGACAATACCAATGGACCATCTGAATTCAAAGTTGCCATAGCTAATCTTCCTAAGCAATGGGTAATCTGAACTCCAAAGTTATTGTAAATAAGATAGATTATGTAGCAATATTTGTAACACATTCATGATTGAATATTAAAATGATTATCTCTTAGAACTTAAGAACTTTAATTGCCTGTATAGAAACCCCCGAATCAACAACCTTAAGCTTATGCTCAACAACAATGTACACTAAATTTGCTTGGTGGGGATTATGATGGGAAATCATAAGTGATGAAGATGGCCTAGGTGAGAACCCATCCTTGTCTGTAAGTCTGCCTGCGGTGGACTGGAAAGTTTGAAGTTGCAGACAAACAGAGTTGAGGTTGATTAACTGGAGAGATTGTGTGAGGATGAGAATTATAAGGAAAAAAGAACAAGAGGAGAAAGCTTTCTAGAGAGAAATATATTATGCATGACAAGAGGTGGTTTTAATAGACCTAGATAGCACCCTAAAAGTTTGATGGAAAGTGGAGACATTGGCAGGTTTTTAAATGCTCATGGGAACTTTTTTTATTTCTTTATTTTGGTTATATTTCAGGGTGATAGATTGATAATCTGGTGAATATTGGGGGCTTTGCCATTTTGGATATTCGCTTATACAAAATACCTTTATGTACTGATGCAAAGACATAAATCTAAGTTATTATCTGTCTTGAACTATGAGATACACATTGGATTAAGTTTGGACTTTAAGTGATTGTTGGTCTTGACTGCCTTGACAAACAGCTGCTGATATATAATGATGGCACAAATTTGTCTTGTCTGTTTCTCTCTCTATTAACTATACTAATTGTAAATTTAAATAATATTAATAGCCAACAAAGGTTGTTAGCTGGAAGTTTATATATATATATTCCATGTAGTCTAAGGGAGTTCCAGTTAATTAATCTCTGGCGTGGGAGTGAAATCCGTCTCTTGTTCTTCCAGGTACTTGATAATCTTCCACATGATCTCATCTATTCTGAAAATCAAGTTTCACCATGGAAGGAAGTTTGGGTGGCGAACCAAGATGGGTAAGCAACATTGTGTATGCGCTATCCATAAAATGCAATATTGCAGCTTATATCTTGCTATGTTTGCATCTGAAATCACTGAATAGTTGAGTAAGAATAAATTATTCATATCAACTCGGTCAATTGGTCAATCTGACCTATTTCTCTAAAGTAAGGGTACTCATTATGTTCCCATGAATATCTGTACTTTGGTAGGTCTGAACTTGTAAAAGTATTGAATTTCATTCCAGCCTTAACTGATCTTGTGGGATGGTCGATAGGAAAAGGTATCGAGTGTCCTTTAAGGTTTATACTGGTTATAATTATGTTTCCCTTCTGTCCACCATCATATTCATTCTCCAATATCATTTGCTATCATCTTATCTCTGACAAACCAAGTGGTATCAACCTTTTATTGAAACTGGTTAGATTAGATCATATTGGATACTGACTGTTGTTGCTATCACTGATTCTGGTCTAATTTGAGACTGAATTACCTTTGTTTTTATTTTTTTTCTTTTCTTTTCCTCTTTCTATTGTTTTGAAGGAAGTGCCCAATTTAAATAATTGATGAGTTATCAGTTAAAGTGTGTGCTCCTGGCGGTGGCTTGCCATATCATGTCTTACTTATACCACGAGCGTAACATATCTCTGCTTATGTTTGCTGTGAAATAAGTTATGGAAAACCTGAACGCAAATTACATTTTGATTCCACTGAGCTCTTGTTGAAAACTTTGAGATCCTGATTTTGATTTTTCTGATTATGCTTTTTCGTTTTGTTGATAATTGATAGGGAAACACTAACTGAATTGTACAAGCCATTGCAAGACTCACTAATTAAGAAATGCATTAAGATCATTGACTTTGAGAAAAAACAGGATTCTCAAAGCAGTGCATTATTAAAAAGTGTTTGGTCTAAAGTCTTCCCAAAACCTAGAAGAAGTTGGCTACCAACTGGTTGCTTGGTAAATCAATTTCTGTCCATTTGTTTTGTTTTATTTGGTTTTTTAGAAAACGAAATCATGCAATAATGTTGTTTTTGATCATCCAGAAACTGTTACATGGAGCACTACCAAAGATGTCTTTGATTGCTTCAGACTTTAGTTACCTACCTGACGTGAAAATACTTGGTGAAAGACCTCCATTGGTTTCAACCAAGGTATGACTACTTTTTTGAGTTTTTTCTGATATACCTGTCATAATATTCTTTTTTCTTTTTGAATCTTTCATAACATTCTTTAAGTACTTAATTTGTTTGAATTTTAACTTTGGGATTGGAAATGCATACTTGGTATTTATAATTCTGAGCCAATTTAAGCAACGGTAATCTAATTCCGGATTGGCCCAGCACAGCTCTAGATGGCGACAAGTTTATGTCATTCATGAAATGAAGTTGTATGTCCTGGAATTTGACCCATATGATGTCTAAAACCTAACCCGTTCCTAGAAATGTTCCACCTTCACCCTTTGCATCATCAAAAATTATTCCCGTCCTTCCAATTTTGTGAAACCCTAAAAGTTGCCATCACATCACCTCTCCCCAATGCCATTCATCTCTTTCTTCCACAAAGTTATTCCTCACACAAAGCAACACATTACAGGAGGCAATTTATTTCCTGCAACTGATGGCAGCACCCCCTGTGTGGGCACTACCAACTGTCATAGCCGCCATAAGTTTTCTTTTCTCTTTCGCCTTCTCTATGCTTAAGTGTGTTCATTAGATACTTCAAGAACATAAAGGTGTATTTGATATCTGGTGTGTGTGTGTGTGTTATATATTCTAAATGGTGGGTTCCGACCGCGGAGTAAATAGTATGGGATTGGTAATTATGCATTTTAGTTTAACATACTTCTATGTTGACCTTGTTATACATGCTACTCAATTCTAGTGCAGAATAGTATTTCACTGGCAGTTAGCAATAATATGACTACTTTGATTTTCTCTATCTACAGAAAGATGGCAGCAGCACAGACTATGGCAGTTATCTTGATGCAAAGGTACAGCTTTTGTTTATTTATTCCTATACTTCTATTGTAATCTTACATGCCTGCACAAAATGCTGTTTATATCTTCATTACACTGCCGATGTTTTATGTTTTTTTTTATTCCCTTAGCGTGATTAGGTGCATCACTGGAAGTATACAACATGGGTGTTGTGTTGATGCATCTTGTCCTTGTATAAAATGTATAGGAAAAAATTCTTTTGCTTGTAATAACAAGCATTGCTATTATGACCCTTTCTTTTTTCTCTTTTATATTTTTCGTAGCACATATACTAGATTTTGAGTCGCTGAATTTGTTACATGTCATAAACTCTTACCTAAGGGCTCATGATGTGGACCAGATACTGTGGGATTCTGGTCTTTATTATAGGCATCTGCACTCTGCGGCTTTCAGAGAGTACAGGGATTTCCCTTTTTATGTTATATAGTGTTGGTCATTAGTTGTCTTCTGGGTGATATTCAGATGCATTCTAATTACCTATAGATGGTTTGTTCTCGCTTGTTCTGTGGTGGACTACTTATCTACCGTTAAATGCTTTATAATCTTCTGTATTTATTCACGATAGTCATTTTACGTATGAAATATGAATTGGTTGTCTCTCATCGTTACCTCCTGTTCCATCCTGCTCTAAAACTGCAGAATTAAAGGATAGTTAGTTGCTCAGTTTCTTGATGGAAGAAGCTGTTTAGGGAGGCTGGAGAGGATTGGACAACTTCTTTAAAGGAGATGGATTTGATAAGTAAAGATTCTAATGCTTCGGGGAAGGGATAAAACCCAAAGTTCTTTGGGGCTGTGAGGTGATAGCTATAATTGCAGTGGTAAAGAAATAAAAGGATCTTAGAACCTACGGTGGTGCGGAGTTGGATGATTAATATCTTAGTAGTATAAATATTATACCCTTTCTCCATTATTCTAGATTGCAAGCTGTTGTAGTCTAGGTTCTAATATGTGCTAGCGTCAATTGAGCATTTTGATCTGTTGCTCAGAACTGTTACTATTTATCATTATTATTGAAGTTATTGAAGTTCTAAAGGTAAGGAACTTTTTTAACCTGAAAAGTTGTGCGATTTTGGTTTTCTTTGCAGGGGGATGCCGATATCTTCTTCCCTACCGAATTCTGGTTATTGGAACGTATTGATCATTACTGTTCTGGATGGAAGAAGCTGCAAAAAGATGACTCATCCAAAGAAGGAAAGAAGAGGCGAACAATTATAGTGAGTTATGTTCTATAGTAATGCACGTTTTTGTTTCCGTCAACCTTAGATACATTTCAGTTTCTACTTTTAGTGGCTTGTCAAGATAATGTTTTTTAGAGGGATAATTAAGATTAGTCAGATTTACCCTTTAGGCTACAATTTTGTTTGTTGTCAAAGTACACACTGTGTCCTGGGACCTTAGGTTCCATTTTCATTGTCCCCCAATATGAACAAGAAGATAAAAAATTAAAGAAAAGGTAGAACCAGTAAAAGGATCAATTATGTTTAAGGTTTGTAGCACGTGTTCACAATATTAGTTTAGAATGTTAAACACTGCACTCTGCTAATCGTATTTGCTTATGTTGTAGCTTGATACGTCATCATTCATGGAAGAATTTGGATTGCCCTCGAGGACAAGAACCAAGGATGGATACAATCCACTTTTGGATGACTTCAAGAATACAAAATTCTATTTAAGTGTCCCAACACATAATACTTCATAGAAGGCTGGTATTAGTGACTTCTTCATTTCCAAGTTGGCTTTGTCTTGCTGAATCTGGGTATCAAAATTATACGAGCATTGCATCACCAGCTCAACTTTTACTTGTATTTATCTGCATGATCAGAGTGTCTCTCTTCAAATATAGATACCTATGGCCGAATCCTTAGGAAACAGTGATATTATGGCTATTGAAGATGGAAAATGCAAGTCGGCTTTGTTATGAATACACAAGATGAGAATAATTTTAGAGAGAAGGTCCTGTAAAAAAGAGGATGTCATATTGCCATTGAAGCTGGGCATTCTCGTTTTTGTTTCACTTCTACGAGTTCTACGGGTCTTTTCTATTTGTTTCAGTTCTGAACTTCTGAGAGCAAGAGCTCGTATGGTTATATTTCCGCACCCTTATAATCCAAAATTACTTTGTATCTTTACCATGGTACTGGACCACTGGCCGATTCACTGTCAGTTTAGAACTTAAGATTAATTGCTACATTTCTAAGATTTTAGATGTTTGAGGTCTATTTTTTTTCTTTGTCAAATTGGGAATCTTCCCAAGATCTGTAGAAGTGCTAGCACACTGTTACATGGTCCCAGCCTCTCATGTTGGATTCAGGTACTAGAAACTGAAGGAGATGCTAACAGTTAGTAATGCTTTACATCATGAAAGTGATTATTTGAGTTCTGAATTTCATTAGACGAAGTTAAACAATTAGTGCATGAAGTACGTTTGTAGTTGGGGAATTACGAGGCGAGCTGGCTAGAAGGTTGCACTTTGTTTAGCGAAACAAGCCTTTAACCGACTTCTTTGCTTAGAGTCGGGAGTGCCACAATATGGACTTTGAGTTTGAAGTCTAAAGTAGGCAAGGTACTCCTATCTATTTAGAGATGATCGAAGAACTTTTGTATCCATTTTCATTGTAATCTTTGCATATTAATGAAGTTATCATCTAATATATAAATTCTAGTTTTTTATGTTGGTAGAAACATCAACAAATCAATCAACTCATCCAAATGGTACAAATTCATGGAATAAATTGGTTATCATCTAGCTTTATTTATTTATTTTTTTAAAGTATATAACTGAGAGTTGCTGATTACAGAAAAGGAGCTTAAGATCACGAATTCCGTAATCCATCAATTTATTGAAAACTTGAAAGTTTGAAATGTAAAAAATGGTGAATCACAAGCGCTGATGATCAATAATAAGCAGGGTCATGGAGGAGGCTATAGGTAGAGCCGATGCATGTGACGCTCATTAATTAAAGGAGAAGGCCGCCGTGAAAGTGAGAGGTGAAACTGTGACTCTCCCTATTAATCCCCAACAGGCTCCTCTCTCTCTCTCTCGTCGACCACCT
>NC_020491.1:11574437-11586394 GCF_000184155.1 Fragaria vesca subsp. vesca
TTTGATGACTACTATTTGTGTGTTGTCCCAAATTGATACATATGTATTAGTATGAGCTGCGCTTGGTTAATTATTTAGAATAACCGACAATATGAAGGTTACATGTTTGATTCTTATTTACATTATGATAAATGAATGAGAAAATAAAAGAGATAAATTAATAATTATTTAATGTATTAAATCTTATTCCTAGCATCATTTTCACCCCAAAATGAGCCAACGTACTACATTCATGGCTCGTACATCACTACTAGAGGCTAGTATATCTGATCAACTAGCCATAACTGTGTTTATGATGATAGTCATATATGTGACCGTTAATGTGGTCGGAAGTGTAATCGATGTATGTTCAGTACTTTCCGATCTCTTTTGAGTCACACACTTGTACCATATTTCTTGCATTCCCCCTTCCTTCTTTGTTCTCTTTCCCCATATAACGAACAAAGACCGAAGGAGCTGCTGCTAAAATCCACATGCTTCTTTCTCGTTTTTTTTTTTTGATTACGGCCTGCTTCTTTCTCTTTGTGGGGAGGGGAAGCTTATTAGCTAGCTTAGATATAGAGACAACTTCTGTGATGGACCGATGGGTACGTTGTTTGACTTTTGATGAAAATAATTTGCTGGCTTCCGATCTGAGTTGTGGAAGGTCAACGAGTCCTGTACCTAGCTCTGTTGCCGGGGGGTGGCGGTTGACTTGTCAGAGATCGATAACGACGTACTTTTCTGGCGGCATGCGGCTGCATTCGGGTCCCTTAGTCTTTTGGATTTCTAATGAAGCTTCATCATCCAGTTAATATCGATCACCGGCCACCTCTCTATCGATCTTTTTGTTGTGTTCGTGTTCAATCATTCATGTTTGCTGCTTACTCATAATCTTTGTCCTTTTGAGGGTTGACCCATGTGGGTTTTCTGTGCTAGGTAGCTTCTCTAGTATTCAGTGTAGTGTACGTAGTAACACAGCTTCATTTCCAAGGTACAGAAAAGTCAACCGGCAATCTACGTACATTATTTGGTTCGCAGATTTGAGTGTAGTGTACGTAGTAACCCAGATTCGCAAACCTTTGTGTGGGTTACCAACCAATCTCAGAAGAAGATTGATGAACAAAGAAAACCCAGATTTGCATAACCTTTGTTTGTGTTACCAACCAATCTCAGAAGAAGATTGATGAACAAATTTGGGTTTGCAAGTTTGAACAGATGCGATGAGGGGAGAAGACAAAGTTTAAACATATGAGATGAGGGGAGAAGACGATGACCAGTGAAATCTAATGGCTGTGAGCGGTTTGTCCCGTTTTGTCCCGCAACTGAGCAGCCCTGATAATAACCGTTTCCATTTTAGTAAAACAAAAGTCCTTTAAGGGCCAGAAGCCCGAAATCCTGTTACATAGCCTTAGAATGGGCCTCCACTATTAAGTAGCCCAGACGGCACTCAACCCATTACAATATTTAACATCACTTACCCTTACCCACCCCAAAACCCTAAGTCCTTCGTCCCCCATTTCTCAACTCCGCAGCCGCTTAGGGTTAGAGAGAGCACTAGAGAGCTTCAACAATGGTTTCTGGGTCAGGAATCTGCGCCAAGCGCGTGGTGGTTGACGCGCGTCACCACATGCTCGGTCGCTTGGCTTCCATCATCGCCAAGGAGCTCCTGAACGGCCAGAAGGTGGTCGTCGTTCGCTGCGAGGAGATCTGCATCTCCGGTGGACTTGTGAGACAAAAGATGAAGTACATGCGCTTCTTGCGTAAGCGCATGAACACCAAGCCCTCTCACGGCCCCATTCACTTCCGCGCCCCTGCTAAGATCCTCTGGCGCACCATCCGTGGGTACGTCGTCGTTTCACTCTCTGTCTCTCTGGTTTTTGTGGTTCTAGTTTAGCTAGGTTTTCCTGATCAGTCTTTCGGTCAAGTTTTTAGTGTAAAAGGATGTGTGTTTTTAATCGATATTAACCGGGAACCTATTGTTGATGCTTATATGGATTGATTTGGCTGTTAGGTCATGTTTGGAACGAAATGTGAGTTGTTTTGTTTTTGTAGGATGATTCCACACAAGACCAAGCGTGGAGCTGCCGCTCTTGCCCGTCTGAAGGCCTATGAGGGAATTCCACCACCTTATGACAAGATTAAGAGGATGGTTATTCCTGATGCTCTCAAGTGAGATTCTTCACTTTTTTTTTGGAGTTGATGGTTTTCATTTAATGTTTGTGCTTGTTCTGTTTTCTGTTGGTTAATGGTTTATTGGTTTTGTGCTGTGAAAATTAACAGGGTCTTGAGGCTACAAGCAGGACACAAATACTGTTTGTTGGGCAAGCTTTCCTCAGAGGTTGGATGGAACCACTACGACACTATCAGGGTAAGAATTGTTGCAGCTGCTTTAGTCTTTAGTATATCTAATTTATGTTCATTATCTCTTGAAATTATGTCAGTGTAATGGTCTTTTTTGTTGAGTCATGTTTTTCAATTTGTTTGACATTGCATTTATGAATTGTTGTGTAATGCTTGTGTTATTATGTGCATAATTCTTCCTAAATTTATTATCACGAGGTTTCTTATGTTGATGCTTTATACATACTCTCATAATGCTTCAATCTGCTTGTGGAGTGGTAACCTACTGTGAATGCTTTATCTACCATACTTTGTCCCTTTTTGTAGTTCATCTGCATAAATACTTGGACATTTTTTGAATAAAAGAATCTTGATGTATTTGTTGCTCTTAAATGCCCAATGATGATAACACTACAGACCAAATTTTTGTTTTGAAAATTACTGGTGTCCTTAGTTAACTTCTATCCTTCTGCTTTATTGCCTTCTCGTGTTTTCGTGATCCCTATTTTTTTAAAACCTTTCTCTTGCATGTTATGCTCTATAATTCAGTAGCTGAATCCTATGTTCCTATTTGCAAACATCCACTAAAACTCCACTTCTTCCACTTCTCTTTTTTGTGGGAATAATATCGAATGAGGAAGTATGTTATGGTATGTAAGGAGTTATTTAGTGTGATCTCATGGATGCCGTAGCTTAGTCGAAATAGCCATTTATTGTTTCTTGGATTATATTGATAAATTGATGTTTCATTGTTTAGTTGCCTGTGTCATGTTTTCAGTAGTTTCTTGTGCTCACTGATGTTGTATGTGCAGGAGCTTGAGAAGAAGAGGAAGGAAAGGTCTCAGATTGCATATGAGAGGAAGAAACAGCTTAACAAACTGAGAGTCAAAGCAGAGAAGGTTGCTGAGGAGAAACTTGGTCCTCATCTAGAGATAATTGCTCCTATCAAGTACTGAGCAGTAAACATCTTGCTTTAAGATGAAAATGTTGTGAACTGAGTGGAGGTTGTTTTCCTAATGATACTTCATTTTTGTGTTTGATGGTTAAAGATGGTCGTAATTTTGTATGCCAACCTTATTTATAAATTAGCGGAGTTGTTTTCCAATTCAATTGGATTTTCATTCTAGATTTTCCTTAATGTTGTGACCCCATTTTAAACACCATCTTGGTATGCTATAGAATGCGGCTTTGTTGATATCCTACCGGTCATTTGTAGTGTTATGTTATGCAAATCCTCTGTCCTGATGCACATGGGTCGAATTTTATAGCGCTTGTTTTTGTTTATCGTTGGACATGCTTATCTTTCCACTTCCTTTCAGTCTATTTGGTTCTTTATTTGTGATCTAGTGTTTATTGAGTTTAAAAAGTAATTCATTCATCGTTCGGTGTACTTCTTTCGGGTTGTCTCTCACTTTGCAGTTTGGACCATTTAAACTTGCTTTGATCGGGTTTTTTTTGCACACGAGCAGTTAAATTTGTTGCTATTATTTGTCTAATGGAAGATGCTAAATATCATGTATGCAAGTTAGATATTACACCATTTTTATCTCCTTAGATATGAAGCCATTTTATGGAATTTGGGTACAAACTCATCTTAGAGAGGGTATAACAAATCTTTTTTGTCTACGCTTCTGCAACTTCAAAAAAATGAAATATTTTAATCCAGTAAGAGAGGTTTGAGAATAGAGTAGAGAGAATTGTGAAAAAAGTTGTCTTATTCATTAATATGAGCATTTTATATAGGAAATTACAAAGTACCTATATGGTAATGATAAAGAATACATAGTTATATTCTAACTACATATCCTGATGACATAAGACGAAGATACACATAAAATATCCTAGAACAATGCGGAATATCTTAGAACACTCCTGGTGTCGCACGTCGCTATGTCGGTGGTGATGATATGTCGCCTTGTCAAGGAACAAAAATCCCTGTGGGAGAAAACTAAATTTTGATCGTAGGAGAAAAAGAGTGCTACGCACCAATCTACTTCATTGAGAACTTTAATCATATGATGCTCCCCCTGATATGAACATTATTTAGAGAGACTTAATAGCCGACGCATGTCTATACTCTTCACATGTTTCTCAAAAGTATGTAGACTTAGGTAGAGACTTAGTAAATAAGTCTGCCGCGTTTCTTTCAGTCTTTACTTGGTTCACTTGAATGTTAAGAAACGCCTGTTGCTGTTGGTTGTAGAAGAACTTAGATGAAATATGCTTTGTTTTATCACCTTTGATATAACCTAACTTCATTTGCTCAATACAAGCTGCATTATCTTCATAAATGCATGTAGGTTTATCAGTTGTAGACTATGTTGCACGGACACTCCACGGCAAAATACATGTCCAACACGCCATGTGGCGTGTCAGAAAATATTGACTTTTTCGACACGTTGACCGACTCGCTAAATTATCTCCGACACACCACATCATCATTTATCAATTTTTTTAATTGAAAAAAAAAGAGAGAAAAGGAACCAAAACCTAAATAAAGCTATTATCCACTTTTGAAAACAAGCTACTGCCAAGTTTTGTTAACAACCTACTGCAAATTTGATTTTCTTTAATGTTATGTTTTAAGTTAAAGGTCTGCTACTTTTAATATTGTTAATTATGCACTTCTATCATTTGCATTTGACTCTCTTTAATGTTATTTCTTATGGTTATGCAATGAATTAAATTTAGAATATTATTTTGATAATGTAATGAACTTATTTTATATTTTAGTATATTTTTATTTATTAAAAATAATAAATATATAATTTTATTTGCCGTGTCGCCGTGTCCGTGTCCGTGTAACATAGGTTGTAGAACTTAATCCATTAGTTCCTCTAATGTGGGTAAGGATTGATCTCAACCAAACACATACTCGAATAGCTTCATGTAGAGCAATAATCTTTGCATGATTTGAGGATTTCGCCACTAAAGTCTTCTTTGTAGATCTCCAAGATATCGTTGTATTCCCAATGATGAACATAAAACCAGTTTGAGAAAGTCTTTCATGTGGATTAGATAAATATCCGGCATCGGCGAAACCTACCAACATATTGTTGGGTGTTTCGGCATAGGATGAGGCGGCGGTGGCGTGCACGGCGTCGGACCTATGTCCGGCAGTCATGCTGGTGGCATTCATGATGGCGGTTTGGCCCCTCCGTGGGTCGGTGCCGTGATTTCCAGGAGCCGTAGAACCATCTTCAGTCCTTCTTGAATCAGTGTAGGGAAAGAACAATCCCAAGTCAATGGTACCTTTAAGATATCGAAAGATGTTCTTGGCTCCGGTCCAATGACGTTGGGTTGGCGCTGAGCTAAATCTAGCTAACAAGTTGACTGAGAATGCAATGTCTGGTCGAATGCATTGAGTTAAGTACAATAATGCACTTATTGTACTAAGGTATGGGATCTCTGCGCCCAAGACCACTTCGTCCTCTTCTTTCGGACGAAATATATCTTTCTTTGTATCTAGACTTCGACCAATCATGGAAGTGCTAACAAGATGCATTGAATTGCCTGAGCATCTTTTGGACATATGTAGACTGGTAGATGAGAATTCCACAAGATCGGTGCTCTAGTTCAAGACCTAAGCAAAATCGAGTCTTCCCAAGATCTTTCATCTTAAACTCGAATTTCAAATAAGCCGCGGTCTCTTTGATTTTGTCAAGGGTATCGAAAATGTTCATGTCATCTACATAAACAGTTATGATTGCAAATCCTGAACTTGTCTTCTTTATGAACATGCACGGGCATAGTTCATCGTTTTTATATCCCTTCCTAATCAAGTAATCACTTAGACGAGTATACCACATTTGTTCGGATTGCTTTAATGCGTAAAGTGAGCATTGCAACCTTATAGCATACGCACTCTGTGGTTTAGAGTCACTTGATTGAGGTAATGTAATGCCATTAGGCACTTTCATATATATCTCTCTGAATCTAGATCCCCATAGAGATATGCAGTAACCACAACCATGAGCTGCATGTCAATTTTTTCGGACACTACCAAATTGACTAAGTAGCGGAAATTTATGACGTCCATGACTGAAGAGTAAGTCTTTTCGTAATCAATCTCAGGGCGTTGTGAGAAACCTTACGCCATAAGGCGGGCCTTATTCTTCTCATTACGCTTTCTAACAAAGACTCATTTATGTCCTATAGGCTTTACACTCGGCAGAGCGAGCTAACACTTCTGGGCCGAATACCTGTCTCTTTGCTAGAGAATCTAATTCTGCCTGGGTTGCATCTTTCCATTTAAGCCAATCTGCTCTGCGTTGACATTCTGCAACAGAGTGTGGTTCGATGTCGTCGTGCTTAATGATTTCGTGAGCCATAGAATAAGCAAATACATCATCAACGTGTGTTGATGACCGGTTCATCAATTCAGAAGTGTTATCATAACACATGGAGATCTTTATATTCTTTGATATTGACATTGATCTTGAGGCGTCCCCATGGATTCTAACATCAATTCATGGACATATATTACTGTAATCAGAGATGATCTCGTGAGAATGATTCTCAATATCGATGATCAAAAGATTGAGTTGTGCCTTGTTGGTTTGTTTCTTTCTCAAACACGTGTCAACCGAACCAAGTGGCCTCCCTTTTTTCCTCTGGGGAGCCACAGCCTCCATCCCCCCAACGCGGGAGGCGTCGTCGATGGCGGCAGTCCTGTGCCCGTGGATGGCCATGCCCTTCTTAGGGACTTCGAGCAGCGCAGGTATATTTACCGTTGGTATATCTGATCTTGTCACTTTTGCAATCTCAGAGAAAGAGTCAGACATCGTATCTACTACTATCTAAAGTTCGAGAATATGTTTCACTTCACTTTCAGTTTGTCAGGTACGAGGATCATAATGAGACAGAGTGGGGAAAAACCATGACAATTTATGTCGTTCCACATGAACACTTTTATTCGTATCAAAGAAAAATAAATAAATGTGTTGAAATTAAAATAAGACGACGAAATATAGTTATTTCGACAACTAAGTCCCAAAATTTGAAAATGGTAGAAATATTTTTGGTTCACTTAGATGATGAAAGTTTATGGCTTTGTCACCTAACTTCTTAATATTTGGCGGGTCAAAATTTCGCCAATTTTTTTAGCCAAATTTTGTGTTTTACTTGAGTGACGAAATAGTCACATTCATGGGCTGAGTTTCTTTTAGTAAACCTAAATCTCTTTGCTCCGAAGTCCTATTAACTCTGAAATCCCTAAATCGTATCGATTCCAAGCTGTCGCCTCCCATATCGACGTCGCGTCCTTGCTCCATTGATCCCAATTGGCCTCTCCAGCGCCCACATCGCCATCTTTTACCGCGACTACAAGCTCTATCCACATCCACTATGTTGCCGACTAGTGGGAAGAGCAAGAGACAGGAGGAACAATCTCAGCGACTGATGCAGGAGGTAGCCTAGCAATATCGACGTCCCACAGAGGTCCCCTCGCGGCCCATGACGCCTCTGTCAAGTTCGGCACCTCCTCTCCCTCCACCACTGCTGACGAACCTTCCCCAGCATCAGGTCATTGACTGGCCAATCATTTGCTAAGATCATCTTTCGGCACAAACCGCGTCCTGAAGGAGGTAATTTTCCTCACCCATACTCATCTGCCTCTTAACCTTTTGATTTTCTAATTAGGCATAGTAAATTTTGGATCTTGGTTTCTGGGTTTTGTGTAGTGAAGGTGTCTCATCGAGGTTGTGAGCTTGAAAAGTTTTGAGCTTTAGCATTTAGGGTGATGAGCAGGTTCAATGTGAAACTATTTTAACTCTGTGTGTTATTACTGACCCTCTTCTTGCGATAATATGAATGATTCTGTGTTGCTGCTATGGTTTGTCTCATCTAGGTCTTTCTTCTTCTTTTTTGTTTCCCGCAGCACCTCCCCCTAAAACCAAGACAGGGGTGGTGAAAGGCTTAAAAGCGGAGGAGATAGTCAAGATGACTTGACAAAAGATTTAAAGTAACTTGAGACGATTTCTGCCACAGTCCGCAGAGTAAAAAGTTAAGCAGCATGTTGACACACGATGTCAGCCACATTATACATGACGAAATTTCCATGGTGGCTCCAACTTGGGATGAGACTAAAGATAATGAGCAGAAGAAGCTGCCCACTCAACTCTTCGTAAGGAATATTTCTGCTGTTCATGTGTTCACTCACTGCTTAGTTGCAGAATTATGAGATAAATAATGTTGTTCATTTTTTAACACATCTTTTATGAGTTTGATGTTGATGATAAACTCATGTGGAAGTGGCTGGAAGACAAGGCTAAAAATGTATACAAAAATTGAAAGTGTACTATAAATACAATTATGAAGGAAAACCCAAGGAAGATCCCAGAAGAGTTTGAACATAGGCTGGATGAGTGGAACTGGCTCTCGAACACTTTGAGTCTGAGGATTCATGGTATATTACTTACTTTATATAACTCTGTGTGTTGCTACTGAAAGTTTGTTGGGTGAAATTTTGTTGGTTTAATCAAAAGTTTTATATAATTGGGTTTTGGTATAAGTGTATGTAAAAAGAAAATTTGGTACAAGCAGGCACGGAACCAAGGTGTGCTAGGGCATGCTGTAGCACACCCCAACTTTCTAATAGAATTTTTTTTTAGTATATGTATGTATTATCACCAACACCTCTCAAAATGATTAGTTTCTCCTTATTGTATTCATTTTCATTTTGTTTACTTATACTGTATGTGTATTTGGCTATTGCTAGTTGGTGCCTTGTTTTGCCTTTGTTGTCCTGACCATTTGCTTTTCGCTTCGCCAGTTTCCTAGTTCTTTATTGTTTATATCTAATAGTTGTGTTTTATAAAGAAAAATCCAATGCCATATTTGAAATCGGTAAAAAAAAAATTTGATGCCAAGGACTCAATTGAAGATACTCTTTGGCTCTTGCATTTCTTTTTCTTATGCTGACCGACATATTTCTGAAACAAATTGTAGGAGGCTTTAGTTTCTTCTGAGTTCGTGATTAATTAGTATCACACCAGCAGTATGAATGTGATGGTCTAAACGAATTATGATGCCAAATTCTAGTTTATTCAAGTGCAAGATTATCAGTCATTTTCTTACTTTAGATGATATTTTCATACATGGTCTTGTTAGACATGTTTTTAAATAGTCTGTATATATGCAATTGAGATATTTCATCAAAACAGAGTATACTCTGTTAAACTTTTATGAATTTTTTTCTTTGTTGTACAAGGTAGATTAAGCCCACCGTAGTTCTAATTTCTGGTTCCGTCTCTGGGTACAAGTATACTACTTGCATTACTACTGTTCATTTGGTCAGTTTTGTGTTCGAGGTTTTTGATGAATAAGCTTGTAGTACCTAATTATTGAACAACAACATATGCAATATTAGAACAGCAACCAAAGTCTTAATATGATAAAATTACAGAGAAGATCGGCCGCAAACAAGAGTAACCGGGACAAGAAGACGTTGCACCACCACACCGGGTTGAGGTCTTTGAGCTACAATGCGAAGGAATTGAAGGACAAGGGTGAACACCCCTATTTCATTAAAAGTTACTCACAAGCGTATGACGCAGCTCACAACCTGAAAGCGGCTGAAAATGAAGTAAGTGGTTTAGGTAAACATTGAGGGTGCTAAACATTGTTGCTTCATAAGGACATTCATATATATCCTTGTTAATAATGTTCATACACTCATGAATCATTATCGATATATGCAGAAATAATATTTTAATTATAGAATATTTAATATCTGGGTCCTAATTCATATAACATAGGATAGAATATTGTATCACATTACTTCCTGTCTTTGCATTTTTCTTGGTCTTTTTGCTGGAAGCCAACTTATACTAGATGGGTTAATAATGCTAGATGAGAGCCTATGATTAATGACTTTTAGCAATTCTATATATTATTACCCTCAAAACTCTATTCTCCATATTAATTGTTTTTGTAAAACATATACTTCTTTTCTTAGGCTAAATTGATGGAGAAGGTGGATGAGATCCGTGACAATGTGAGGAAGGAAAACCCTGGCATTCAGGAAGAAGATATTGATCTTTATTTTGACCAACAAACTTAGGCGATCGTGTTTGAAAAAGCATTCGGACATAGAAACATGAACGAGATCCGGGGTATGGGACTAGCAGGCAGTATAGTTTGAGCCAAGGGCCGGATAGGAGCCGCACTTCACGTTCCCAGCAAGCTGCACTTGTTGTGGAGGAAGCCCGAAAGGCCAATGAGGAAGCTCGAAAGGCCAACCGACAGTCCCACCCTAGGAGCAACCAAATGATGATGATCATGATGATGGAGGTAATGATTCAATTAACATTGCTTCATAGTCTCTTTCTAAAAAACTGTATGAACAAGTTAAGTTACTAGTTTATTTTCTAATATATATTTTGTATGAACAAGTCTATATTTTCAAATACTTGAGTTTGTATGAACTTGATTATGAATATATATTTTTGCTAGTGACCAGGTGGTTTGGCCAATAGCAGGTGAAGAAATATTGAGTCATTTTGTATTTTTAATATATTTATGTTAATATTATATTTGATATTAATATTTGAAATTATTAAATTTATTAAAAATAAATAGCACTAAGGTGACAAAAGTTAACATTTCATGGCCTTAGTCGGATGAACGAATAGTCAGAAAACTGAGAGGTTTTGTCACCTAAGTCTAACATGACGAAATATGTTTCGTAGTGTTAGTGTTTTGGTGATGATGCATTTCATCACCTTAGCTGGTAAAACTACGTCACAATAGATCCTAGACCACGAAATATGTTTCGTTACGTTAGTACTTTGGCGACGAAACATTTCGTCACCTTAGGACGTCAGTTGTCATCACCTAACGCACGGTGCGACGGAACAGTTTTCGTCACCTAAGTACTCTAACCACCGACCTTAGGTGACGAAACTTTCGTCGTCTCAGTGCTTACATGACGACAAAAGCTCTTAGGCGACAAAATATTTTCGTCACATAAGTATCTTTTTCTAGTAGTATATATGTCTTCTCATTTTGTGTTTGTAATAAAATTATTTGCTTTCGGATTGATCTTCCAAATTGTTAGTGAGTATTGTTTCTTATATTATTTGATCACTACTAATTCTGTCCTCCCAAACTGATACATATATATTAGTTTGCGGTCTGTTGATTATTTAAAATGGAAAATGTTTCTAGGCCTTATTAAGGCCTAGGATTTATGGCCTTAATTCTAGGTGGCATGCCAAATCACCTATCCACATCATCAAATAAAAAAATCATGCTATGTCATTTTTAGATAAAAATACAATTTTATCCTTTCATATCCAATGTCTATAGATTATTTTGTTTTTATTCTATAAATTAAAATATGTTTTTGAAGTCATGTTTTTTATTACTCGTGCTTAAATTTAAAATGTGAAATATATATATATATATAATTATACTCAGTTCGAAAATATGACTCATTTGAATATATATATATATACATATACAGGGCTTCTTGGCTACAAATGTCTGCACTAATGGTTTTGGTGCAGATTTTCATTTTTGCACCATTTTTCGATCGAATTTCCTCATCTCCACCGTCTAGTATCTAGATAATATTGTGTAGATCATCTCTGCAAAATTTCAGCCAATTTGGTAATCGTTAAGGCCCTCAAACT
>NC_020491.1:11586414-11633411 GCF_000184155.1 Fragaria vesca subsp. vesca
GTATGTATATATATATATATATTGTTGTGTGTATATATATATATATATGTATATATATATATAGACACACACACAACATATAACTAGCTAAGTCAGCATTTCTTTTGATCAAGTTTTGGTTTTGTAGAGAGGCAAAATGTTGAAAAATTCTGATGCTTCGAAGACCAAAAATGAAGATGATGAAGATGCTAACCCTGTTTGATTTCTTCATTGGATCATGATTTACAAGACTGGTATACACCCTCATTCACAAGCATTTCACTACTCGATCAATTTATTTATACATTTTGTTTATATATACTTTCTACATTCATTTTACTATTTATAATTTAAATTATTTGTTTTATATTCTCAGTTTACCAACTTTAAAAGATGACAGCCATGGATTTAAGTCTAAGCCTTACCGTCTTTAGAAGATTGATCGCAACCCTGGACCTCACCTGGGATGACTACAACAACGATCATCCTTAAGTTCCTCCGCATCTCAATACATCTACTGCTCCCAGTAGTGCTCACCTACTGCTTGCAACATTACGATGCTAACAAGTAGATTTGCATGACTTCTAAATCACCACAGAACTTGATAAACTACCTGCTCCTATCTCACTTCATTTCATACACAACTATCTCACTACTCTTGGGTCTCTGTCTGAATGAAATTTAGATGTCCATCATATGTTGAAGCCAACATGAAGAGTCAAAAAAATAATAGAATAAATTATGTGTCCACTTTTGTATGAAAACATAAAGATTTTTTGTTTTTCGAAAGGGTATTTGAAGTTTTTTTGTTTTTTGTTTTTTGATGTACTCATATTATCCTATATTTTTAAGCCTCTTATGCTTGAGATTTGTATTTAGTTATCTTTTTTATGACTTATTTACGTTAATTTAGTGTTTTTGTAGGTTTGTGTCATAGAGAGAAGAAAATGAGCTAAAGCGAGCTAATAAGGATTGAAAGGCGACTGCAATCCCAAGTGTTAGAATCTGCCACCGCAGAACAGCTAATTTTGCCGAATTATTGGGCATGACTCAGATCGAATAAGACAATGAGTCTTACATCATTGGAAAGATATAGAAGACTACTTTCCGTAGAATTTTACGGATCTCGATTTCGATACTTTTAGACCGAGTTATGATCGTTTGAATGAAAAAATGTCACATCAGCAAATCTGCTCGGGAAATTACAAACTTTTATGGAGAACTCAAGCAGAGAAAGAGAACGAAGTGCATTTGCTCACGATTGCTTTAACTATGCTGCAGGAAATCAGGAATTGTATTTCAATGCTACAGTGACATATGGACTGGGAAGAAGGTTGCTTTGGAAATGGTCCTATTGTACCTCCAATAACATCTTCATTCAGTACTTACTTTCCAAGGGTTCAAAATATCTCGCCAAACCTGAGATCACCGATGCATCAGAGAAGCCCTGTTCAATTGGGCACGCGCCCTAGGATTACCTGACAAATATCAGCCAAGCATGGATGGAGTTCAGCAGCCAATGTGATTCCACAAGGATGATTGTTCTAGCAATAACTGTTCTATCAACTGGGCATACGTTGAGACCCGTAAGTCTTTAACATTAGTACATTACATACATGCGTATTATATATCAATTCCCCCTTTGATATCTGATCTAACTCATGTGTGTGTTACGGTTTTACCCCTAACAGGAGAGAGAAATAGAAGAAATAGAAAGAGAGGAAGGAGGGATTGAAAAGATATCTGATATTCGATAGTGAAAAATAGGTTTGGGGTACAATAAATAGCCTTATCATGAAAAACACGTGTCAATCATGTAGAGACTGAGACTCAAACCCTAATCCTTACTTAATTAACATAACATCAATTAATTAAACAAAGCAGCTAATTAACCAAGGCTTCCACGCGCACTGCACCTGCGATCCTTCTTCTAATGCAAACAGGAGAGTAACATACCTTACCAAAAATGTATGACTAAGATATCATACATGCATATGGCCTTATTTATCGATACCTCCTTCTCTGTCTTTTTTTTTTTTGGGTTGATAAGATCATAAGAGTCTCGATTTCAGTTAATGACAAAATCCTGTAGAGTCCACAATTGAAATCGAAGTTGTTCCAGGAGACTTGTCACAGTTACCACACCTCCACTTAAGGGGTCGTATTCCAGCTAGACGATTGTACAGTGCCTCGAGGGTGTTCTCCAAAGCACGAAACCTGTCGGTGTATTCAGACTTGAGCTCATCTGTCCACTCCAGAATCGTGGGGCAGCTCCGGAGGAGACTCACCCCGTCCTCTATAACTACAACACATGTGATTTCCATTGTCGGTAAAAGTCATATTCTCGTCGGAAATACTGTCTCCAACGAAATATTCCTCGTTGGAAGGCGTCGCTAATACTCCTGCGGGAAATATCATCTTTCCGACGAATCGTCGGAAATAAAGCACCCGTCGAATATTGGTCGGAACTTATTATTTGTTTCGTCCAAAAATAGGTTATCAGTAACTCGTCGGGAATAATTCTAGTTTTGACGGGTTAATTTCGGCCATATATTTGTCAGAAAATAAACTTCCGACGACTTAGTTTCGACAAATCTTCTTGTCGAAAAACTTTTTCCCGACAAATTGTTCCCAATTGTAGTTGTTATCGGTAACTTTTTTCCTACGATTTTCAACTAACAATGTCATCAAAATAACTATTTTCTATAAATGTAATTACATTTGATTTTTTTTATTATCAAAAATTACGTACATTTAATTTTAATTATTTTCCCACCAATTTAATTTTAATTATATAATTTTCTTGGATTCTAGAACACGGAACAAATTAGACTAAGAAGATTCATAGAAATCAAACTCAATTCAACTATATTGTTAATACAAGTGAAAAAAGCATCAACCATAACATCCATAATAATAAAAATACTACGAGATAAAATACCAAAACAAAAACTGAATTTAGAGGTTATGTTGCTACATATTGATGGAATAAGGGTTCTCCAAGAACATTATGTATTGCTAGCAGCCAGAGATCAAAGTGCACATGCTTCGTAATCTCCATGAGCAGATTTTGAGATTGGAGCAGTTGTAAGTGAGTCTGAGGAACCAAGCTGTAACACAAAAAATAAGTTGTAGCTTATACTTGAATAACACAACAAAACTAGATATGCATACGCCTAAGCATGTTAAAACCATTTCTATCAAGGTATGACAGAAACCATGTAAGCAAAATAAACCTGAACTAAATGAAATGGGAAAAAAAAGCCTGCTCCACACTAACTATGTAGGCGTCTTTAGAAACCACCTAAAATTTTATTGCTTATGTAGGAACTAGAGATGCTCATCCACCCTATTCTATTCAATGAACAATGTGTAGCAAGCCAAGAAAATTGGTGAGTAGTTAAACAAATTTCTCTTTATATAAGTATGAGAAACTTTCTAAAACACACATTCTGTTAAACCCTAATCATAGTGTCCACAGATGCTGAAGTGAACAAGGAGGTGTTGCAAAACCATGGCAACACCTTCATTCCTGCTTATCCAAAATCAATCAAAGAACTTATGGGGAAAAACTCTGATAGTGTGTCAAACAAACTAAACTTATAATTTGAGGGAAAAAAAAGCCATAAGAATTGCAGCTAGTTTGGGGCCCAATTATTTCATGATATGCAATCACATACCGAAGAGGCTGATTCTCTTGCAAGCAAAACTTGAATGAGTTGTTTCAAATCTACCACCTCATCCGTAAGAGTTTCAACTTTATGTTTCACTTGTCCAAACTCCTCTTCACGTTCTAAGCACAAATGCTTATTGCAAGTTTGGCTGCTACTCGAACCACACACATCTTCAGGTGGTTCCATTTTGCCACCTAAGCCAAGAGTTTTGCAATGTTTGAGCCCTTTGAGGACCTCCTACTTATATATGTCCCAGTCATCCAATGTAGACATACATAACCAACATAAATACCTACTATTATTTCAATGAGAATTAAAAAAAAATGCAAAAACATACATAAAGATCCTTTGCCTTCTCACTCTTCCAATGTTCCGGCTTTTGGTCTTAAGGAGCAGAGACATGAAACTTTCTAAACATCTCTATTGGGCTTGGTTCAACTCCGGTCTTATCGATCTGCCACATATAAAGAATAAGGTGAAAGCATTTGTGAGAAGAAAGAAATAAAGAGTAAAGGGTGAACCAAGAATTTAATCCAACTTTTATTATCAATTAACTTGTAGCTGTTAGCAGTGTTCATTTACTTCATTCTCTCAGTCAAGGTTGTTAAATAAGTCCTCATCAGGATGTACAGACATTCAAAGACTACTTGTCATGTAAATTACCTGAATGGTGTTCTGACTTGTTGCTTCTATAACTAGGTTTCAATTTTTCCTAGCTTTTGGAACCATCCTGTTATAGTAGTTTTCAAAGCATCTTTGATCTTTGTTTCTAATCTTTTTATGAACTTTTACGAAGTCTTTTGTTTTTCAAGGATTAGGTTCCTTATCTTCCATTGATTTAGTATATTTACATTTGCAGTCAGACTGACATAGTTAAAAGTATAGTGTTACAGACTTGAATCTAACTAGTCAGTTATATATATGAACACCCTTCGTTGTTCCTACATGGCTATGTTAGCAAAAAGCTTAAAAATGTACTTAAGCCTAAACAATATGGATAGAATCAGACAGAATTAAATGTTAATAGAATAATAATTGATTCATAGATATAGCAGGAGGAATTAACAACCTGTGTACAAGACCTTACTTTTGTGTAAATTTAACAATTGTAGAAAATAACTAACTCTAGATATAGGCATTAAGCTTAAATGCTTAATCAAACTGAGTTAATTGTTGTGCGTACCTCCTCTTTTACGTATTTAGGCATTGGAACTGAACTTGTTGTATGGAGATAGAATAACACCAACAAAAGTACACCAACATCTTCTGTATAGAGGTTTTATGCCGGACTACACAGTATGGCGAAAACATGGGGAGAATGAAGACACTGATGATGACGACATTAGTGATAGTCAGAATCATTGCGAGGAAGGTGAGGCTCCCCATTTTGATCAGTTTGATGATATACAACAACTTGTAGAAGAATTTATCGAAAAAGACTCGAATGGTGATGCGCAGAAGTTTTACAAGTTGTTGGATGAATCAAAAGTGCCATTGTATCCCGAGTGCAAGAAATATTCCAACTTGTCATTTGTTGTGAACTTGATGCACATCAAGAGTACTGGAAATATGAACAACGAAGCATTTGTCAAGTTACTTCAATTGTTGTCGGTGAGTTGTGGCTTGGTTGGTTAAGTTGTTTAACTGATAACTTTGAGGTCACATGTTCAAACCTCATTGACATATGTAGGGTGTGTGAGTTATTAATAATATATATATATATTAAAAAAAAAAGTTACTTCAATTGTTGAAAAATGCATTCCTCATGTGTGAAAAACTGCCGACAACACAGAACGGAGCAAAAAAGATTGTAAAGGAACTCAGGCTTCATTATGAGAGGATTGAGGCGTGCAAAAATGATTGTGTAATATATTACAATAAGCTTGCAGATGCAAAGACATGTCCTAAATGCAAGCTTTCAAAGTGGAAGCCACAACGCACCACAATGAAAGAAAATGGGAAGAAGGTTAAAAAGATTCCGTGGAAAGTTTTGTGACATTTTTCCCTCACACTAAGACTTAAACGATTGTTTATGTCATCTAAGACAGCTCCAGATATGAGATGGCATTTTAAAGACCTTGTGAAATATGGTGTTTTGGGGATTCCAGCAGATACAGAGGCATGAACATATTTTGATCAAATTCATCCATCGTTTGGCGACGAGCATCGAAATGTAAGGCTTGGCTTGGCAACGAACGGATTTAACCCTTTTGGAAATATGAGTCCTAATCGTAGTACTTGGCCTGTTTTGCTATTTCCTCCATGGATGTGCATGAAAGAGCCTTACACATTCTTATTGTTACTCATACCATAACCAAGGGGTCCCGACAATAATATTGATGTTTACCTCGAACTGTTGATCGATGAGTTAAACATTTTGTGGGAACATGGTGCTGAAATGTATGACATATGTACAAAGCAAAGTTTTCAGATGAGAGTTGTAGTTATGTGGACAATAGATGATTTTCTTGCATACGGTTACATGTTTGGTTGGTGTACACAAGGGAGATTGGCATGTACATGTTGTGCTTCAGAGACTCCTAGTCGAAGATTGAAAAATGGAAACAAACAATGTTATATGACGTCGATTCTTAGCACCTGATCATAAATCAAGGAAGAAAAATCGAAAGTATCGCTGAAATTTTCGTTTTTTCACCTAGCGATATATCTTTCCCTCTCCAGAATTTTTCGTTCGAAAATCGCAATATTTTAGATATCCCGAAGAAACTTTTAAATCCCGCTGAAAATTTTCCCGCGGTCATGCTGCCTCTGCTGAAATGTTTGACTGGCTGGCTGGTTGGCTTTGCCCGTGGTCATGCACTGCAAAATGTTCAATTTTGCAGTTTCGAGGATTCAAAACCTTGCTTGGGTTGGTACAAGGCTAACACCCTTTAACTAACCCCTACTAAACCATCCAACTTGTTTATCTTAGTATCTTTATAATATATATTGGTTTTTTTTTTTCTTGAATTTGAAAAGTAAAAAATTAGGTAAATGTCTAATCCCCAACTAACTTTTTTACCTATACTTCCATAAAAAAAATAAAAAAATTAAAAAAATAACTATTTTACCTACACTTCTTAATTCATTTTTAATATATCTACCTTTCAAAAAAATTCATTTATAACTACCTAACCTACACTTCTACGTGGTTTTAAAGTACTCATGTAATTCTATGTGAAATGTACATATGTGTATAAGGCGTGATGGCCTAGCTTCCTTTTGGGTTTCCATCCATAAAAAAAAAATGTTTAAAGTAAACTTTTAAGAATTATTAACGGTTCAGCACTAATATTTTCACCTTAACTTACTACAAGTCCCTATAAATCAATGTTTATTCAAGGTTTTCATTTCAAATATAGCACATAATATAGAAAATAAACATCTTTTAAAGTTTGGTTTAAAATTTCCTTGTTTTTCTTCAAATTTCCGTCAATTTTCTCTTTTTTTTTACTGCAATCGATATTGCCCCGAAATTTTCGTCGAAATTTCCATATTTTGGAGGGTTGAAATTTCCATAATCACTGAAATTTTCTTCCTTGTCATAAATGGCGTAAACAACGGAAAACTTTTGATAATACAAAGGAGATGAAATCTACACCAAAGAGACAATCTAGTCAGGAAATTGTGGATCAACTTCAGAATTTAGGGGCAGTTGAACCAGGAGATAATCAGGAAAATCAAGTAATCACCGGATTTGGAAAGACTAACAATTGGAAAAAAAGAAGCATACTTTTTCGGTTGCCTTACTAGAAAACACTTATGTTGCATCATAATCTGGATGTGATATATATCGAGAAAAATATTTTCGATAACGTGGTTGGCACAGTGATGAACATTGATGGAAAAACAAAAGATTTTTTAAATGCTCGTCGTGATCTCGAAGCTATGGGTATAAGGAAAGATTATTGGCCTGGAGAGGAGGACGACAAGCTAGTTTATGATCGAGCACCTTTCGAGTTGTCAGCTAATGATATCAAAGCTGTCTGTGAATGGTTATTGAAGTTAAAAGTTCCTGATGGATATTCTGCTAATATCTCCCGTTGGGTGAATGATAAACGACGTGGTCTAACTGGTATGAAGACTCATGATTGTCACGTTTTTTTAGAGAGACTACTTTCGCTTGTGGTATGAGAGTTACTGCCTAAAACACCATGTGAAGCTTGATGGAGCTTTCTTACTTTTTCATGGAATTGTGTGCTAAAGTTCTGGTTGTCTATGATTTGGAACTTCTCGAGAATCAAATTGCAACAACTCTATGCAAGTTGGAAATGATATTTCCTCCTGCATTTTTTACCATCATGGTACATTTGTCAATTCATATGGCGTGGGAAGCAAAAGTAGTTGGTCATGTACAATATAGATGGATGTATCCTGTTGAAATGTAACTAATGTAATTTAGATATTGAGTTTTTTTTATTATTATTTTTTTTATAATCATTTATCATAGTTATATATCTGACACTTCTTAAATATAATATTTTTTTGATCTCTTGGTAAATAGGTACTTTCATAAGTTAAATACTTATGTTCGTAATAAGGCCCATCAAGAAGGTTGTATGGCAGAAGGTTACTTGGCAGAAGAGTTTGTCACATTTCTTTTTCGATATTTATGTGAAGTTGAGACTAAATTTAACCAAGTGGAAAGAAACTATGATGGAGGTCAACCACGAAAAGATAAGACTCAGTTATTTATCTTCTCACTTCTGGGTAAAACTATTGACAAAGGTGTCTTGACAGTAATGTCCGAGGAACTTCATCATGTTGTTTCTCTTTATATCCTGAAAAATTGTGATGAATGATTACCTTTCATTGAGTAAGAAATCCTATCACAATAATTGTGTATTTAAATTTTCATATGTTTGAGTTATTTTTTATTTTTTATTTTTTCATATGTTTGAGTTATTTTTTATTTTTTATTTTTTTAAATTATAAAGTATTATACCTGGAAGGAGCATAAGGATATTCTTCGTATACAATATGGTGATGATCAGGTGGATGAGTTTCACATAATAACTTTTGTGGAATGGTTTTCTGAAAGGGTAAAGACAGTCTTGATTTAACATATAACTTTTGATAATTATGTTATTATTTTTTTTTGAAATGCGTTTGATTTTCACATGTAGATCGAGCAATTATAAGCAGAAGGAAAAGAGAGTGCTCAAATGTTTTCTTTGGCCCAAAGTCCTGGAAAGCAAGCAGTTTACTATAAAAGTTACAATATCCATGGGTTCAGGTTCTATACAGAACGACATGATGAGAGTAAGAAAACACAAAACAACGGAGTTATGGTCAAACGAGAGAAAAAGATTAATTGTGTGCCTTGGTATGAAACCCTTACAGACATCGTTGAGCTTTGGTATACATATCAGAATAAAGTTATCTTGTTTCACTGTAATTGGTTCAACACGGCTACCAAAGGCAAAAGTTATAAGGAATACCGTTATGGCATATTGAGTGTCAACAATAAGGGTAAGTTGAATACCCAAGAGCCATTTGTGCTAGCATCCCAAGCAACCTAGGTTTATTATGTTGAAGGAATAAAAAACAGTACTTGGAGCGTCGTGGTGGAAACCAAACCTAGAAACGTTTTTGAAATGCCTATTGATGAAGAGGAACCGTATCAACAAGAAGAATCTCAGACAAGTCACACGTATGCAAACCGTAATGTGGAAGAAGACGATTAAGAATGAGGTATTAACTGTGCTTTAAGTTCATATTAGTGATTTATGTCTTTTTGTGTGTGTATTAATTTTTCCCATCTAAATTAACAAAATAAGAACAAATTGTTTTGTGATTGCAGCACTGTACTTTTAACAAGATATTGAAGTCAGGCATCTAAAAGCAAAAAACAAAGTTTAGGCTTATAGATATGACAAACTTTGAACTGTGTTTTTTCTTTTTTTTCTTTTTAAAAGTGTTCCTTAATTAGAATGGCCAGTTTGATTAGATGAGATGCTTGTAATTATTCAAGATTTACTCTATGAGGACAGTTGTACTAATGCTCGAGGTCAAGGTTTTATGTCCCTCTCGATGCATAATTCTAATATTAATATAATAAGTCAGGCGTGGGGATGAGCCTCCCAGCTTGGCTGGGTTCCAAACCCTTTACAAAAAAAAGAAAGAGTTATATTTTAAATAAGGGTGAAAGGTTGTCTTTATATCGCCTATTAAAAAAGTATAGTAACATATGTGTACTTTTCAATTCTTTTGAATGATCAAACATTATTTTTGAAGTGAAGTTTATTTTTTATTCTTTGAATAAAACATGGTTACACTTGAGTAATATTGAGTTACTCTTTTATATTTTTTTTATTCCCGACAACGTATCTGTGGTCGGAATTAAACCTTTTATTTTTCGACGACCTTATGAGTTATGACAAAACAAAATCTCGTTGGAAAATGACCATTTCTTTTCCGACCATATTAGTCCTCGTCGAAAAAATAATTAGCGGGAACTTTTGCCGCCAAATTATAATTATTTCCGACGCCCTTTTCCGACAGATTGATTTTCGTTGAAAATTTTTTCATCAAAAGATTTTATTTCTGACCATTTCTGACGACTCGTCAGAAATGGTGCTATTTCCAACCAAAAATTTGTTTGGTCAGAAAATGTTGGTTGCAAAAAGTGATATGTGTTGTAGTATATCAACATTTTGAAATCCTTTAGTTCACTAACCGGTATATAAGTCAGGTCTTCATTTTCTGCCGTCTTCCTTTCTACCAATTCAAATATCTGGGGCATCCGCTGTGTTATGCGTTTGATGTTCTGAAACCATTCTATTATTGCGTACGCAACAGGAACTTGCAGTGTTGGATCTTGAAGCACATCATCAAGTTCTAGTAGTTTACCTAGTAGAGCCGCACCTTCAAGTGCGTGTTCCACTGCAGGCAAAAAGAAAAATGATATATTCAAACCACCAACACATCCCTTGATTAACTTGGAATTCCAAACCACAAAGTCAGATTCATATAACTGATACAAATTAATATATCCTTATGACGGCATGCAGATCGGAGTACAACATTTTGATACAATGAATTATTCATTATATACTATAGGTGTAGTTTAGATATGCAATATTGACCAGATCGAAGAGTACGAAATTTTCAGAAATCTTTCCAACAAAGTTACCTTGGCATTCCAAAAGGGCCACTTTTTGTTTCTTCATTATGTTCATGATCACTTTCTGCATCTTCTTGATATCTTTAACAGTCTCATCCACCGCATCAACTTTTCTCTTGGTGCACTTGACAACCCTAGTGTTCTTCTTCACAACCTTAGAATTCTCCTTCGTTGAAACCAAGACCTCCTTCACGTCAAGTGCTGACTGCAGGCGCAATTTCTTCACCAGACTCTTAAGAGACGCATCCAATTCAACAAGTTGGTCGTTGTAACTCAACTTATTAAAGTCCGGCAACTCGTCAAGAAGCCTTGTGCCCCGCTCCATCTCTTCTTTCAGTTCTTTTACTTCATCTTTACGATCACCCAACTTCATGTTATGATCTTCCATCTTCGGAATCATTTCCTTCAAATTCTCCACCGTGGATTTCACGCTCTCCAGGACGGGATAATCAAACATGCAGCACTTCCCTATCGATTTGAGGAAGGATTCACAGGCCGATCCAAGTACTGCTCCTCCAGCACCCTCTACAATCATCTTCCCTGCTTCCTTGAGCATCTCCATTGATCTTCAATAATCTTGCCGACAAACTCCCCAAATCACAGAACTGGTATACGTCAACCGGCTGCATCAATTAGAAAACGTACAAAGTTCAGATCAGACACTCGAAAATTAACCACAAGTTCATACCGTTTCAACAACAACAACAACAAAAAAGTGTGTTAACAAGTCAGAAAGATTTACCTAGCTAGCTCGTGGATCTGCAAGAAATGAAACAGCCCAGAGAAGTTGCAGAATTTCGTCTCACTTCTCTCAAAATCACTATCTGATTTGATGCTCTCTGTGTGACATTATTCTTAAGATAATTCGAGCTATTTATAGGAGCTACAATAATGTGATGTTTTCTGCGAAGCTACTCAAAATGCCAAAACTTAATATCTTAGATAAGATATATCATTCTTTTAACCGTATTTAATCAAGGGGCCATAAATTCAAAGTTTGGAGATAAAGATAATAATAAATAAGATCCTACTACAATCAATGTTTTAAAAAACGTTAGGCGCTAGTCGGACGGACAGCCGGTCACTAGCGTCTAGGCAGGTTAATCAGGGGATTAATCGGTTTTTTAGCTCTCTAGACGGAAACGGTGAAGCACCATCCTAGCGCCTAGGCGGGAAGTAATCGGCTCTAAGCGGAGATTTTTAGAACATTGACTACATGCGTGAGTCATTTACAAACTAAACATTATTTGACATATATACGATGTGACCTAAGAAACTACTCTGAATTAAATATATATATATATGTTAAAACTTTAAACTATATAATAAAAATGGAGTAAAATTTGCATACCTTCAATTACAATTCATACACTTTATTTATAAAAAGCTAAGGCCAATTGGATCCTCCTTTCAAATTAAGAAAAGGGTGGCAATAGGCCAGTGATGGTGTGAAAGGAGGAAAAGATACAGTTGCTGCATGAGCTCTCGAATCTTTAAAGTTTTGCACCAAACTAATTAATTAAAGATTTGGTGGGGAGCATTTGAGCTTCCTTAGTTTTGGAAGTGATCGATGATGACACTTGCTAGCTTCTAGCTGTTATGCGCTTGTCATTTCCACACAATTGCTTTGACTATACTGCAGGAATTGTAGTTCAGTCTCTGCTGGTGGCATGTATGAACTCGATCAAAAAGAGAGTACATTCATTTCCACACAATTGCTTCGACTATACTGCAGGAATTGTACCTTAGTTTACGAGGGTTCCTTATGTCCCCCGGAACCCGAAATCACAGATATATGCATATGCAGCAAGGCAGACTTGGTCTTCTGGGTATGTATTGGGACTATGTGACGAAGATCATTTAGGCAAGAATTGAGACATATATGGAGTTCAGCAGCCAATTAATGTGCTTGATTGCTTCCACAAGGTTGATGGTTCCGGCAAGAAGATTTGTCCCATCACTTTTTTTTTCGAGAGGGATTTGTCCTATCACTTGGGCATACACGGCGAGAAAATGCACCCTCAGAATTGCTGTCAAAATATTTTCTCAAATTTAAAACGTAAGCAACTAGAATATGTAAAAGAAACAACAGCTATTGATTTGACATACATGTGTGCCAAACAAGAAGTTAGAGGAAGGAAGTCACAATACATGGTTACTAGCCTTCGGGAAAGCGCTCGCGCGTGTGCGGAAGTGCTGTCACACCCCAATTTTCGAAAGATAATTTTTCAAAAATTTGGGCATGATATACCTTAAAATATTAAAATCCCAAACCTGTTTCAAACAAACTTCAAAGAAACTAAAACTCAATGCGGAAATGTAAATGTCATACAACTAAACACTAAGTTAAATATTACATTTCCTTGTTTACATAAACTTGAAAATCAAGAAAATAAAAACACTCACATGAGTTTTAATAATGTCTACCCCAAATATAAAAAAATACAGAGTATAACAAAACTCAACAGAAAACCCTGCCATTAAGCCTCCGTCTCAACCCTGTTGATCCTCACCTGCAGGTCTAACCCCTAAACCAAGAATTAGTGCATCGGGTTATAAACAACAAACCCGGTAAGCTAAAAAGCCCGTATGAGTAATTATCAAAATAACACAAAACCTCCAACATCCAATTATATCACAAGCAATTTATATCAATAAATATATCCATAAATCCAATACTTTTTCAAATAACATGTACCCATGAGTCCCAAGTATTAATAAATACTCATCATGACCTACAACAACAAATTGTGTACCCATGGGTCCCAGATACCATAATGTATCTCCCATGACCTACACCGACAGACAGACTAGAGCTCTATTCCTAATCGCAACCAATCACCCGGCCAAAGGCTTCGAACCTGGTTTGACTGTCTAATATCAAAACACAAAAATGATAAATAGCATCTTAACCGCAACCAATCACCCGATTAAAGGCTTGGAACCCGGTTTGGCTATTTATCCAACAATCACAATATCACAACATTATCATCAACAACACAAGATCACTTCATATATTATATTCTTCCACATAGATATATTACATGAACAAACATAGATATTCCATAAGAATAATCTATCAATAATCAATAAAATTATGATCACATGAACCTCAAGATAACATATAAGGAAAACTTGTTTTATCTTACTTATGAGCCGTTGGCGATCAAGCTCATATATTTTTAAAAACAAATAATAGCAAAATATTAAATTCAACATCATAATCATTATCATCATCACATGACCATAATAAAATTTGGTTCAAAAATCATAATCATTATCATCATCACATGACCATAATAAAATTTGGTTCAAAAGTGAACCTTGGTGAGATTTACTCACCTCTATATCCAGCTGCGTTTCCGCAAAAGACAAGAGCAAGCCAACTCACAATTTCACAAATCACCAAAAATCACACACATATTAACCTTAGTAACAAAATACTATAGGAAAACAAAACACCTTTAACTAACCCTTAGCCCAAGAGAGGACAACTTTCCAAGGTCGTTAACTAACCCTTAGCCCAAGAGAGGACAACTTTCCAAGGTCGTCAAACTTAACGACCCCAATAAGGCTGCCTCTAATCCTCAAACCCATACTCAAACCTCAACCAAGCCTAATATCACATTTAAAGTTCTAACATGCAAACCTTGCTCACATCTTAGAAAATCTACATCTCAACAAGCGCATAATAACAAGAGCTAGCTAAAACACAGCAAACTAAGCCACAAATACTACCGGACACGCTGCCACGGGCCACCACAAAAGGCGGTGAGTGGGCCCCACACGCCACTACAAACTTCCGAATTTGAGAAAACTTACAACAGCAAAGTTGAAACTTGAACCAAGGTGAACAACTTTAATACTTGAGGCTTCAACCAATTTTGGCCGAAAACGGTCGGAAACTGCCCCGAAACAGCAACCCGAAACCAAGAACCAAACCTGCAAATTCGGGCTCAAAAACTTGCTTCAATCTATGCCTAACCACTACCAGGAGGAGGAGAGGATCAAAACTCACCTAGGGTTGCCCCTCGTCGCTGCCGTATACGGCGGTTCCGATCGAAAATGTAACAGCTCCCTTTCCGGCAAAGGGGCTTCGATTCTGGCATGCTACACCGAGCAGCAGCTGCCCAGCCTTGAATAGGGCACTTGTGGGAGTCGAATGGGACCGGTGGCGGTCCAGATGGTGGCCGGACAGCAGAGCTAGGTCCGACGGAAGTTTGGTGTGTGGGTGAGCTCGGGAGAGGAAGAGAGAGAAGAGAGAGGGCTGACTTTTTAGGGTTTCCAAAATTAACCCACACACATTTTTCTACTTGTACATTTTCCAAACTCGGAAACAAACTTCCTCTGACTATAAATTCTTCATACGACATCCGTTTCAGGCGTACCGCATGTCTACAAACTCGTATCGACAAACTCTACAACTTTCAAGATGGAAGTTTTTGCAAATAACTTACAAAAAATAAAGTCAACTTTTGACCTCTTAAAAGTCAAAGAACCTTAAAATTTACTCCCGAAACTTCAACTTTGCACAGACTAAAGAATTTCCATAAATAATCATTCATTAGTTATGGGAATAATACAAGGGTATTACAATCTACCCCCCTTTAAGGAATTTCGCCCTGAAATTCAAAGATACTAACCCAAAAACAACTTGGGTTACTTAGCCCTCATGTCCGACTCTAACTCCCAAGATGCATCTCCCTCATCATGATGACTCCAACACACCTTAACCAACTTGACTTCCTTCCTTCGAAGCCTCTTGGTTGACCTATCCAAGATTCGAACCGGTTCAACAACAAAGGTTGCAGCTGTATTCACCTTGATAGTACTATAGTCAATCACATGTGATGCATCCGGAATATACTTCCTCAACAAGGACACATGAAACACATTGTGTACCCCATACATGATAGGAGGTAAGGCAAGTCGATAAGCCAAATCTCCTACCCTCTCCAAAATCTCAAAAGGCCCCACATACCTAGGAGCCAACTTCCCATTCTTGCCAAATCTCACTACCCCTTTAGTAGGTGAGACCTTCAAGAACACATGATCCCCAACATCAAACTCTACTTGCCTCCTCTTCAAGTCGGCATAACTCTTTTGCCTGCTTTGCGCTGTTCGGATCCTATCTCGGATAATAGAGACCTTCTCAGTCGTCTCTTGAACAATATCAGGACCCAAAAGCTCACTATCACCCACCTCCGCCCAACAAATAGGAGATCTACACGGCCTTCCATAGAGTGCCTCATATGGTGCCATGCCGATACTAGAGTGATAACTATTGTTATAGGCAAACTTAATCAGTTGGAGGTGATCCTCCCAACTTCCCTTGAAGTCCATGACACAAGCCCTCAGCATATCTTCTAACACCTGATTCACCTGCTCAATCTGCCCATCAGTCTGAGGGTGGAATGTTCTACTCATGTCTAAGGCAGTACCCATAGCTTTCTGAAAGCCACCCCAAAACTTTGAAGTGAATCAAGGGTCTCAATCTGAAACAATCGAAGTAGGCACTCCATGAAGTCTCACTCTCTCCTTCACATACAACTTGCACAAAGCATCTACCGTGTACGTCATCGACACGGGAAAGAAATGTGCTGACTTTGTGAAACGGTCCACAAGCACCCATATAGCATCATGTCCAAGCTTGGACTTAGGCAGTCTAGTCACAAAATCCATAGAAATCTGCTCCCACTTCCAAGTAGGAATAGGAAATGGCTGCAGCATACCTCCAGGCCTCTGATGCTCCGCCTTCACCTGCTGACAAGTGAGGCACTTGGACACATACTCTGCTACATCTTTCTTCATCCCATTCCGCCACCAAAACTACATTCACAAATCTTTATACATCTTGGTGCCCCCTGGGTGCACCGTATAATAACGAGATTGATGTGCCTCCCAAAGGATCTCTCTTTTGAGATCGTTACTATCGGGAACACACAATCTCAATCTATACCTCAATCCACCATCTAATCCAACCGACCACTCGGACAGACAATCATCCAACAAGTCCACCACTAACTCCGCCAACCTTGCACGTGAGAACTCGTCACAAGCTTGGCCCTGAATGATCCTAGAAATCAAGATGGGTTGCATAGAGGCGCTTCCAAGGAAGATCCCCTGCTCCCTGCCTGATGGCAGAATGCCAAACTCAGATGCAATCTCCAACATGAGCCACTCCTACACCATGATAAAGGCGACTATACCCCTAGGCTTCCTGCTCAATGCATCCGCCACTACATTGGCTTTCCCAAGGTGATCCTCCAAAGTGAAGTCATAGTCCTTAAAGAGCTCCATCCACCTCCTTTGCCTCATGTTCAAATCTTTCTGAGAGAATAAATACTTCAAACTCTTATGATCAGAAAAAAGTTCAAACTTCTCTCCATACAAGTAATGCCTCCAAATCTTCAAGGCAAATACTACCGCGGATAGCTCTAGGTCATGAGTGGGGTAATTCTTCTCATGAACCTTCAACTGTCTATAGCCATAAGCCACAACACCGCCAAGCTGCATCAACACACAACCCAAACCTCGATGAGATGCATCGCTATAAACAACATAGCCAACACCACTAATAGGAATGACCAACATTGGGGTGGTAGTCAACCTAGTCTTCAACTCCTCAAATGCCTTCTCACACTCATCGGTCCACACAAACTTGACATTCTTCTTTATCAACTTGGTCAAAGAAGAGGCAATACTAGAAAAGCCCTCAATAAATCTCCGGTAGTATCCTGCCAACCCATGGAAACTACGGATCTCCATAGGAGTAGTGGGACAACTCCAATTCAACACAACCTCCACCTTAGAGGGATCCACCGAAATCCCCTTTGATACCACATGACCAAGGAACTTGACCTCTTCCTTCCAAAACTCACACTTCCCAAACTTATCATACAACTTTGCCTCTTAAGAACCTATAGTATGATCCGTAGATGCCTATCATGATCCTCCAAAGTCTTGGAGTAAATCAAAATATCATCCACAAATACTACCACAAACACATCCAAATAAGGACTGAACATGCGGTTCATCAAATCCATAAAAGTAGCAGGGGCATTGGTTAGACCAAATGGCATAACGACAAACTCATAATGCCCATATCTAGACTTGAAAGCGGTCTTCAGAATATCCTCCTCCTTCACCCTCAACTGGTGATAATCGGACCTCAGGTCAATCTTAGAGAACACCGTAACACCTCTAAGCTGATCAAACAAATCATCAATCCCTAGGCAAGGGATACCTATTCTTGATGGTCACCTTGTTCAACTCCCGATAGTCTACACACAACCGAAGTGTATCATCCTTCTTCCTCACAAACAACACTGGTGCACCCCAAGGCGAGGTGCTAGGTCTAATGAATCCCTGCTCATGAAGACCCTCAATCTGAACCTTCAACTCCTGAAGTTCAGTTCTCCCCATCTGATAAGGAGTCTTTGATACCGGTGAAATACTTGGTACCATATCTATAGCAAACTCCACTAACCCCGGAATCTCCTGGAACACATCACTAAACTCAAAGAGTACTACTGCAATATTCACAATACCCACGGTACTACCGGTAGCGTCAATATGTGCCAACACTTCTTTCCACATAGTCGTGTCCGACCTATGACAACGATAGCGAAAACTCGGCTGTCCAAGAATGTGAAATGACACCACCATATCAAAACAGTCAATCGAAACATAGTTTTGGCCTTAGCCAATCCACTCCCAAAATCACATCATAGGAGCGGTCTAGAATCACAATGAGAGAAGCAAGGAACTCTCTACCACTAATCACTATAGGACATGCTTCACACAAGGTGCCAAGCTTAATAGAAACACCGAGAGGCGAAGAAACACACAAAGATCTAGTAAGCGGTGTCGGAGTCAAGCCTAATGCCCTCACCACTGAGCTAGATATAAAGGAATGGGTTGCCCCCGTATCAAACAAAACTGTAGCAAGCAGATCATAAACAAGAATGGTACCTTCCACTCCTGCACCACGCTGACCAATGGCATATACTCTGGCTGGAGCCGGAAGTAATGGTCTCTGCTGAACACCCTACCCTCCAGCCTGAGGTCGGGTGCAATCCCTGGCAAAGTGGCTTGCCTGCCCACAAGTGAAGCATCCCTGCCTCCTGGATTTCATGCATGCCGAAGAGAAGTGGCCCGGCTCACCACAGTTGAAACACTTCAAGGGTGCTACCTGCCTAATAGGTGGAGCCCTAATAGGTGCAGCTGCTGCTCTAGCTGGAGCCAACTGATGAGTTCGCCGCCTCTTCCCATAACCACCTTTGTGGTCCTCTGAACTGCTACTCCCTGCCAGGGCCTTGCCCTTCCCCTGAACATCTCTTTGCCTCTCTATCTCATGCATGGCCTCCTCCTGCTTAACTGCAAGGGCACTCTCAACCGCTTCTGCTAGAATAGCAAACCGGTGGGAAGTCACCAACTTCCGAAGCTCATGCCTCAAACCCCGAATGAACTTCCGTGCCAAATCTACTGCATCCATATCTCTAGCAAAACGATACAGTTGAGAAAATCGGGCCTCATAATCCTTGACATTCATCAAGCCCTGCACCAGAGCTATGAACTCAAGCTCCAACTGCTCCCTCACTGTATCAGGAAAATACTTCTCCCGAAAGAGCTGAACAAACCCCTCCCAAGTCAAGGTGGTCACATCTCGAGATCTCTCTACCCTGCTCCACCATACCCGTGCCTCATCCTTGAGAAGAAACGTAGCAATACGCATCTTCTCAATCTCCGTACACGTGATCATGGTGAAGTATGTCTCAATGCTCTTTATCCAATGATCAGCTACGAGGTAGTCTGTACCTCTAAGAAAGGAAGACACTCCTAACCTGATGATACCCTGAGCCAGCCTGGCCAATCGTAGACCATCATCTACTGCAACTGGCACCGGCACCTCCAACACCACCTCCTCCTCAAAGAAATCATCCACAAGTGGTGCCCTACCTCTGCCTCTGGCCCCACCTGCCCCTCTGGCTCTACCTCGGCCTCTATCTCTTCCTCGCGGAGGATCCATCACCTAAGAAGCAAGTAAACCTTGGTTAACTCATGCATAAAACTTAAACCAAAGTATAAGTCTAATGCAACATTTATTAACCAAGGCACTAACTCAAGATGGAACACAAAGATTTCAAAATTCCATTAACCGAGTACTCTCTACTCTGACATCCTATTGACCTAGAGGCGACACCTAATCTTTCATATACACAATGACATATCAATACCGAAGAGCTTATGATGGTGATCCGCTGCAATCGAGCCATCACTTTGAAGTATTGATTATCACCAAATATGTAAACCTATGCTCTGATACCAAACTGTCACACCCCAATTTTCGAAAGATAATTTTTCAAAAATTTGGGCATGATATACCTTAAAATATTAAAATCCCAAACCTGTTTCAAACAAACTTCAAATAAACTAAAACTCAATGCGGAAATGTAAATGTCACACAACTTAACACTGAGTTAAATATTACATTTCCTTATTGTTTACATAAACTTGAAAATCAAGAAAATGAAAAAACTCACATGAGTTTTAATAATGTCTACCCCAAAAATAAAAAAATACAGAGTACAACAAAATTGAACAAAAAACCTTGCCACTAAGCCTCCGCCTCAACCCTGCTGATCCTCACCTGCAGGTCTAACCCCTACACCAAGAATTTGTGCACCGGGTTGTAAACAACAAACCCGATAAGCTAAAAAGGTATAAGTAATTCTCAAAATAACACAAAACCTCCAACATCCAATTATATCACAAACAATTTATATCAATAAATATATCCATAAATCCAATACTTTTTCAAATAACATGTACCCATGAGTCCCAGGTATTAATAAATACCCATCATGACCTACAACAACAAATTGTGTACCCATGGGTCCCAGATACCATAAGGTATCTCCCATGACCTACACCGACAGACGGACTAAAGCTCTATTCCTAAACGCAACCAGTCATCCGGCCAAAAGCTTGGAACCCGGTTTGACTGTCTAATATCAAAACACAAAAATGATAAATAGCATCTTAACCGCAACTAATCACCCGATTAAAGGCTTGGAACCCGGTTTAGCTATTTATCCAACAATCACAATATCATAACATCATCATCAACAACACAAGATCACATCATATATTATATCCTTCCACATAGATATATTACATGAACAAATATAAATATTTCACAAGAATAATCTATTAATAATCAATAAAATTATGATCATATGAACCTCAAGATAACATATAAGGAAAACTTGTTTTATCTTACCTATGAGCCGTTGGCGATCAAGCTCATATTTTTTAAAAACAAATAATAGGAAAATATTAAATTCAACATCATAATCATTATCATCATCATATGACCATAATAAAATTTGGTTCAAAAGTGAAACTTGGTGAGATTTACTCACCTCAATATCCTGCTGCGTTTCCACAAAACACAAGAGCAAGCCAACTCACAATTTCACAAATCACCTAAAATCACACACATATTAACCTTAGTAACAAAGTACTATAGGAAAACAAAACACCTTTAACTAACCCTTAACCTAAGGGAGGACAACTTTCCAAGGTCGTCAAACTTAACGACCCCAATAAGGTTGCCTCTAATCCTCAAACCCTAACTCAAACCTCAACCAAGCCTAATATCACACTTAAAGTTCTAACATGCAAACCTTGCTCACATCGTAGAAAATCTATATCTCAACAAGCGCATAATAACAAGAGCTAGCTAAAACACAGCAAACTAAACCATAAACACTATTGGACGCGCAGCCACGCGCCACCACAAGCGGCGGTAAGTGGGCCCTACGCACCACTATAAACTTTCGAATTTGAGAAAACTCACAACAGCAAAGTTCAAGCTTGAAGCAAGGTGAACAACTTTAATACCTGAGGCTTCAACCAATTTTGGCCAGAAACTGTCCCGAAATAGCAACCCGAAACCAAGAACCAAACCTACAAATCCGGGCTCAAAACCTCAAAAACTTGCTTCAATCTATGCCTAGCCACTACCAGAAGGAGGAGAGGATCAAAACTCACCTAGGGTTGCCCCTCGTCGCCGCCGTATACTGCGGTTCCGATCGAAAATGCAGCAGCTCCCTTTCCGGTAAAAGGGCTCCGATTCCTATGTGCTACACCGAGCAGCAGCTGCCCAGCCTTGAAGAGGGCACTTGTGGGAGTCGAATGGGACCGGTGGCGGTCCACACGGTGGCCGGATGGCGGAGCTAGCTCCGGCGGAAGTTTGGTGTGCGGGTAAGATCGGGAGAGGAAGAGAGAGAAGAGAGAGGGCTGACTTTTTAGGGTTTCCAAAATTAACCCACACACATTTTTCTACTTGTACACTTTGCAAACTCGGAAATAAACTTCCTCTGACCATAAATTCTTCATACGACATCTGTTTCAGGCGTGCCACATGTCTGCAAACTCGTATCGACAAGCTCTACAACTTTCAAGAAGGAAGTTTTTGCAAATAACTTACAGAAAATAAAGTCAACTTTTAGCCTCTTTAAAGTCAAAGAACCTTAAAATTTACTCCCGAAACTTCAACTTTGCACAGACTAAAGAATTTCCATAAATAATCCTTCATTAATTATGGGAATAATACAAGGAAAATTGATATGAAAATCTAGGGTATTACTAGTGCGGTTTTGTCCATCCCATGTTTTATAATTTAAGTGATATTTAGATGTAAACCCATTAACTAATTTACTAAATTAAATTGCAAAACTAATATAGAGCTTCAAGGCAATAGGTAAAATAAACATGATTATAGATAAAATATAGGACTAATTTCAGTTTACCCCATTAACTTTAGGTCGATCATCATGTTAGTCCTTCTGCTTTCATTTTCATCAAAAACACCCCTCAACTCCCAATTTTCATCAGCCGCGCATGTCCAAATCTCCAATCTCCATCTAATTCCTTTGTCAAGTGATGACTTGATATCAAGAAGAAAGTCAAATTCTGAAAGTTACCTTTCGGACCATTTTTCCCCCACTATCGATACACATCTTCGTTCCCATCACAACCCCCTAACCTTAGTGATTTTGGTGGGATTGAATGCAATTTGTCTATTTTTCCTTTTTTCTTTTTTCTTGATATCAAGTCATCATTTGACAGAGGAATTGGATGGAGATTGGAGGTTTAGACATGCGCGGCTGATGAAAATTGGGAGTTAAGGGGTGTTTTTGATGAAATTGAAAGAAGAAGGACTAATATGATAATCGATCTAAGTTGATGGGGGTAAACTGAAATTAGTTCTAACATATATGAAGCAACTCAATATGGCGCATAAACTGCATTGACGGCCAAACCACATTTTACAAACATAACAAACTCAAACATGAAGATTGATTATTGAACGTGTTAGCATCAGTTAGAATGCCCTTTTAATCAATCTCGAACTCCTGAAATACTTTTTTTTTCCTCTATGTTATCTTTTCTCCTTTGGTCTCTCATATGTTTTTCTTGCTTTCTCCAACGGATTCAGGCAATCACGTTTACGGCCATAGAATTGCAGAAGATATATTCTGATTCAGTGTCTTTGCATGTTGGATTTTTGGGTTTGATTGTGTGAAGACCATCGTATCGATATGGGTAAGAAGGAGGGGAAAAAGGTCAAATTTATCATTCCACATCCTCAAGTTTAGGATCCTCAAAGTTTATCAGCAAGAATACTAAAAATCTTCAGGGTATCATATATAGAGATTGTGTTGACAGTACTGTTGACCATTGAGTTTGATGCATAGCTAGAAAGTTAGAACTGAATCAGACCACACAAAAAAAGTTAGAACTGAAAGTTTCAAAAAAAAAAAAAGTGAAAAACTGAATGTCAGAGTTGTAAAAAGATTTAAAAAGGAAAGGCAGAAGGGTCACTTCAGTGAAAAACCCTCTTCGCTTATATATATAGAGATATCAAACATTCTTGTATCCATCTGTACGTAAGTGAACCAATGATCTATTAAACAATCTTAATCATTACATTTATAGATATTTTGATTTTAAATAATCAAATAGTGTGATAACACGACTATATTTATATTTAGAGCTGTCAATTTCGACACGAGTTAATAACACGACTCAAAATTCGCACGAACAAAAACGAGTTGTACTCGCACGATTAGAAAGTGGGTCAGCGACGGGTCAATCCTCAATGACCCGTTTAATAAATAGGTCAACCACATACATGGTTTCTATTGTTAAGAGTTCAATTGCTAAAATATGAGTTTTTGACACCTTTAGTCTCCTTCGTTCTTAAGGGGGTCACATCTCGCTCTTCTAACAGGGTGTACTTTCTTAGCTATGTTCATGATCCTGGTTAGTGTTACAGTTACGGTTACTAGTACAAATATATTGCTTTCGTGACATAAGCAGCGGCTCGATGTCGTTCGGCATTAAGTCACATACTTTTTCTCTTAATATAGATGCGTTAGAGAAACTCCAATAGCTTTCCCATATTCTTGGTTTTCTTAATTTTGAGGAAGATTTGGTTGTTTTGCTCCAACAGATTCCCTAAAAATTTCTCCAAAATGGGGAATGTGATGAGAGAGAAAACCAAATTTCTCATATTTGCAACAAAGTTTATAATTTTTTAGAAAGATTTGGGGAATGATCATAAAATCTCTAAAATGGGATCTTCAATGTTTTTTTTAAGGGTGGGCACGGGTTGGTGTGGTGCGGGTTAGGGCTCAAACCTAATCTAGTCCATTTTAAATGGTTTGCCAGTTCTTTAAACCATAATTCCAAAAAGCCTAAACCACATATCTGGGTGACTCGCTTTCCGGATTGGTTTCAGATTGGATTTGGATTTAACCCATATTCTATTTGGCCAAATTACTGGGCCCAAAAATAAAACATATACCATTGAAATCTAAAACACAACAAACTGTATGTGCATGTGGTTGAAACAACAAGCTATTAGAAACACTAAAACACAATAAGGTACTTAGAAACATTGAAATAACAAGCTATTTAGGCTTTAAATCACATATATGTATTACAAATAATGAAATAAATTAAACCGGTGCGAGTTGGTTTAAATCGGATTGGAGTTTTCCCAATCGTAATTCAGTCCGCTTTCATGTGGGTTGAATTTTTCCCAATCCTAATCCGATCCAGTACAACCGGTGCAGTTTGCATTACGGTTTGAACCAATGTAATATATGGTATGGTACCGCATTTCCGATCTGAAGTGCCCACCCTTAGTTTTGTTATTATAAATATGTTTACGCAGGAGAGCTTCTAATGAGGACCTTATTATGAGGACTAAGTGAGGACTTTCAAATGAACGGTTGGATGAATGTTTTAACTTTTAATTGATATTTTCAAATTCCTATATACATGTAATACAACTGTTCATTTGAAAGTCCTCACTTGGTCCTCATTATAAGGTTCTCATTAGAAGCTCTTCCATGTTTACGCATCTTGTTATGATTTATTGCTTTCTTTCGAGGTTGTTGCATCGCTTTTCAGTATTGAAAAGGAAAATAAAAAACATACTTTATTTTCATAAATACACATCGAAAATTAATGCGATTACATGTGACGGTTGCCATCTTATTTAGTCAAAAGGTTGCCTCCTCTCTTCTTTAAAACGTAACGTTCTAACCAAAACCTAAGTACAATCTATTATAAATAAATCCAAGAGTACGTATAGACTGAGACTCTAGACCAAAAAAATAAAACCCACAACCAAACCAAAAAGCAGTCATCAGGTTCTTCTTCCTATACCTCTTCCAAGGTTGCTGCTAATATGAAGTTCGAAGGAGATGTCACTCTAAACTCATTGGTTCGCCGATTCCAACATGGGTTTACCACACTTTCTCGTTCTTCTGGTCTTCACTTATCTGTGACTGGTCTTCTGGGTATTGCTGGCCTCGTTCTGGCTCTCAAAGACTCCAAATTGGGCAAGCTCAGCAACTTACAGTGGCTACCCAAGAACCATCATGGTGAACCCAACTTTCTTTTGGTGCCTGGCTTGCAAAACCTCGGGAAAAATTGTTTCTTGAATGTGATTTTGCAGGTATATTCTACTTTGAGCTTGTTGGTTTCTCTTGTTTTTGATTGTACAGTGATTGTGTTATAGATTCTGAGCAGGGTTTAGTGAGTTTATGTATTTGGGTTTGGTAAAGTAATTGTTGTTTATGAAAGTTTGAATCTTTGGATATTTCGCAGGCTCTGGCTAGTTGTTCATACTTTCAACCTTTTCTTGAAAAGATTTTAGAGGAGTCTGAGGTCTTAGCAGTTGAGGATTCCTCAGATTGCGTGCCGCTTACAATATCTTTGGCTGCATTGTTTGAAGGTTAGCATAAAACTTTGGCTATCAAATGTCGTAGTGTTTTTGAAGATAATAGATTTCAGGGTTTTGAGCTTTTTTCTATTAGGAATATGGTCCAAGAGGAATTAATTTGTAGTGTTTTTGTAGAACTATGTGCAGTAGGTGGAGGAAGAGTTGTATTGAGTCCACGGCAAGTGATGTTTGCGATGGCACATTACATTGAGAACTTTGATCTAACTAGTGAGCAGGTTCTACTTTGCCGTTTTAATGACTAAACAACTTGAAAAATCATGTGACATAATGAATATCTAATACACAGTATTTTGTGCATGTAGGATGCTGCAGAAGCATTTCTTCACCTTCTGTCGTCTTTAAGAGAAGAATTCTCAGATTTTTATTGTCCAAATCAAGGTTCTATAGTGGAAGTCTTAGCCTCTAATGGTAGGATTATTACTCCAAAGAGAGTGGAGAGCCAAAGTGAGCAGGAAAGATGGAAGCAACACTTCTTTGGACCATTTGATGGAATTCTTGGCAGTATCCTAACATGTCGAAGTTGTTCATCGGAGGTGATCATATGAATTTCTGAAGGAACCTCTTGTTTTGAAACACTTATATGAGTTAAACTTTCCCTTATGTTTGCATGTATGTAAAATTGGTGTTGCACAATCAGTACAACTCCGGCAATTGGTAGGCGTCTTACTGTTGAGTTTAGAGAATCAGCTCCTTTGAACTTTCTGCCAATTCCATGTGCATATTTTTTCTTGTTATTGTGTTGGAATTTCTGTATCTTGTGGTATCATTCTTTTAAGTTGTCCTCTGGTCTTTTAGGTAGGAAATTTTATGTACAAGTTTATTGTTCAGGGTATACTACTTTCACTTGCCACAGTAATGGTCTCCTAGCCTGATTTTATCCTTTATTTATTTTTTTTTTCAGATATCATTGAACTTTGAATCTTTTCACAGCTTGCCTCTTTCACCGGTGCTTAATGGTGGTGCCACAATTGTATGTGTACTGAAGACTTCCAGTCTTTGATATTGTGTATGTTTGAGTCTATTACTTGACTTTTTCTTATAAATACTTTCTTTTACGGAAGTGATGCCACCTCTTTTCCTTCACTTTATTTCTTATGTTCCCTTATTTCTGTAAAATATTAGATGGCTGGATGTACCTTAGAGGATTGCCTGAAGCAATTCACTGCTGCTGAGCAAGTTCAGAATTACCGCTGCAGCCATTGTTGGCATATTGCTGCAGTCAAATATTTATTATCTATGGGAGGAAATGAGGTAACTTCCTATTCCAATAGTGGTTATTACTTTGAACTAAGGAAATTAGGGGAACCTTTATAGGATTCTTTTGAAACTGATGACATCACAAATTATATTGAACCTATCAGTTGCTGCAGACTATTTATAGAATACTATCTGAGAACATATCTAGAGTTTGGACAAGACAATAATAAGTTAATAACAGACTTGTTCTACAATGACTCGTTTGTATTTCTGAGTATCTATATGTATGACACATGCTACTTCTTACATCATAAGACAAAACGTATACTCTTTCACTATTTGCGTAGCGCCATAGGTATTACCCACATCTCCAGAAAAGGGAGGCATTTTTGCAATTTTCTTCCATTTTGTTTGTAGTTTTTCTTTTTCATAAATTTTAAATGTCTTCTCTTGTTTCTTTAGATTTTCAAGGTTTATCCCTGAAGTCCTGAAACCTACCGTAGCAAGCAGTGCTAAACTTTTATGGACCCTATACCTTAGACAGAGTAGGCATTTTTTTTTTCCACAAGAACTGAAAAAACGGAAAAACTAAAGAAAAGGAAAAGAAGAAAGAAGCATGCCAGACCGAACAAATAAAACATATGCAGCTGGTCCTCTTGGGAATGTCCTCCCTGTGTTGGACTTCTGATAGTTTACTCTTGATGCTTGTACTTTGTAGAGGACTTTTAGTTTATCAAATTTTGCTCTTTGACTGAATTTCTCCATTATGCTGGCCTGAGTTGACCTGTTGAGGTTCTTGTACCTTTATATCGGCTATTAAGTGCTGTAAATAATATACTTGTTCTGCTGTTTGCTTTACAGACAGCAGTTGAAAAGATCGAGTGTTGCACCGAGGAAAATTCCTGTGACTGTCAAAGACTTTTTCATCTAGAAACACTACCATGGTCAAATAGATTTTCACGTACTTTAAAGCAAATAAGTATTGCTCGCTGTCCAAAGGTACGTATACTGATGCTTGACTTGTTTTCATAACATTCAGGTGCTTTTCAGGTGTAAACTAGACTGACCGGTTGTGTATATTCAAAAGTAAAGACTCACAGAATTGGGTGGTTTTTCAATTTCAACATTCTTTCGTAGATAGCCAAATAAAGAAATGGAGAATAGGTTTGATATTGGAAACATCTTGGAGACATGGTTTTATTTGATCTATTAAGTGCAAGTGGAGTTGCGGCCTTATGCACTGAAAACTGAGTATATGAGAGTATATAACAACGCAGATACCTCAGCTGCTTTGGCATAATCTTAGAACGAAGAATAAAATGTGGTATGTTATAGGTCTCTAAATTTCTAATGGAGCTAGATTAATTATGACCAATTACTCTAAATATATAGGAGGAATATTCTCTTGGAGCAAGAGGTGTAGATATTGCCATACAGCAATAACACACAATAAGTACCAATCTAACTAACTGATTATGGTCAGTGAGATTTTGTTATGGAGTTTTATAAAATTTTGGTTGCTTTGAGGGAAGCTACCCATAAAGCTGAACCAAAATAATTAAGGACTTCTCAATTTACTTGGTGACCCTATAGAAGGGGAAAGCTGAAAATTTCATTTACAGTTGTCAAGTTATCCTATATCCTGTGTTGTATTTTAATAGCTCATTTGAATGTGTTGTCATGTCACCCACACTTCAAAAATTATACAAAAGATACAATACCGTAGGTTGATTTGATTGTATTGGTAAAACTAAGCCTGGATTGGAAATTGAACCGGTATGTGGTTTCCTGGTTGGTTAGCCTGTGAATGAGAGGGTAACCTTCTGTAACTCGCAAATTAGCTCTACTTTTCTAACTATCGGTAATGTAAGGTATACTAACAGTTTCATTTTCCTCATAAGGCTTGGGTTATGCACTACAATATCTAAGAACATCAATTGTTCTGATTGTGTACTTGCAGATTTTGTGCATTCACCTAAAACGCGTTTCAGTCAATGTATTTGGAGAATTCGTAAAACTTCGGGTATGTAACATTTCTTGCTTTTGATTAGGTCTGGTACTTGATTTTCTTGTGGTATGTTAAGGAACCAAGTGTTTCAAATGGACTTTCAAACAAGGCGACATATGTTACCAATTTATTTTTCCAATTGAAAACATATGTATGCCATTCTGCCTTTTTCTTCCTCTGTTTTACAATTGTCTTGCTTATTTTATTTAATAATAAACATATGTTCCTTATCGTACTGATTTATGATTGTAGGGCCATATTTCTTTTCCATTGGTTTTGGACCTTTCAAGTTTCATGACAAGTAGGGTGGGAATAAAGAGTGGGGAGAAAAACTGGAAAACTGGACGAGTCCAACTACAAAGTGAAAACCCTAGTCCTCAGCCCAATCATTTCAACTTAGAGTATGATCCAAGAAGGTTAAATATTGTCCAGGGACTAGCAAGAGGATGCACCTACCAAGAGGTATTAGCTTCGGATTTATCTCAGTTCACTGCAAATGCACAAGAGTCATCATGATTATTCAACTTCCCCTCTATTGGAAGCTTTTCAAACACCGCAACCAGGCACAGACCAGTTAGAAACAGCAATTTGTTTTTACTTTTCCAATATATCTTGTTGTGTGATGAATATCAATCTCCTACGTTGGGTGCTGACGTTTTCTTTACCCGGTGCAGTTGAATACGAGTTGTGACTCAGTTCCTTTGGATATGTGTTTGTACCGTCTTGTTGCTGTTGTGGAGCACTTTGGAAGAGCCGGAAGTGGGCATTACACTGTTTATAGAAGTGTCTGGGTTGATTTATGTGGGGAACAACCTGGTGATCAATTTGACGCTTCTACTGCCCGCTGGTTTTCTATTTCAGATGCAGAGGTGTGCAGTGTGTCAAAGGAACATGTCCTTGGTGCAGAAGCTAGCTTGCTTTTCTATGAAAGGTATCAAGGCTAGAGTGCCTAAAAGATCATGTTATTCCGAGTAACGGAAACTGCATTTTACTCTAGAAAGCTCAAAGCTGATGCTTTGCATGTGAGTTTAGGAAAATCATGTTAAGATAGCAGGGGCACTGCTGATACGTCTGCAACTCGAGTGGGCTGCAGATGTCCAATGAGGCTAGTTCTTTGAGTACAGAAACCTCAATTTTGAAATTGTGACAAGGGGAGTACTTGTTTGAAATGTACTACCCTGCATATGCTAACTATACCTCAGCAGTTGAATTCTGGCAACCAAGGAAAGAAAAAAAACACAGAATTTATGGAAAAGATGCTTCAACTGAATCGTATGCTATTTGTGAGTTTGTTGAAGCCTCGTTCTAATATCATCTGCTGGTATTTGTTACACTTGCTCTCAGACAAAAGCTTGATTTGTACAAAGGGTGATCTAAACCTAAGCCCGTCGTCGGCAAACCTATTTAACGACAATTGCATAATTGCATTGTATTGTACAAACTTTTACGTAGCCGACAAACAACCAGTCGGCAAAGCTGTTTTTAACCAAATTTTGTCACATTAAACTAGATCGGTTCCTTTGTAAAAACCAAAACTTATCTAGTTTGGGAACACAACTTTACACATAGTTCCGAACCTTGCGAAGGATTTTGTAGGTCATAATTAACTACTGTATTCGCAATCGGCAACATCTCTAAGAAGGTACTCAATCAATATGGAATGTTGGAATTCATCTACAAACTGATTCAAAAATCCGAAGGCAGTTAAATTTTTAGTAAATGACCATTTACTACTAATTTAACTTTATTTTAGCCAATTTCAATGAAAATCTTATTACCAACCTCATTCCAATGAATTCTAATAAAAAGACGTCATTACCCTTAATCTCATTTAACTCTCTTTCTCTGTTTCTCATTTTTTCCTCTCTTTATCCCGATCAAAAACTCTCTCTCTCTCTCTCTCTCTCTCTCTCTCTCTCTCTCTCTCTCTCTCTCTCTCTCTCTCTCTCTCTCTCTCTCTCTCTCTCTCTCTCTCTCTCTCTCTCTCTCTCTCTCTCTCTCTCTCATCAGGCATCGCCGACGACGACGGTCGAGATCGAGCAGCCTTTGATGAGTCGCTCCACCACATCCTCTGTAAGGTCTAGCAGCCTCGTCGCTGTCGGTTGGCATGGGATCCGAATCCGATCACGAAGACAAGGCCGACACTGACGAGAAAAAGAGCGGCGGCGGATGACGGAGGCAGGGAGACAACGATCAACGGTAGACTTGGTGAGGATGGAGATGTTGCCTTCGGCGGCGTATTGCTGCAGAGATTGGAGAAGGTGTGGCCGAATTTGTGAAGGTTTGGAGTGAAGTGACTGTCAATCTCCTCGGCGGCGGATTGTTGTAGAGATGCTGGATCTGTGAAGGTTTTAAGTGAAGCGACGTTTACTACCCCCAGTAAAAGTTTACTAGGGGTAATAAATTTTATTTTTTGCATCTAAGTTGATTTTTCTCCGTTTTAATGTGTACTTATGGCCTTGGAGATATTGTTTTGCAAGCTTACTACCCCTAGTATAAGTTTACTGGGGTAATAAACTTTATTTTTTCGCATCTAGGTTGTTCTTCCTCTGTTTTAGTGTGTATTATGGCATTGAAAATATTTTTTTGCAAGTTTACTACCCCCAGTAAAAGTTTACTAGGGGTAGTAAATTTATTTTTTTCGCATCTAAGTTGATTTTTCTCCATTTTAATGTGTACTTATAGCCTTGGAGATATTATTTTGCAAGATTACTACCCCTAGTAAGATGTTTACTAGGGGTGGTAAATTTTATTTTTTTGCATATATATTTATTTTTTCTCTCCTTTAAGGTATATAATGGTCATAGGAAAACTGTATTGCAAGTTTACTACCCCCGGCAGAAGTTTACTAGGGGTAGTAAACTTTATTTTTCTGCATCTAAGTTGATTTTTCACTTTTTTAAGGTGTATAATGGTCACGGAGAAACTTTATTTTGAGTTTACTACCCCTAGTAAACTTTATTTTTCGTACTTGGGTTAAGATCACGTAAATTCCGATGACATTTAAAAAAATCCAGTGAGATTTCCGAAAAATTCCGGTCACTGGTGACCGGATTCTGGCGGCCGGAGTTTGGAGTCCGGCGACCGGAATGCGGCCGCCGATGACTAGCGCCAGAGCCCGGTGTGCTTCCGGCAAAGTCTTCCCTTCATCTTTTTCACTTTTTCTCTTTAAGTAAAAGCTAATTAAGGTAAAAAAGTCTTTAAAAATATAATTTTATTATATTTTAATAATGATTTGTGTATTTGAGCTTAAAATAAGTACCTTGTATTCAAATGGGTTAATAAAAAAGATTATTATTGAAATGGGGTTTGACTTTTTCTATTTTGTGCAAATGGTCTTTTTTCCTTAAATTTTCTAGCTGATTCCGAAAATTGGCTAGGGCCGACTAGGTAGAATTCATTCATACATTTTAATTAGCTCTCTCCATATCTAAGCTTTGTAGAATTGTCAAAGTGACTTGCACTGTTGCACATCATACTTGAACTCTCCAACCATGTTAGCTTTAAACTCCCCAGATCTCCCATCGACCTATTGAGAACTTAATTGAGAGTTGAAGCTCGTATATATGCATATCTCTAACATGGAATTCTGATCTCTCCTTGTAATCAGCTATATATTTAGAAATATATGTTCAAAATGAATGTAAATATTGTGGATATTATTCTGGTATATTCATCGGTTCATATCGAAAAACATTCTCCCCTTACTAGCAGCATCAAGTATCACTTAGCAAGGGTATCATCGATAGCTACGTTCAAGAGTAATGATCCAAGTGGCTCATGAAAGGATCAAGCAGTGATTCATTCAACAGTTCGACTTTAATTAGTTTGAAGTTATGAAATGTATGCTACATATATGAGCTATAGTCTTTGAAAGATGTTCATATCGATTGCATCTCTAAGAAACAGGAATATGTACAACCTTGATTAGCGTCCGTATTCAAGCACCAGATTAGGGTATTTCCAGCGGCGTTTCTCAGTCAAGGCCTACCAGTAATCTCATAAAATTACAAGCTAGCTACGTAGATTATCGAAATTTCCAACAGGCTAGGTTTTCATCTTACAACCAACTAATCAAGCGGACATATAAGATTATATGCTCGATATATATGTGTCTAAATGAATCATATATGTTGCTCTGAGGCAAAAGACATGCATGTCTTAGGAAGTTAACTAGTCTGGATATATATAAAGAATACACATAGATTATTGCGCTATCTGGTAATAACTTCGTTCATGAATTTCCATATGGAAGCACAATCCTTTTTATATACAAAAGACCCTAGCCTCGATCTAGCATATATAGATAGAGCACAGTAGCTCACAACTGTTTATCTATGGCTCTGTATATTATCTCTAAGCATGTATAGTTTCATGACTTTCCATTCCTAACAAAATAGGAAGGAGCATAGATCGCGACTAAACTAAAATAACCTTTCAGTACTCTTAAACATTTATAGTACTTAAAAAACCAGCTAGTAGGTTGGTCTATACCTAGTTATGGATTGGAGGCTTTTTACTTGCTGGACTGTAATCCATAGCCAGTAAATCAGTACTCTCATCTGGTACTACTCCATCATCTTCTTTGATCCCATGTTTCAAGGTTTCATCACAGCTCTTCTCATCAGATCTATAGTTACTCCGCGCCACTCCCAAACTTCGTGCTGCTGCAAATTAAAAAGCCAAGATGTACACAATTAGGGTTAGCTAGGTTTATTTCTGCACTATCAGAGAGAGCTCATCAACTGACAGATTATAAACCAGGAATTTACCTTCAGTAGTTGTGATAGTGATGAAGCAAAGCAAGATTAAAGCCACAAGAACAAGGTGCTTGTATCGTATCACAGCTGCCATTTGTAGGTATCTGATATATTCAAGTATGTGCTGATCTTTTTAGTTCCTGGATATATAGCTTATCAGAGCACTTAGTTGTGAATGGATATGGAGTAGGTTCTTCCTTATATAGACTTGTAGAGAGGGATGAACAGTATTTTGCTGGCAATGGACTACGACTTAATATAATTGCAATTCTGTTGTGAGCAGCAATAAGGTCGTGTTGAGTCACCATCAATGTCTCCTACTGTCTGCTCTTGAAATGATAGCTTAATTAGCTTGGACACAAGACGCTCCGATCCTTGGGCTATAAGTGTGAATACCCATTGGTAACTACTCTAGTAAATCAAAGAGGTCGGCACAGTGTCAAAGAAGGAAGATGCATTCCCTTATGCCCTAGACCATATGAATGCTTCTTTTTTTTATCTAGCTAGACGGATTATTTTGTACATCGGATTAATTTTACCACGGGACAACGTCAAGTGCGTGCATGGTGTACCCACAAGTTTTTGCTTGACACACATTTGCGTGGCCACTTCGTTTACAGCCTAATGACTAGAGAAGAGTTTATGACCCCGTCTTACCTTTGCATCTCAAGATGGAGCATAGCAATGTGGGTTGTAGGGTTTGCGAGGCACAATAAGGAGCTGGTATTGTTTTTAGCCACAAAGAGTTGGCAGAAGGAGTTTCTTGTTTGGATTCGATGTAAGAAAAACTTTGGCTTATCTGATTTCAATCGATTCGATTTATTTTTGAAAGGGATTTGATTATATTCCATAAAAATGCATGGTTCTTTGCATCTGGGAAAACCCTAATTAGACTCTCCTCCCGTACGTATGTATTGAATTGTTAATAAAAGAATAAGCACTCCATGCAGGACTAAACTCATGAGAAACTGATAACTCAAGGTTTGAATGCATATATTCAGACTAAAACACAAGTAATAGATGCAGTTGATTGAAGCTCAGTTTGGATTCAAGCAAAAAGACCAGTAGACTTGTAATTGAATTAACATACCAAAAATTGTAACGCCTAAGGGAACTAACATTTAGTCTAATAACGAGACAATTATGTTTAACGATCGAGAATATTGTTGTTCCTGCTGCATGATGATGAGCCTGCATCTTCATATTGTTGTTGCTGCTGCATCTTCGTATATATTAGCCATGCCTTAGACATTATTATCATTCTAGCTTTATAATTGACAATTTCTGCTGGGTGAAGACAGATTTCGCATAGCCCTCTCCCTTAGACACAAGTTTTAGTCAAGTAATGCGGACAAACTCATGTACCTGTAAACCATTTTTGACCTCCTTCAGAGGAGACCATAATTCCCCACAAATCAATAACTAACTTCCAAACATAAATATATCATCAAGTAGTGGAAGATATTCATGCATCCAGTGATCGAAGGATCTAGGTGATGAAATGCTTCCAAACTATCCGCGTATACCCGGTGGTTAACAAACAAAATCAAACTTATGTAGGCAGCACATTACATCCTAGATAAATCTTAGTCGATCCATTTCCTATAGGATTGAATTCCTGAATATTCTAGGCAAGGAACTAATTATCGATCATCAAAAATTATCAGCAACTAACACCAGTTTACTGTACGAATCCTAAAAACCTATTAGATAATAATTAAACTAAGATGCATGCGATCAAACACTAAAAGGAAAAATATCAAATGGGACTTAACTCGAGAAATTACAAAGATTAATTCACCCGTATTAGTATAGCTACTAAGAAAATGGAATTAAAACCCTAGTTCGATTCGTTCATAATGAACTATCTAGCAAATTACAGGTGCATATGTAAGTAGGTCACTAAGTGATGGATTAATCATGGAAGAAACCATGCATTAAATTATGAAGGGAGAAGGTCCAACATAGATCGTTTTCGGATTAGCTGTAAGAATGAACATTGTTATGTAAGAAAATCACGTGGGAAGCAGATGGTTCATGTTTTGTCTATTTTGTGTCCCTTGATTGCTTTTGCTTGTCCGCAATATATATGAACACACACCAAACATGACCTGTTTTGTCAATCAGAGCTCTACATGTAGCATCATATCATATCGTATATATAGTGATCGAAAAATCGACGTGCTGCTGAAAATAATGTTAATGTTGATCGATCATACTACCCCAAACTAGCAAACCGGCCCTATGATATCAGTAACGGAGAGCAAGTATTTTAGTCTAATTTGTGTCATGGCTTGCGTTTGATCTATTGCTCTCTTATGCTTCCATTAATTTAAGTTCCATTTTCTCTAGTGCTTGCTTTCAAATTCCCAAAACCCCAGTATCGGTAAGGGTATAAAATGTTCATGCATGTTTAGTTCTTTGTTATGGATGTCTAACTTTAAAAGTTTTGGTTCCGTAGCAGATTCTCTAAATTGGCTCCTCAACCATTTTAGTGAGCTTGTTCAGTTTTTTTTAATTAATTTTACCAGCTCAAGCAAACTCTTAAAATGTTAAATTAATATTATTCTTCAAATGAAGATTAAATAGTTTAAATGTATTTATATATCACATAATTTTTTTTAAAAGAAATGTATTAGATTATAAAGAGACTCATCTCGATCGCTCTTTATATTTAGAGAGCGAAATAACTAAAAGTTAAAATACAGATCCTCATCTCACTCATCTCGTTTAAGATATAAGGTTTGGGGTTGTAGAAGCCTTAAGATGATTAAAAACTTGTTGCCGATGCTCATGTCGATGTGGCTGTGAGAAAGACGATGGAATAGAGAGGGCGCCGGGGCACACATGCGATTTGAATTGTAATCATTATTATTATTATTATTATTATTATTATTATTATTATTATTATTATATTGTTGGATTTGGCAAGTTGAAGTGATGAGACCATTTTAACCCTGTAAAGTTAATGGATTTAATGCCGTTAGTTGTTTCAGATACTAAAGTTGGGTCGGGCTAAAATTGAGATACCCTTTTGATATTTTTTAAAGTTAAAATCTTTAACATAATAGTTAGGCGAAGTTGAGATATCGTTTGTATGATTTTCTCTATATAACTATAAATTTACCTAGAAATTATGAAAAGACACATTGCGCCCACTACTTCAAAATCAATATGTTTTCTTAAAACCAAGAAGATTACTTCTTGACTGCTTATCAAAAATATATCTCTTCCTAGCAATTCCAGCCTTTCCAAGAACCACCACTCCTAACAGTTCGCCTTTCCAAGAGCCTCTTGCAAAGGAAACAAAAACTGTGATTTCGTCATGATTCAGAATTCATCGTAGAATAAAGGAGACGAAACCCACCATAATCCGGCCGGGATCTCATCTTTCTGCTCCCCATTTGTAATTCTCATAATCCAAAGATCAAGTTCGTTCACAACCATCTATGTTGATAAAAGGGTTTTCTAAGGTTGAGAATTGAAGGGATATATTGGTTGAGAATTGAAGAAATATTTTAGGGTTTAGCTGGTTTCGCTAGGGCGAGTTATAGGTTCGAAGAAACTTAGGAAAGCGCAACTTAACACCATCTGAGTTTGGTGGTCTCGTTGTTCTCTTCCTAATGAGCTGCATGTGGATGTTGATCTTAACCCCTTAAAGACATCTCCAACCATTGACCTAAAACCTAAACCCAACTTCAAATTTTAGGCCACTCACACATATTATTGTTATTCATAGGTTTTGCATCTCCAACCCATGAAACCTAAACATAAAGTTATTATTGTTATTTATTACTTTATATTATTATTCAAGTACTATATGAATTTAAACCTTAAACATAATTGATAGTGGATAGTGGGCTCCATGCTCCACTAAGCTCTTGAAAAATAAGATCCAGCCCCCTCTAACTAGTTGTCATAATATGACATTTTTTAGGTAAATCCTATTTTAGATCAAATTGAATTGTATTGGGAGATGATATTTTGGAAAACTCAACCCTATTTAGGGGGTATTTGATCCGCGGGACTACACGGGATTGGACTGGATTATATTGTATAATGAGACATAGCCGGTGTTTGGTGGAAATGAGATTATTTTTAATGGACTTCGTAAACCCTGAGACGTCTCGATACTGTCTTCCAGAACGACCTAAAAATTGGTGGGTTTGTAGAAGCCTTTGTCATAGACGTTGAAATTCACGCGCCCATTGTTTTTTTCTCCCCGCCTTCTCAGTCTATCTCTCAACTTTTTAATCTCTTCTCATCGATTAGTTGTATAAAAAGATTTCTGATCGTTTAATCATCAATTTCTCCATCAATCACCATCTTCGTCTCTCTCCAAATTAGTTAAAGATCGGCCGTTACAGCTTCTGACTCCATCTCATAATATAAATTACCCAGAAGTGAGATCCGGAGAACAAAGGAACACCCCAACTATTATGAATGAAAGAGAGGAAGCCCAGATAGATAATATTAGATTGTAAGTTTTATTCCAGAATTATTGATTTGATTTCGTTCTTACTTCTCCTTTCTATTTCTTTCCTTATTCTTTTTCCTCGGCAATGCTATAAGTTCGTTCTGGTAAACTGAATTATGGGCTGATCTTGATTGGATTGGGAGGACCCAAATGATTTGATTTTGCCATCTTGTAAGTTGCAAGATGTTTGTTTCATATTTTAGATTGCGATTTGGTGCATGTCAAAGAAGGAAAAAGAGATATGGATTTTTTTTTTTTACAGACGTTATGTGCATTTGTGCAGTTGCAGCAATCCTCGAGTTATGTAATTCAATCAGTTCATGTATGTAGATATTATCAGAACTGAATATTCAGATGTGGATATTATGCTTCATTGAATGCTATTAATCATTTGGTTTTAAGTTTTGTGAAATGTTTTTTGGTGTTGATGGTTTTGGCTTTACTTACTATTATGTTGCTTGATCCTACTAGCACCAAACATGAGTCAGACTCATGTTCGGAATAAGCCATGTTAAAAGAGTCTAGGCTTAATATAGAAATTAGCCCTGCTATAACAATCCTGTGAAACAAACATCCCCTTATTGGTTTTAAGCCAAAAGTTGGAGATTCCTTAATAGAGCCAGGTGTACAATAGACAATTAACATTTGTAATTTTGGCATGTGGTGCCATGTAGTATCTCATTTTTATAGCAACACACGTACTGATGCAGTGTCCTCCAAAGTGTTAGAAAGTCAAATTCAATGATAATCTAACATGAAGTAGAAAAATATTACTGTCAAACACAGGACATAAAACTAATCTATACTATCTCTAGCTACGAAGTATGAATTTTAAAATACTTCAACCTTATGTTCGTATAACTAACATAGAATCAATGCAAAATGGATTAATGGAGAATAAGATGAATGTTACACAATAACATTGGCAGGAGGGTGTATGTTGTATGCATATTTTTGTACACCTAACTTCAATGTCATCAAATTATTTAGTAACTACTCTATGGTCTCAGGGTACCACGTGACATTACCACGTGGTGGTTCTAGCGAACAATATCATCCAAATCTAGTGGAAAGCATTGTAGGGGTTAAAAAAAATACTTATTTTATGAGAATAAGTATATGTTATATAGACAAATGACATTAACACGAACCTCCATGTGTATCATGATCCAGGACCCTATGCGTCATCAAATTTTAACTAGTTGTTACAAACTACACAGGGTGGAAAAATCAAATTAAGAAAACCAATTAGGAAAATATGTCATGTGAACCAATGACATTAACTCGCACCATCATGTACGTGTAACATAATCTGAGACCATAAACGTCATAAAACTTTAACTAAGTGTTACTCATTAGCAGGTGAAGAAATCAAATAAATAGAACCAATAAAAAAATAAGTACACATCAAACGGACCAATGACATTAAGACGAACCACCACGTGTATTATAATCTAAAACCTTAAGCGTCATCGGTATCGTTTTTGGAAAGAGCAAAATGGTTGGCAGAGGCAAAGAGGACTAAAAGGAAAGTGGAAAGACTAAAAATCCACCACAGAATAAGGACCAGAGTGCCTCATTCTTCTCTTTAAATAATCCAAACTCTCAGCACACAGAGAGTCTCATAGATCTAAAATCAAACCCAGCACCAAACTAATCCCTCAACCTTCTCAAACTTTAGTGCCCATCCTTGTCAACAATAACAGGTAAGTATATCATCGCTTCCCTTGATTTCCTTCTTCTTCCCTATTTTATTGTATTCTCATTTATTTGTGAAATTTTGATTTCTATGTTTCTCAACTCAAACGCAGCAACTGTTGATTCTCCCGACGACCAGGATTTAGGTGACTATCCCATATTTAATTACCGGTAGACATTTAGAATTAGTGATCATGGGTCGGTCAATTCTGATGGAAGCATGCAACTGTATTGAGCCACAATGGTCGGCTGATGAGCTCATGATCAAATATCAATACATTTCGAACTTTTTTATTGCTGTTGCATATTTTTCAATCCCTCTTGAGTTGTTATACTTTGTGAAGAAATTGGCAATGTTTCCATATAAATGGGTTCTTGGGCAGTTTAGTGCATTCATTTTGTTGTGCGGCATCACGCATCTGATTAGCTTGTGGACTTTCAACATTCATTCTAGGACGGTGGCTATAATCATGACTACTGCCAAGGTTATTACTGCTGTGGTGTCTTGCGCAACGGCGTTGATGCTTGTGCATATAATTCCTGACTTGTTGAGTGTTAAGACCATAGAGTTGCTTTTGAAGAATAAGGCTGCAGAGCTTGATATAGAAAAGCAAAATAATCATATATGATGGGGGGCTTTTGTTACACATTGTTTTTCTTCAATTAACCAGGATGAGGTGGTATCCAAATCCTGGTAGTAGCTATATTGTTCAATTACTTGTGCTGATTAAAATCATCACCTTGTCATGAATAAAATTATAATATAGCTAATATGGATTGCCTATCTTTTTTTTCTTTTTTTTTGAATATATAGTCAACCACATATTAAGAATCAGCAAGAAATGCAAAGATAACTCACCTTGTAGGGCCGAAAATAAGAAGTTACCTCTTTTTATTACTCAAAATCTAACCTAAGCTAGATCCAAGACCTAATTACACCACCACCTTTAGGGGACGATTGAGCACAATTATTTCAGCAGACTCCAAACCCTTAGAAGATTTGGATAAATAATGACAATCAAGGTGAATCGAACCTACCCCTTATTCAAAAACTATGCATGACGTTGGGCCATAAAAACCCAATACAACCATGTATTGAAAATGATACCCATGACCCAAATAAAGGTCCATGTGGCTGAAACCCTTAGAGCCAAAATGGAAACCCTAACAAAGATTTCCCAACAGGTCTATCAAATGTCAGGCACCAAACCATCGCTGGTACCCGATGAACTACCTTCATATTGACGTACACAGTCGACGACAAGCAAACTATAGTCTTGACCGCCATAGCTTCTCTCCATTTTCGACCCCAGTCGGCGTCAAACCACCAATTGAAAGTCAAAATTTCCCAATAAGATTGATGCCCCGATCCGGATCCTCCACCACCTTGATTCGAAACCATCCGCCTCGACAACAATCTCTATTGCATCACAAGTCTTCAACACGCCTGCAAAATCAACACCTTCAACTATCAGACTGCATTTTGCTCTCGCCTCTAGAATGATCAACACATCCTACCGATCTGGCAAATGACCCAATTCTAATTGACCCCACCATCGAGGTCACCGTTAACAGCGACTTGACTCCTCTTCTCACCTCCACTTTAAAACAACCATGACCCGTTCATCCTGTTGTCATTCTGATCTTATCTCTTAGAGACACCACCTTTGCTGCAAACTCAGGACGTGATTACAACAAATATCAAGAAGCCGAAGCCTACCAGGTTCAGACTTCATCGAGCCAAGTCGCCATCGCTTGGAAGCAGCCATGAAAGAGGAGAAAAGTCTCCCTTCTCAACTTGAAATTCACAGCCACCAGTGGAAAACTCTAGCCGCCACCGTATGGTCTCTCAAGCACGAGGATAAGGCCTTATTTTTATAATGTAACATAGTATTATCCCCTTTCAATTAGGAGATAAAGTCATTTATTTGGATTGCCTATATATTTTGAGTTTGCTTGGGGAAATTAGACTAGTAAACAAAAACCTTTTTATGAGATATTACAAGAAATTAAAAATTTTAAACTAAAATATTAATTTTTTTTAAGCTAGTAAGAATTAGGCTATATTTACCCCTCTGCAGCTGCTGCAAGCACTACAAAAAAAAATTCAGTTAGCCATGGCAAATTGCCGTCGCCAAAAGCCACTTTACCGTCGCCAAAGAGCAACGGCGACGGCTTAGCGACGGCATTTTTTCCGTTGCCATTGAGGGCGTGGCCGTTGCTTTTGGCTACAACAACGAGCCGTCGCCAAATGGTAGCGACGGCATGTAGCGACAGCAAAGGCCGTCGCAAAGTTGTATTTATGAATTAAAAAAAAAATATATCTGACAAGCATATTAGCTTGCCAGATTTTTTTTTTTCAGACAAAAGCTGTGCAAAAAGAAATTAAACATATTAGAAAAAGAATTGTTACACTGAATTAAATCTCTCAAAATTATTACCAATTTTACATCAAAACTATCAATACAAGCACATCAAGCTCTAAGTGTTTCTCCAATTAGTTCCTTGACACAAGCACAAAACCAACTAAGCCAAAGCTTCAAGAACCAAAGTTTCAATTGTATGTCAGTATACCAACAATAGGGATTCTTTAGTAGCTACTGCTTGGCTTCCATCAGTGTCATATACATCTTGAACATCACGACTATCTCAAATACATATGAACCTTTGTCAAACCTGAAAGGAAAAGTTCAGATATAACATCTATCAGATGAAACAGCTATCAACTGTGGGAGAACTACAACCATGTTGCTTTGGATGTTGGAAATGTTGCTCAGGCAAGTGCTTTCCCTCAAAAAAGTACATATATATAAATATATATTTTCACATGAGATAAACTTGGTGGTCTGTGTGAGTCTTAGCTTTTCTGGACATAACACACTAAAACCTGGAATATATTCTTTAAGGCTAGGGGTTTAAACACCAAGAAACAAACTTGGGTTTGCAGTAGACAACGGGTAAAATCACAATTTTCATAAAACACAATTCTATCTTAACAAAGAATAAATTCAAAGCAACCCATACCAAATTAACACCTTAACTTACTAATACATGTATTTTTCAGCTGAATCCAAACAACGGCTAATAAACATGAACAACGTACATACAAAAATTGCAGCAGTAATTGGAACCAAGAGAAATAATAAGAAGCAAATAAATCACCAAGATACCTCATAAATCACAGACATTTATGAGAAACCACGGCTGAGATGACGAAATTTGGGATTCAAAACCCCACCCCACTCGTGCTGCTTCCATAGTTCTTCACCAAGGTTTAATCAAAACAAAAGGTCAAACAATGAGAAGTTAAAAGACAGAAAAAAGCAGAGCCTGAAAATATAACACTCATAACTGATTCTACAGGTACTCAATGTTAAAGGGCTAGCCATCTAAATAAGAGTAAGAGTGAAAAAGCAATATATATACTTATATAGGATGACCAATGTCTCCAAAGCATATTTTGAAATTAAACTAAAATGGGCACACTGAATTTGATTCTCATATAAATTTTTCATACCTGAATTGTGCCACCCTTCTCCAAGTGTAGGCAGTGCCAAAAACCTAATTCCACAAGTCACATTACTATGTTCTCATGTAAATCAAAAACTAGCTATATTAGTTCTACTTGGGATAGATATATATATACCAGTTATTCTAGTATCCCATACTCGCTTTCTCCATATGTGACCAACCAAATTTACAGCAAAGTCACGTGGTAACCAACTCTACTGTCCTCACACCCTGCAAACAAAGCCAAATGAACCATTCTATTCCAATTCCAAATCAGAGAATTTGGTCATGGGAGATGGCTTTAATTCTATTCCAATTCCAAATGAATCAAGATATGATGAAGCCCCTGCTATAGTATGGAAATAGTAACAAGACTTGCTTAAACCATTTTAACTCAAGTTCAATTCAAAGCAAGGGACGAAAGGCACTGCTCCTATCAAGATATCCTGCATATATTCTTTATTAAGGAGAGTCACTAGATTTATTTCCAAATTTATGCATTAGTAAAACTGATTCAACTAAATATTCTTTGGGTTAATATATTCAAGATATGGAAAACATTTTGTCCTATACAATCCACAAGCTCACCGAATCTGAAAGGCTCCCACTGTTTCAAGCCTTCATTAACAATTACAAAGCCCAATTACATCTCAATTTATGGAATAACCAACATTGCTCAGGTAATAATGACAACTGATAACAACAAACTCCAATAAAGTATGCATGTCGAAGTTTACAAAAGTGATAAAATGATCTGATGGTCTAACTTACTCATAAAACCACCTATACTGTGTTGGGTTCATCTCATATAGCTGGTTTATAACAGTCCACAAAGAACCTACTCATAAACTCTAGCTCTAATTATATGAATGAAGAATATGGAAGATTTTAAGATTCTGTACAGCAGTCCACAAAGAACCTACCTTTATCCAATAAAACAGGATACCACAACTTATAAAATACAAAGAAAGAAAGGAAAAAAAAATCTCAAATACACAGAACCCAGGAAATATGAACATTGACACAACAACAAAACAAAAGATCACCCCACTATTAAAAAGGAAAATCACCTGGTGCAAACCCAATTAATCAAGAAAATCAGACTTAAAAAAAGTCCCAAATTTTCCAGAAAGACAACAAACACCAAATGATGATAAAAGTTCAATTCAATTATGAATGAACTCGGCCTCCACCCTCCTTTCCTTTTGATTTGGTGTTTGTTGAATCGAAGTGTGCATACCTTGAATCGAAGTTCCCACACCAGAAGACCATTTGCCAATTAGGTTTTCCAAACCGGACCTCAGATCTTTAGCCATGGCCTCCACGAGCTTTCTCCCATTAGGGTTTCGGGAATAGGGGAAAGAGAGCTTTGAGGACTTGGATTGAGTGTGGAATTTGAGAGGAGGGGTCGAAGGGTTGAGGACGGGTGGAGATTGTAACGGCGGTTGAGGGAGTGGCAAAGATTGGATTGGGACTTCAGAGAGAGAGATGCAGTTTTGGTGAGACTGAGAGTGAGAAAGAAACAAACAATATTTGTTAACCCAGTCATATCGTGTTTTCACATTTTTAGCCATAGCCTATAACTTGCCGTAGCCATTAATATAAAAGAATGCGACGGTGTTTGTTTGCTGTCGCAAATTTCATATTTTTTTGCCACGGTTTACCAGTTGCCGTCGCAAACTCCTATAAATTTAGCGACGGCATGTTTGCTGTCGCAGCGCCGTGGCAAATATTAGACCAACGGCGACGGCAAAACTAAGCCGTGGCAAACTTTGGTGGCTAACTGAATTCTTTTTTGTAGTGAAGGGATAACAAGTCACCCCCCACACTTGAAGGGGACCATCACAACCGAGGGTCTACTGCTCGTCTCTTATTAGCAACTTATTAATGGAATAGAAGAGCAGTAGAGAGACGAGGGACTAGACCAAAACCACTCACATGAAAGATAAGCAATTAAAAATAGCCAGGTAATACAAGAAGGAAATATACAATAAAAAACAAACCGTCTACGTAGGCCAGCGTACATGAAAAGCAAGTCTAGAGAAGGCATCTTAACCAAACGACTGGCGTAAAAAACTAGGCAAGATAGTCTACCGATAATCACCACTAGTAGCCTCATAGTTTGTAAGAACATCTGCAATTGCATCTGCATAGCATTGCGCCTATATATATATGAGACATTTTAACAGTCATTTGACTAGTAAGAAACATAGCATTACACCTAGGTACCCGCAAGTACCAAGGAACCAAGTTTAGGCTAGAGTAGTAGTGGTCAATCAATGAAGAATATGTTTCAACCCAAAGGTTTTGCCAACCTTTATTCCAAGCAATATATATGGCTTCAACAAAAACAAACTATTCAGTTTCAATAGCACTATTTTGACAATCATTTTTCTTGAGGAATCACCTAAAAAAGTCACAATGGAGTCCCTAAAGATTCCTCCAAGACCCGCTTGGTTTGGAATCGAAAGGACCCATCAATGTTGACTTACCCAATGATGATCAGGAGGCGGATGCCATGAGACCGGTATGAAGCTGGGAGTCGAACATCGCAACGGAGACAAACCCAACCATTTGAAAATTGGATAGCAATCAACAACTATCTTGCAGGTTTAAATGCTCAACCTACAAAATCTTTTAAAACACTAGAGAAAAAGAGGTGGAAGCGTGTTGGATAAAAGTTGCCTTCATTATGTCTTAAACGATTTCGCTCAAAGCATATACACCATAACATATTACATCCAAAAATAAACCAAAGAAGTTTGATAGAGGGGCAAAATCCAGTAAGCAAAGAGGCATTGAAAAAATCAGAGTGTGATGTACCTCGATTGAAGACTTTTTGGAACATAGCTGCCAACCATTCCCTCAAGAAAATAATGGAACAATCTCAAAAAATGCGCTGAGTAGTTTCATATCTGTTGCAGCAAAAAGAACACCTTGAGCTTAAGAGGACACCTCTGCGTTGCAATAACTCATCTGTTAGAATCTTGCAATAACTAAAATATTATGTTACTATGACCTTCGATCACTTCAACCAATACTTTCCTAACCTGTAATTAAGTTAAAATATTAGCCAAAACAAAAGAAATCAATTACACAACGGGGAGAGAGCACAACAAACAACCATAGTCTTCTCCATGCCAATTCGTGCAATGTTCATTATCATCATCTTCGTTCAACCCCTGAATCTCTCTTTGCCCATTGCCCTCAAAATCCATGAGTCTCACCTCTCTCTCTCTC
>NC_020491.1:11633516-11680851 GCF_000184155.1 Fragaria vesca subsp. vesca
CGTCTACTCTCTCTCTCTCTCTCTCTCTCTCTCTCTCTCTCTCTCTCTCTCTCTCTCTCTCTCTAATCTCCATCGTAGAGATATCACAATAAATTAAATTTGAGAACAAGTTTAGTGTTTAATTGTAGATAAATTCTACTTAATATGATAGATTTTTCTTAGCTTTCATTTTATGATATCAGAGGTAAGTTGCTATCTTGGACTTTAGCCACTATATACCGTATGATGATCACTCTCAACTCAAATTGTATGCATTTTTGTACACAACACTTCAATGTTTATAAAATATAGAGTAATTATTTTATGATATGAATCAATACCGACTTTGGTGAAAAACATTGGGGGCAATGAAAAAAGAAACTAGTTTTGGAGAACGAATCAAAACTCAGGTCGGATCCAATGAGTCATTCTCTAGAGAAGGGAGTTCTGGATTGTAGGAGGTTGAGTTGGCTTGGAGGATGAGACTGTTAATAGCTTATTCCGACAGCAGATGGTGGAGCGAAGACGAAAACTAACGTCGAAGCGACAATTGAGATTGAAATCGGAACGATGGTAGCGGTTGATGGCTGGACAACTCTTGGTGCCTAGAGTAAATTTGAACTCCTGAATGTGGGCTCAGGCAGTTGTGTGCCTAACTTGGATGAGTTGGGTTAGGGGCTTAAGTCCCACTCATTGGTGGGCTCGGATCTAGAACCCAAGAAAATGGGTTAGGCTGAGTTGTTTTTTTATTCTTTTTTGAATTGGAGGTTTTGGTTCTTATTCTAGATGGTACAGTTGCTATTCAAGTTTTTGACACCCTTGACGACGTTTGGTCTTTTGGGAGTCACAACTCGCTCTTCTAGCAGGGTGTATCCCCTAGTTATGGTTACAATCATGGTAACGGTTATCACTACTACATTTATACTATTTTTGAGACATACATAGTGCAACGATGTCATTCGGCATCAAGTCCAATGATTACCTTTCATTTTATATGCATTTTACGCCATGAATTATTTTACTGATTTATGTAATAGACGTGTTTTGTGCATTTTATTTAATTAAAATCCATTAACTCACATCACCCTTACATATGCTAATGAGGTTTGAACTTATAACATCTATGACCTCAATGTTCGAGTAGGCAAACAACTAGGCCATAGCTCGCCAACAGTCATGTACACACTAGTTACTCCTTAATAAAATCATTCTTCCATTTAGAACAATTATAGCAACACATGTACCAATGTTGTGTCTTCTAAAATGTTAAAAAGTCAAAGTCAACCACAAGAGCTTCGGTAAGTGCCAAAAAATGTTAGAGTATCGAACACGCGACATAAAACTTATAGAAGTGTCTATACTTTGGAGAGATGATCATTTTATAACTACGAAGTATGAATTTGTGTCTGATAACATAGTAGATCCGAAGTGAATTGATAGAATAAGAGAATGGCACACGATACCATTGTTACGAGGGTTTGCTCTTTAATGTTCATCAAAATATAGAGTGATTATTTTATAATTTGGAGTACCATGTGACATTATCATGTGGTGGTCTGAGCCAATAGTATCACCTTTGTTTGGTAGAAAGCACCGAAGATGGTGAAAAGAAAAATTAATTCTAAAAAACCAACCGAATAAGTACACGTCATACAAACCAACAACATTAATCCATGTGTATCATGATCCGGATCCATACGCGTCATGAGGCTCTAACTCGTTATTACCAAATTGCATAGGGTGAAAAATTAAATTTAAGAAAACTGATCAAGAAATAAGTCCTATGAACCAATGACATTAACTCGCACCGCTATATGTATCATAATCCGAGAGTCCGAGAGCATAAATGTCATGAGACTTTAACCAAGTGTTACTCATTAGGGGAAGAAAAAAAATCAAATTTAATAGAATCAATCACAATATAAATACATATAATATGTACCAATAACATTAATCCAAACCACCACGAGTATTATAATCTAAAACCAAAAACGTCACCGTTGTCATTTTTGGAAAGAGCAAAATGGTTGGGAGAAGGCAAAAGTCTCGAGATGACTAAAAAGAAAGTGGGAAGACTAAACAAACCCACCAGAGAGGAGAAGAACCAGAGTGCCTCATTCTTCTCCCTTTGAGAGACTCAGAGCTCTAATCAAACCCAATCCCTCAATCTTCAGTGGACCTCCCCATCACCAGCAACAGGTAAATACCATCGCTGCCCCTCGCTTCCTTCTTCTTCGTCTTCTTCCCTATTTCATTCTATTCTCATTTCTCTGTGAAATTCTGATTTCTCTGCTTCCAAACTCAACCGCAGCAACTGTCGACTCTCCCGGCGACCACGATCCAGGTGACCTGGTAGTTTTTAATTTCTGGCAAGACCAAAACCAGTAGCCACAATTGGATTGTTTTCGATACGAATTGGGGTCGATTCTGTTTGTCTTGACTGTTTAGGGTTTTAGGGCGGTTAGAATCGGTGATCATAGGTTTCTCAATTCTGATGGAGGCCTGTAACTGTATCGAGCCGCAATGGCCGGCCGATGAGCTGTTGATCAAGTATCAATACATTTCGGACTTTTTTATTGCTATTGCGTATTTTTCAATCCCTCTAGAGTTAATATACTTTGTGAAGAAATCTGCGGTGTTTCCGTATAGATGGGTGCTTGTGCAGTTTGGTGCATTCATCGTGTTGTGTGGCGCCACGCATCTCATTAACTTGTGGACTTTCAACATGCATTCTAGGACTGTGGCTATAGTTATGACTACTGCCAAGGTTCTGACTGCTGTGGTGTCGTGTGCCACGGCGTTGATGCTTGTGCATATAATTCCTGACTTGTTGAGTGTTAAGACTAGGGAGTTGTTTTTGAAGAATAAGGCTGCGGAGCTTGATAGAGAAATGGGGCTGATTAGGACTCAGGAGGAAACTGGTCGGCATGTTAGGATGCTGACCCATGAGATCAGGAGTACTCTTGATAGGCATACTATACTGAAAACCACACTGGTTGAGTTAGGTAGGACTTTGGCGTTGGAAGAGTGTGCGTTGTGGATGCCCACACGGACTGCGTTGGAGTTGCAGCTATCGTATACACTCCGTCAGCAGAATCCTGTAGGACATACCGTACCCATACATCTTCCTGTGATCAATCAAGTGTTTAGTAGCAACCGTGCCGTGAAGATATCGCCGAATTCCCCAGTGGCAAGACTTAGGCCACTTGTGGGAAAGCATATGCCTGGAGAGGTTGTTGCAGTTCGCGTCCCTCTCCTGCACCTCTCGAACTTCCAAATCAATGATTGGCCAGAGCTCTCAACTAAACGTTATGCCTTGATGGTTTTGATGCTCCCTTGTGACAGTGCAAGGCAATGGCATGTGCATGAGTTAGAGCTTGTTGAGGTGGTTGCTGACCAGGTAAGGAACTATAATTTTTTTTTTTAAAGTCTCGTTTATGCTATTGTTGTCTCTTTCCAAGATGGTTACTTTATGCATTTATAATATAGTTTAGGGATATATACGATGTTTCCTCTAGTATTTATAGTATAATTTTTACTCACTTTTATATATTGGATGTTCCCCATAGTATCTCTTACATATTGATATAACTTTTGTCAAATAGAAATTTCCATTTTGTTGAACCAGTGATGAAGAGTGAATTGCGGTTACTGTCTCCCCTAGTATGAAGCTAATACCAATTAATAGGGAAATAAAATATCAAAAACTATAAAGAACGTACTTCTGACTAGGATGCAGTTTTTTGTTGTTAGCTTGGGCTTCTGATTCTTAAACAGTCCTTGGATTAGGATGAAGTCACATTAGCTCCTAGGAAACTGTCATACAATCTGTAGCTTGATGCTTGCAATAATGAACCTTCATAGATGTCTTGCTTATAATAAAGGAAGAACAAAAATGTCTTGCAGTAGTTGGTGGATATAATGAGAGCAAAACATACATAGTTGTCATGTAATAACTGAAAAGATAAGAACTGGCCTTCTGAAAACATATTGAAATATTGAACTGTTTATTGTTTGCATTGTTGGTAATGGTTGTATATAATAAGAAGCATCAATTTTTCTAATCTTATGAATTAAAATACAGGTAGCAGTTGCTCTCTCACATGCTGCGATCTTAGAAGAGTCAAGGAGGGCAAGGGATCTACTAATGGAGCAGAATATTGCACTCGATCTGGCTAGGAGGGAAGCAGAAACAGCGATTCGTGCTCGCAACGATTTCTTGGCAGTAATGAACCATGAAATGAGAACTCCGATGCACGCAATTATTGCTCTTTCTTCATTGCTGCAGGAAACTGAGCTGACACCGGAGCAGCGTCTAATGGTTGAGACAATATTGAAGAGCAGCAACCTTTTGGCTACTCTGATAAATGATGTACTAGACCTTTCAAGACTTGAAGATGGCAGCCTTCAACTTGACATAGCAACTTTTAACCTCCATTCTGTATTCATAGAGGTAATGTTTACCATGAGTTGATTTTGATTCTGTTGAAGCATGCTTGAATTGATTACTGTAGCAGTTTGCCTTACAAAGATCGTTCTTATTGCAGGTTCATAATTTAGTTAAGCCTGTTGCATCTGTGAAAAAGTTGTCAGTTACACTAAATTTAGCAGCAGATTTGCCAGTTTATGCGATTGGTGATGAAAAGCGCCTTCTACAAATTATTCTAAATGTTGTTGGGAATGCTGTCAAGTTTTCAAAAGAAGGGAGCATCTCAATTACTGCTTTTGTTGCGAAATCAGAATCTCTAAGAGATTTCCGTGCTGCTGACTTTTTTCCTGTGCAAAGTGATAATCACTTTTATCTGCGTGTACAGGTTTGTTTTTCAAATACTTGATTGGATTCTTTCTGTCTTATGAATGATCAATCTTTTGATCATAAGTTAGTGTTGCAATTTACATCATCTATTTCTATTGCAGGTAAAAGATTCAGGATCTGGAATCAATCCCCAGGATCTTCCGAAGTTATTCACCAAATTTGCACAAAATCAGTCAGTAGCTACTCGCAATTCTGGTGGAAGTGGACTTGGTCTTGCAATTTGTAAGAGGTACTTCACTTTGTGCTTTGCCATATTCAACTTGATTTCTGTTTGCATATACAGTCCAACCAGTTCATGCTTAAATGAGGAGAACCAAAGAACAGGGCTTAGTCCATGTGGTCAACCACCCCCCCCCCAAAAAAAAAAAAAAAACTAGTACCTAACTAGCATTTGCTAGAGTTTTACTGCATCCTAGTTTAGGCTTTGGCATGAGGCCTGCCCCATTTTTATACTGCACAGTATCCAAAGGGGATTTGACTTATTAAGGAACAAAGAAAGAAACAGTGCAATGAGCTTATGTTTGCTATTTCACCTATTTTTTGACATTTCAAGTTTGAGTGTGAACTAGTATTGTAAGGAATTTCTTCATAAGGATGGAGTTCTGATGTCATCTCTTTATGCATGATGTATTCAGATTTGTAAATCTTATGGAGGGGCATATTTGGATTGAAAGTGATGGTCTGGGCAAGGGATGCACTTCTACTTTCATTGTGAAACTCGGCTATCCGGAGCGATCAAATGAGTCTAAGCTGCCTTTTTTGCCTAAGATGCACACAACTCATGTTCAAACAAACTTTCCAAGGTTGAAAGTTCTTGTCATGGATGATAATGGGTCAGTAACATCCACCTTTTGTTCTCCTTTTATTTAGATTAATAATCAAGGTCCACTTTGTAGTACAATAATGGATGCAGTCCAGTAACTTTTTTCTTTGTTAATTTTGGTCTATTGACCATTTTTTCTGAACCCCTTTCAAGTCTAGAAAGACAACATATTTAAATTACCGGATATTGCGAAATTCATAGTTATTACTTCTATTTTTCCAAATTTTAAAATTTGAATTCGTGTAATTATATGTTATAATTCCAAAAATTATAAATTAATTTTATATCTATTTACAAAACTTAGAACGTTGAAATCAACTCAACCAATAAGTATGCAAGCATGAATGTTTTACCTCCTTGCAAACAAGATATATGGTATCTATATAAACCTTACCAAAAGGTAGCAAGTGAAGAACCTAAAATCAACCTAACCACTAGCACGTATAATTACAGAACTTGAAATCAACGTAAAGAAATAATAGTACAAGATAACAAGAATTTAGGATTACAATTACTATATTGATTTCTACTTTTCTTGAAATTATATTAGATAAGGTCATTTTAGGAATGATAATTTAGGTTTGAGTTGGCAAAATAAAAAATTAATAAATCCAATCTTGCAGATGACTCGATGGATCAAGATAATAGAAATTTTTCCCCGATTACATCTCTAATTTAAGGGATGATTTATGGATCTGTATAGATTTTTTATTGGGTAAAATATTGTATAGTCCTTGTGGTTTGAAGTTGACATCTGTTTAGTCCTTATGGTTTTATTTTAATCTGAATAGTCCTTAAAGTCAGGATTTTTCATCCAAATCGTCCTTATGGTTTTATTTTAATCTGAATAGTCCTTAAAGTCATAATTTTTCATCCAAATAGTCCTTTAACTGAGATTCAACTGAGAAAATTGTTGGAAGGACTATTTGGATGAAAAATCATGACTTTAAGGACTATTCAGATTAAAAATAAAAATCATAATGACTATTTGGATGAAAAATTGTGACTTTTAAGGACTATTCAGATTAAAATAAAATCACAAGGACTAAACAGACCGACTTCAAACCACAAGGACTAAACAAATTTCAATTCTTTTTATTTTATCTATTTATTTATTTTTATTTTTTGCGAACAAGGATTAAGTACATTACACCTACTCTTTTTATTTCCAGGTGCTTGACTTGCACCTTGCAGAAATAACGTTTGCAATAAGATACAAGGCTAAAAGCCAGCTGAAATGTCAGGATTATTCTACAGATTGAGTTTTTTTTATCTTTTTTCTTTTTGCTAATCTGGCCTAGTCTGATATAACTTCTTTTCCAATTTTGGATTTATAATTGTACACTGTATGGATGACCATTTCAATAAGGACATGTTTGAATTCGTATTCTTACTTTTATTATAAGTTTATCAAGCACAGGGCCTAAAATTTGATTAGAACTGGTCGAGACCTTCCATTCTCAACCTTAATTTGCATTTTAGCAGAGGCAGACTAATCGAGATTGGCACCATCACTTAGACTTCGGGCTCTCCTATAAGTTGGTTTTGATCAATCACTGTCTTAGCCAGCATGTTTCAGTACTATTTCCTCCCCTTTCCTCCCCATGGCCCATTTTCCTCTACTGCTGCCAACTGTGGTCTATGCTCTGGCAAGAACTTGTTGTGATGCGCTTGATTTGTCCAGAGTTAGATACACTTGCTGGATCAACCAGTTTTCCTTTTTATCTTCATATTTTTCCATAGTGATAAATTTAACAAAGGAAAAGTAGGTAAATAGAATGGGGAAGTTAGTTTACTTTTCTTTCTAGGCACTGGATGTGTTGAGTATTCATGGTGCATATCAAACTTCCGTAAGTATGTGTATTTATTCTCTTACTTGAAGTCATTTTTATTGGAATGAAAGCAAATGAGTGTAGCAGTTCATTTATGCGGAAGATAAATGTTTTCCTAATGATCAAATTCTAGACCCTTTTTACTTTCCATGTCCTTTGAGACCATTATTCAACTTGGATATGCAAGTTTTGATGTAATCACGACTTAAGGAATACAAACTAATATGTTGATACTGAAGTTGTATAATCTTCTTTTTTCCATCAACCATGCAGAGTCAGCAGATCAGTTACGAAGGGACTCCTTGAGCACTTGGGATGTGATGTAACAACTGTAAGCTCAAGTGATGAGTTCTTGCAAGTTATTTCACAGGAGCACAAGGTGGTGTTCATGGATGTGTGCATGCCTGGCATAGATGGTTTTGAACTAGCCATCCAGATTCATGAAAAGTTTACAAAACGTCATGAACGACCAGTATTAGTTGCACTTACTGGAAACATAAATAAGATGACAAAGGAGAGCTGCATGAGGGTTGGTATGGACGGAGTTATACTCAAACCTGTTTCAGTTGATAAAATGAGGAGTGTTTTATCAGAACTACTAGAGCATCGAGTTCTATTTGAGGCCATGTAAGGATGCAGGAACATTGCTGCCGCTTAGAAAGTCTTCAATGGGAAAATTAGAGCTGAAAGCTTCTAAGCGGTAGCTATAGTGTTGTATCGTGTATATAGAATGTGTCATTTTTATTGCAACACAATAAAGGTGGATTGATGTTTTGCTGGGGGAAATTGTATGTTATGAGCTGTCTCCATGTATCCTCTTTTCTGTGCGATAGTTACAAGATATAGAAGCAAATTGAATAATGACCCATCAATGTAAACTGATTATTGTCTACTGAAAGTATAGAGCAATGTATACTTTCTTCCTTTTTTTTTTTTTTTTTTTTTCAGATGTATACTTTCTCCTATTTTGGCAAATCAATGTGGAGCAGGAACAGTTTAATTTACTGACCCAGAACATTTGCATGGAGGTGTCAAAAAAATCCACTGTTCTAAAATCTAGTTTCAGGATTCTTGATGGCGAGTAGCTCAGAAAAGAATCCCAAAGAAGAAAAATACAGAGAGAAAGTAGGAGGAGACAGAGAGTGGTGTATTCTGGATTGATCAACTATGCTCATGTGGCTATCTACCTTGGAATTGTTACAGTCAAGTTAAGATTTCTTAATCTTCCAAAGTTCCAATGCCATTTGGTCTACTATCACTTTTCGACTTTTCGAACCTGAAGTTCTAGTTTCTTCAAAACATTTGTTAGCATTTTCTTGTGAAAAGAGTGCAATACAAGGCATGAATCACATAAATCTTCTACATTATTTCTCAAATGAATCTCGCGGAAGCAAGAAAAAGTCGTTTACAAAGTAACACCAGATTCAAGGGAAAAGAACCCTTATTGCTCAGTAAGTCGGTAACATCCCATGCAAGGCCTCATTGGTGATAGAACCAGCACACCACCTCAAGCAGAAACAAGAAAACCTCAAAGGCAATTGTCCATAATTTTTCTGAAGAGTTCCTTTGGTGCTGCAATTGACAATCAAAAGTAGGTAAATAATAGATTGTATAAGATATTGAATATATAGAATGTGAGTATTCTTTAAGTGATACAAATAGTCATACCAGGCAATCCGGTGAACCTCTCAAACTGTTCATATGCCTGTCCAATGAGCATCTCAACCCCACAAACAACCCTGACCCCCGACTCGGCAGCTTCGCTCAAGAGTCTAGTCATTCTGGGGTTGTAAACGGCATCAAACACCAACGAGTAAGATCTCAGAGCATGCTGTTGAAAATAGAAAGCTATTGCCATGAGAAGTTTGAAGCGACTTCGAGTCGATCAATCAATAAGCACTTGGTGAAGGTATCCGAACATGAAACATAAGAACCGGTCTCTGGTAGCTAGAGTTTCCACGTTGAACTCTCCCAAACCATCATCACTTGAGACCAAAAAATATTTCAATGCTTTTCAAAACGCAAATGAGTTGGTTTTTTTTTTTTTTTTTCAAGGTTATAGCTCACTGTGCTCATGAAGTTCATAACTTCATACTAATTATAGGTACATGCACATTCATATATGATCATAAATATCATATATATCAAGCTCAGATGATTGTTGATAATGTAACAGAACCGAAGAGTAGCAAGTAGCAACTAGCAAACCTTAGGAATAGGTGTCTCATCAATATTCGGTTGCATTCCCACAGATGTTGAATTTGCAAGAATCGCGCCATCCTCTGGATGGAAATTTGCTAAATCAGCAAAAGGCAAAGCATCTCCTCCAACTTCATCTGCAAGTTTTCTGGCTCGATCTTGAAGAAAAAGAAACGTAGGAACAAAAACCATGGTGAACATCAACAATGAACAATGACAGTGGAAAACAAAGCTGCAGGAAATACTACTCTCATTAAGGTGTGCAAAGAAACGTTCAAATTCAAATAATATCCTACCATATATGAAAGACTAATCTATATTTAATAATGCAGAAGACAGCAAAAGTTACATGTTCAGAATGAAGCAAAACATTGCAGACCATATATGCATAACATATAAACAAATAATTCTTGAATTCATTGGAACAAAAGAGAGAAAGAGACGCTGGAACGGAGAGTACCATATTTGCGGTTGGCAATTATAATCCTAGCTCCCTTCTGCTTTGCACCATAAGCAAGTGCTTTTCCAGCACCTCCAGCACCCATGATAACGAACAACCTACCTGCTAAAGGTGAACCAATGATATTGCTTTTATCATGTGAACCTGTAAAAAGATGAGAGGGAACATGCATCACCTTAGGAAGAAAAACTCTTGCCAGAATGAAGAAAGAATAAAAAATTTAGCAAGTACAACATAATAGAAACCTCGAAGTCCATCCTCAATTGCAGAAATAGACCCAAAGTAGTCAGTATTTAAGCCAAATAATTTTCCATCAGTTGGCCTCCTTACAATGCAGTTAACAGCTCCTATTGACTGAATTGTTTGATCATCAAGAGTAAAGGTAAGTACACAAACGAACGATGTCAGCATTAAAATACAAATGGTTTGTTCACTACCTTGGCAATGGGATCAACCTCATCACAGCACTTAAGAGCAGCTTCTTTGTGAGGAATCCCAACGCTGTGTTAGATTCAAGTACTACAAATTGTTATCTTGGGATTAATACAGCAAGAACAACTTGCGGTACAAAGATATTTCGATCAGATTCAAGTCAATCCTAAGGAATATATATGTATAAAACCTTATAGAAATGTGAACCTGAATCCAGAAAAGTCTGTTGATGAGTAAGTATGGAGAAAATTTGCAATGTCATCTACCAAAAGATGTAGATAAACTCCATCAAAACCTACTGACTTGAATCCTTCATTGTATAAAAGAGGAGATTTGCTGTGGCTGATAGGCTTTCCAATAACACCAAACATTTTTGTACAAGGTCTTATCAGTCTGAAGTTGTATACATCTAATATATCCTTGATGGCAGGTTCCCCAGGAACCGAAACAATTCCTGAATGGAGCGTACCAGAAGTAAAATAACCACCAAATTTGGCACAAAGTATCCTTGAAATCAAGCCCCTCTCACCCATTGCAAGTCCTATCACTGGGACCTGAATACATGTATAGATTATGAAAAGTGGAACTTAGAATGGAAACCATCAACTTCAATTCTTATATACTGGCAATGTATGAAGGTGACTACAAAACCACAAATGAGAATTCAACTCAGCATGGAAAGAAACTATGAACAAAGCTTAAAAGTACAATACGGTATCAAGAACACCTATGCTGCTTACATGAGAATGCACAGATATCTGAATGATACGTGCTACATCAGTGATATCCAAGGCAGTGGTCGTGATCCTGACTATGTCAGCTCCAGTGGCTTGTATTCTAGCAACAAGATCTCCGAGATCCTTGACAGATGGAGTATCTTGATAGTTGTGAGAAGAAACAATAACTTTTAACTTCTCAGGCTTGTTTCCATTTATGGAGTCGATGAATTCATGAGCAACCTTCAGTCACAGGTAACAGCATTCGTAAAAGGTAATTCATGATCTACAATCCTAGTGCCGAAGTTAAACCATAACAGAATGTAAACGAATTTTCTAACATCCTAGTTGTAATGCAAGCGTAGTTTGTTTAATTCTTAGGTGAAGAAAAATGTAAAAGTATAGATCGAACATGCTTCTTCCTCTAGCTAGCTAGTGCAATGAACATGTTTAGAGTTGTACTATCAGTTCCTCAGAGTTCTATCTACAGTTCATGGATGAGATAATGTTAATAAATCGATATATAACTTTCTAAAGTTACATATGCACAAGGGAGCAGAACCTGAAACTCTACATCAATGTAATCAGCTCCAAGCTCCATTGCTAACCGAAGAATATCCTGTCGATGTTTTTCATCACCATCATACTGACCACCTTCCCACTTTGGTCTAGAAAGATGCAACATATCAGATGGGAGTTTCGAATTGCTTATATAGGCATTACCAACTTCAATACCGACACTTTTGTTTGCAGATAACATGCCATATTGAACAGTTAGGTGGATGAGCAAAGTGATAGAGGTGCATGCACGCGACTTTATAATCGTAGATAGCCATGCATCAAAACTAAAAATAAAGGTCATAGTGATCGAAATGGTTCAAAACAGAGAAACAAATAAGTTGTGGTACTTCAACAATTCGATCTTTTAGTTTTCCATCCAACACTTTTCTGTACGAGAAACTAGTAAAGGGCAAACCAGAAAAGAAGCTCTATCAGGGGTAAGAAATATTCTTGGCAAATTTACCTATAAGTGAAAAGAGTTGGCATAGGGGATTCTTTAATTAGGGTCTTAAGATCTTGATTGCTATTGAAGACCTTCAAATAATCCAATCTGATCTCCACTACATCAGCACCAAGGTCTCTTGCCTTGCTCATATCTCTCACCATCTTATGAACAGTTTCCGCCATTATCGGAGCGCAAACTAGTGTAGAACTCCCCATCATTCCCAAAAACCCTTATCTAGCAAAGCTGAAGTTCCCCAAAGTGAGAAATGACAGAATAGTAGCTCAAACTATTGAGGCTACACCACTCACGCACTCAGAAACTGATCTAAGGAGAAAGCTCCCAGGTATCTGTTTGCTTGGCCAAAACAGCCTACTTAGTTATCCTTCCCAGTTTGGGATAAGCACAGGGGGTCCACTTTACAATTTTTTTTTTACCTGCAAGTCTACTCAAGCTTCTTCTAAATAAGGGTTGAAGAAGTTAATTAGTGCAGACTGCAGACCCCTCCCTTGCCTGGCCGGGGTCATGTCTATAATGGCGGAATATACGATCGACATTGATGGAAAGTAATGGCAAAGAAAGGTAGCTCAGATTCCTCAGAATATTCGACACCGACATCATATTTCAAAGCAAGAAAATAACCGAGGAGTCCTCTTAGCAATTGCAATGAAAATAATTAAGCAACATATTCAATGTCCATTGCCATAGCCTAGCCAGGGTAGCTGCATGAAGCTATAAACCGATGGAGAAATAATCTTCTATCTCTCCAAGGTGGATATGTGTGCTCCTTATTAGAGAGTTGCAATACGGGAACTGAACAACTGAGGCATTCGAGGAGCTTCATTATGAAAACCGGTGAATCTATGAGTTTGAATCAACAGAATCCTTATAAGTCATCCCTTATTACAACACCAACTGTGGAAGTAGATATATTGGTGGAATCCTCATTGTTTGCTACAACTATATATGATTCAGTAGTTAATTTCAATTGATGATGAGATATAATCTGATGATGGCAAATTAATTTGTACTCATTTTCGCAACTGCATAGTTAGATTTCGAGACCGTTAAGACGTAGAAGAAGTTGTTGAAAATGAGAAATCAAGGTTGGTTGGAGTCTTTGTCGACATGAATTATTGATGAATGAAAATTATTAATGGTTGCATGCAAATATATACAAAACGTGAGAAATGCATGAAAAAGGTTGATATAGCTTTTCATGCTTCACACCTACAACCTGCCATGAAAGCAATATGTCTATAGGCATTCAATCATGCAATTAAGAACCTAGTCATGTGTCAAAGTTTGAGATCAAGGTATCCAAATTCATTCAAGCTTTTGAGAGTTTGAGAAGTTAGAGAGTCCATGAGTAGAGACTTTTGCTAGACTAGCTTGGTGAAAGAGTTCCTCGAGAGATTATAAGAATTAGTGCCTCAGTATGGTGATGAGAGAGAGAGAGTACATCCTGATTAGAGGATACCAAGAGGGAGTGATGTTTTTACCACTTCACCGAAGTCTAGTCACTATTGTGAGATCGTTTCTTGTAAACTCATTAATTTACATAATGAATAAGAATTGTTGTCTCGGGATGTAGGCACATTTTTCCAACCTCGTCAAACATATATTGTATCTTCTTGAATTTGTTTATTCGTTGTTACTTCCACAAATCATAAGTAAGGTGCGTTAAACAAAGTTATATCTTAAGAGGATCAATTCTTCATTGACCTTGTATTAACTATTAAGGCGACAGTTTGCTCTTAAGTCTTAATATATAGGATGACCAAAAATATATAAAGAATATCACTTAGCTTAATTCTACCAAAAAAAAAAAGAAAAAAAAAAAGAACAAAGTAGGTCATTAGGGTTTTAAAATGAGAAGTTGCACATATACAATGATATAACTAATGCGTCATTAGTTGAACTCACGGTTTCCCATTTACAAAGGAATTACTAGTGCGACTAGACCAAATATTAGGGGAACACCACCATATATACTTCAAAAAATTCCTATCATTCTCTATCATTCCTTACCTAGCAAGCTGAATAAAGAATTCTCCAAAGTCCTAACTGAACTCGAAATATTGAGGCTACACTACTGGCTCTGAATCTGATCTAAGAAGGTCCCGTTATATGTTTACATGTTTGGCCAAACAGCCTTCTCATTCTTCCCAAGGTTTAGCACGAAGACAGGTTCTTGGCAAGGGCAGTGGTGCACTTCACTAAGCTTTCCAACCTGTAAGTCTTCCTTAGAAAAAAATTATCAGAAGAACGTAGTACGTACAGACCGTTCCCTGTAGTCATGACTCCCCAGGACTGTGACCCCTTGAACCACATTTCCATACTCTCAACCTCTTATATAAGAAGCAAAGAAAGGCAGCTCATCAGTGTTGTGTCATATTCGAATATGACACCACAGTGACCACACTGAGATAATGATCAAAATAATTGAGAAAGAATGGTCCTCTTAACTCATGCAGAAGAAAGCGAATCCAGTAAAAGTGGGCAAGCTATCCAGTGTTGGTGGAAAAAGAGAAATGAACTCTAAATAGTGAAACAAGCTTGTGAGTAACTGAGTATTGTGACCACTGACCAGTACTGATGTAATCTTCAGTAGGCCATAAAGGCTTTTCAAGAAATCTACATCCTTCTTTTGAATTTGATTGTCCTTTATCTTTGAGCTAAAATTCTACTCCCTATTCGTTGAGCTACATTTCTTCCTCTGAGCTCAACAGAATCAGGCTAGTAGTAAAAATAGATAGACACAAGAAATCACATCTGCTTTGCCATATCCTGCTTCTGTCCCATATTTATTGTAAAAGATAGCAGGGATGCCACAGAAAACACTTCCTACCACGACTAGAAATTTCCCCAATAACACATCTAATACACAGCACAAATCATCAGTGGCTTCTGTAAACAGAATGAAACCAATGTTCGACAGCAGTGACTTAATTTTTTTTCTTCCAAATTGGATTGGTACAAGGGTGCAGTAGTATTTGTAGTAGTGATCCTTATATATCGTATTAACAATCCAAAGATGGTCATATCTATTTGACATGGCTTCTTCCTATACGGCTATACCTATGAATTTCATCGGACAATTCACAACTACCATCTTTCTTTTAACTTATATATGTCCGTTTGCTAACAAAACACTTTTTTTTTCTTTTTTTTTTTTTGTAATTAATCTAACAAAACACATTTGAGACACAGAAAAGATCTAACGATTTTTCGGTCTAAATCTTTTTGAAAGGCAACACTACTGTAGTATATATATACCGTACACCCTGTCAATAAATGGATTAGAATGCATTTTCAGATTTTCTTCACCCCTTGAAATGCCATTCTCTTCCTAACCATTTCAGCTTCCTTCCATTTCCCACTAGCACAATACAAATTTTGTCAATAAAAACAAAGATTGTCTCGTTATGTGAATCTGCTATTCTGCTACTTTCTGATGAGCTTCCTTCCATTTCCATTTTTGCGTTGCACGTAACAAAGCACACAAAAAAAAAAAACAAACACAACCAAACTAAAACAATTGAACACATGGAGATGCAGCATTGGGTCACTGAAGCTAGCTAGGCTCAACACAACATGTCATAGAACCAACATTTCTCTGTAATATTGCTTCAAGATTTGGTCTGGCAATCTGGCATGATCAATTTTGTGTTTGTAAAAATACATGTACTATGGGAATATTGAAAGAAAAATTATTAACAGTCCATCAGATGTATAACATATATATCTACTCTGCATCACCTTATACAGTACCAGCATATAGAACACTGTTTATAAACGACCCACGAAGGTCTCCTAAGTGCTATGTTATCTATAACTGTTTTCGTTGATGTGGATATATGACTGACATACAAATTTAGTTTTCCAAGTTTTTTGCAGTTTACCAGTTACATAATGAAATTGTAAAACATTGAATATAACGGCCTTGCAATTTTGACAACAATTACTAGTTTATTGGTTCTAAACATCCATAAGCTGGTTAAGCTCAGTAAATCTTAGAAACTCAACTGAGCAAATGATCAGCAACCAAGAGACCGAAAAGGACTGAAGGAAACCTAAATCAGGATTTAGATCAAAATCTGAGATGGAACATGTGGAGGATGCGTCTTTGGTGGGCTGTAATCTGCAAAATTTACTTCCTCAGTAGTCCCATGACTCCCATCAAGAACACCATCTTGGTTTGATGGAAACTTATAATCCGTGCCTTGTTGACGATCACTTCCATTACTACTAGGTGCCACTTGCAAACTCCTTGCTGTCAAAGGAAACCCAAAAGTATAAAAATCCCAATCCACAAGAAAAAACAAAACCTTCAGACTATTGAAAATCTTGACGAGTTATGTAAAGAGAAAGTTTCATATTTACATTTACCTCTGATAGTAGTGACAGAGATCAAACAAAGAAAGAACATAACAGAAAGAACAAGGCGCTTGCATGGTACCATTGCCATATCTTAAAAAGATCTTGATGATCTGCTATATGTTATCTATCTTTTGCTGTATATATAGACTTCAAGATCTAGGGGCGGCTCTCTATGAATTATTCCTCTCTTTTTTATGAGGTCCGCAAGTTTCACATAACAGCCAATCCGATAGTTCACAATATAGGTAGATAGATACTAAACAACAACTAATGTTATAATACAGATGCACTTGTTCTTAGTTATATATAGTGAGTTGGAACAGTTGTTTCCTTGATGCCTCAGTACTCTACATGATTGCAGAATCTAGACCAATTACAATATAAATTTGGTAAGCATATAGTTGGCAGGCTTGTCTTATTTTATAAAAGCATAGAAGCAACAGCTCATAGGAATTCACATAAACCTATACTTACCCTTGTTCCTTTATTTCCAAATGTGCCAAGAGATGAAAACACACACAGCATTTGACTGCATCCCTTAATATTTGTAGCTTAGTTGATAGACGTTAGCAGAAATCTAACCTTCCCAATGAAGTCTTAAGGTTCTCTGTATTATTATATCTAGGGAAGCCAAGAGAATGCCAAATTTAAACCAATCACAAGGAATATGAAATCAAGTAGATCAAGGATAAGGATAATGTATTCCTGATGAATATGAATATGAATACTAGAGTAAGTTATCTCTCTCCTTAGGGAAATCAAAAAATTAAAGAATTTGAAAATATAGTGAAAGTCTGCAAGAGATGGTAAACTGAACTTGCAGCAGCTAGGTAGTTACAGCACATAGGTACCAACCAGACGCAAATGATCACTGGGGCAAACTGTGGAATCGTAATCAAGCAAGCAAGCTAGTAAGCAATTTGTACTTGATGTTGAAGGAAGACGAGGACTGGTCGTCATCTGTGGTAATTATTCCATATTCAAATGTCATGAGAGCAACTCTCACCTTCTCATAATGATCATTGGGGAGAAATTTCGGACAGAATAAGCAAGTCCAACCTTTTGACCTTCTAGATGAATAAATACCAGCTCCCTGCGGCACAGGTTCCATAGGCTTCAAAGAATCAGTCATCTGACATGAAGAAGACTAATAGAATGGGATTTCCATGATAAGGACTACAGGATAACATTAGGAAACCATGATTATCATGCAACTTGACAAATAAGATTTCAGCATCATGAAGACTGGGGAATCCAGCTTCCCAGTTTAACTGTGTCAATCCTCTTTCCAGGTGGCTCACATAAACCTCAAAACTCCGGGATGCTCTAGAGCCTAGAATAGGATATTGTACGGATACTGCACAAGTGAACATAACGAATGGTGCATTACCAGCAGAAATTTGGGGATCAGTTGGAGGCACATCTAGCGGCAACCACATCCCTACGCCAACTTTGTTGTCTAATACCTCAAGAAATTCAGATAAGTTTATGCTTATAGGCAGGACTGAAATTATAGAGTTTCCTTCCCCCTCTGCCAGGAATGGACTATTCTTAATCATTGGCAATGACTACAGGCTCCAGTGTTTTTCAACTAGCTGATGTTGCGGTAGCTTGTTGTTGATGGCAGTTTGCAGCCATTAACAACAGTTCCTGGTAGACTATCAGAACCATTTTTGTTGTATGCATCCATTACAACTGGAGTATCTCTTCAACTTATACATGGAATGTTTGTTTCTTAAACAGTAAACACATCTCAGTTCCTTGACTTCCTTCAACCACTAACATCAACAAAGTACGGATTCCTAATTTCAAAATTTATGTACTGTAGTGTAATGTACACCTCGTCCATAAATGGATTAGAATTCTTCCCTGCAACAAAACACAGTACCTCGTTTCTCACCTCAATCCAACTACAACCAGGCATTTTCTTCACCCCTTGATCTGCCATTCTCTTCCTAACCATTTCAGCTTCCTTCCATTGCCCACTTGCACAATACAAATTTGACAATAACACATAGCTCGTCTCATTATGTGGTTCTGTTATTTTCAGAGATTCCCCAAAATATTTTCCAAATCCCAACTCCCCATGCACAGAACATGCTCCAAGCAGAGCTTCACACGAGCTGGTCTTAGCACTATATACTGAACAATACTTATCAGCCAATTTCTTCGCTTCAGCTAAGTAACCACCTCTTCCAAGCATATCCACCATGCATGCCACATGATCTTTTTCAGGAGAGAGCCCATAAATTGTCTGCATCGATTCAAAAATTGCACGACTTTCCCCGATCAATCCAGAATGGCTGCAAGCCATCAACAAGCCGATAAAGGTAACATTATCTGGTTTGAACCCAGTCACCACCATCTGTTCAAAAACTTGTAGAGATTGGATAGCTTTTCCATGTAATACAAATGCAAACAACATCGCATTCCAAGATACCAAATCCTTGTGCAATATTTCATGGAATGCACGGATGGACCCTTTCAAATCCCCGCATTTAGCATACATGTTAACCAGGCCATTCCCAATAAACGCATATGTATGGAAACCATAGTGAATTATGCAGGCATGGAACATTTCCCCGCGTCCAAGTAATGCCAAGTTCGAACATGCATGAAGGACAGCAGCAAAACTGAAATCATCTGGTTTGAGTCCAGTCCTCAACATATCAACAAAGAAGATTGCAGCTTCTTCACCATGTCCATTTCTTGCATACCCTGAGATCATAGACGTCCATGAGACAATATTTTGTTCACCGGATAGCTGAAATACACGAAGTGCTTCATGAGTATTTCCCAGTTTCATGTAGGCATCAATCATCGCATTCCAGGACACCTGTGTCAGCATATTACCGGACTCAAACACCTTAACCGCATCGTCAAGGCAACCTAATTCAGCATAAAAACTCAAAACCGAGTTCTTCACCTCCACAGAAGAGCTCCAACCACTTTTAATGATGACAGCATGCAGCATGCAACCACACCGAAATTCCAATGTCTCCGCGCAAGCACTCGTAACAGCACTGAAAGTCCACTGATCTGGCCGGCATAAACTCTCTCTCATCTCTCTCAACAATCCCAAACACAACTCCACTTCCCCATTTCGCGCGTAACCCACAATCATAACATTCCAAGCTATCTCCACCCTCCTAGGCATTACACAAAACACCTCACGAGCCGCGTCAAACAGTCCCGAGTTTGTGTATGCAAACAACAAAGAACACCAAGTTACTTCATTCCTAAGTCTCATCTCCTCAAACACTCTATTAGCACTACAAGGGTCCAAGCATTTCCCATACATATCAACAAGCGCATTGTTAACCGGCAAGTAAGACTGGTAACCCAAAACAGTGACTAAACCATGCAAAGTGGCTCCACATTTAAGGCTACTTGCCGCGGCGCAGGCTCTTAACACGGCGGTGAAGGTGAAGTGATCAGGGGTGGCATTGGAGATTCTCATGCGGCGAAGAAAAGAGAGAGCTTGGTGGTGAAGACCCAGATGGGTATAGTTGGTGAGCATTGCGTTCCAAGCAATGGAGTCTCTGTGAGGCATTTCGTCGAACAGTTGGCGTGCGTGTTTTATGTGACCCATTCTTGCGAGGGCTGCTATCTTCGACGTCGTTTTGATCAGTGTTTTATTGCATCTCATTTCTTGACTTTCTGAGGAAGAATGCCACAAAGCTCAAGGTCCTCTTTCTGAAGTTGGCCACAATTTTTAAGGTCCCTTTTAACAAAAAAGAGGACAAATGTCAGCAAGTTGGCTAGGAATGTTAGAGACAATCAAACAAATTGACGGTTGGTAGTAATAAAACTACCTATCTTAAGTTTGAGCAAGTTGAGTTGGAGCAAATGTGTAGACTACCAATGTGTGCATGTCTATTAGCCACAACATTTTGCATCACGATACACAAAACGGATTTGAAAGAAAACAAAAGCACTAACCTACCTCTTACAATCTTCCAACTTCCAAGAGCAAGTTCGTCTATTATTTGACATAGTTTGAGCCAAATCTACATAGGTACATTGGTGCATGTTCAACTCTTGTATGTACACTTAAGACTTAGGAGTCTGTTGGCAAGTTGGCAACGACTAGTTCCCTCCAACATGCACTTATGCAGGATTACATTCTTTGAGAGATCGTATATTGCTTAAATTCATTGTAGAATAATTACTTTTTACACCTGAAAGAAAAAAGAATGATAATTGTAAAAATCAGATGAACTGAGTCTTCTTCTTTTTTCTTTAAGTGTGAGTTGATCTAATCACAATATAGCACAAAATAATATTGTTTACAAAGATTTATCACTCCCGCAAAGAGCTCTATATTTCAAGCTTGTTTGAAAAATGGCATTTCATACAAACACATGATTCACTAATCTCTCATTCAAATGCACCCACTACTAACTACTAATAACAGGGGTGCTTGGGGTGTACTTCTCTTTGAGTCTGAAGGCTCTGCTGACAAGGCGCTGTTTCTCATGCCTAATAGGGGCATATAGAACAGGCAAGAATTTGACGACTTGAGGTGACAAACCTCAAGAGGTACTCTCTACAACTTTCCTGAAGAGTTCCTTTGGTGCTGCAATTTACAGTTAAACTGCGTAAGAGGATGATGACAAAACTATATAATATCGATCTGTGTAATATAACTAAATCTTACCAGGCAATCCAGTGAACCTCTCAAACTGTTCATATGCCTGTCCAATGAACATTTCTGAGCCACTAACAACTATGGCACCAGACTCTTCTGCTTCCCTCAGGAGTCTGGTTATTTTGGGGGTGTAAACAGCATCAAAAACCAAGGTGTAAGATCGTAGAGCATGCTGCAAAAACAGAAAGGCAATTTACTAAAGAGGTCCGAGTATTTATATAATGTTGCACCACATAGTTTAGAATATGTAAGGCCAACTGACAATTATCATGCAACAGAATAGGAGGGAGACAAACCTTAGAAATGGGTGTCTCATCAACTTTGGGCTGCATTCCAATAGATGTTGTGTTTGCAAGAATCATGCCATCCTCTGGGTGGAACTTATCTAGATCAGAAATTGATAAAGCCTCTCCTCCAATTGTGTCTGCAATTTCTCTGGCTCGATCTTGAGAAAAACCAATAAGCATATACTAAGATTAAAAAATCCCAGTGAATTGGATCTTGAAATGAAATGTAGAAATGGACAGTGAGGAAAAAAGAAGTAGCTCAGTAGAAAAGCCAATAATAATGTTGAGCAATAATATGAGGTGTTAGTGTTACTCACTTCATGTACAGAACATAATAACACTTTTTTTAGCAGCAATAACATGACAATAGTATAGATCTGTACTAAAATAATGAGACTTTAAAATAGTAGTTGATCTTTTTTCTTAATAAGTACGAACCTATGAAAATTGAATATGGTCCCTCTGCTCCATGGTATCAAACTTGTTAAATACAAGCAATTAATTAGAAGAGATTCAGGTCATGTCAAACAGATATGGAAGCTAAGGATATCAGTATAAATACACAATCATGGGGATTTCTAACTGAGAGTAATGTTTGCTGGGTGTCACCAGACATTGCACCTCGTTGATGAGGGAGAAGTTTAAAAGGTCGGATAACAAGCTGAGCACTATGGGTTTGTCTAGTTATGTCAATTATATGGGTCATCTACGCTTTAACGATGATATAGGGCAGCAAGTGGACAAGGCTTGGTCAAGTTTATGCTTTGTGCAGCTCTTTCGCCTCTCCAGATTTCAGAGACATAATAATATCACACATTATTTTTTATTGAAAAGCTATGTTATCTACTTTTCTTGATAAGCTGACTATCCCAGTCCAGTTAGACTATGAAATGTGACCGCGAAGAGCCAAGAAAACGGAAATCAGGGTAAAGGTGTTTAGAAGCATGAAGAAACATGGAACCTATTTCAAACAACAAAATATTACAATTCTCTGAACTAAAAATATATTTGTTTACAGGTAACCTTCATCTTCTATAAAGGTCAGCATGGATAGTAAATTGACCCAAAGGAGAACAAAATTGATCATTGTCAATAGATATAGAATAAAGGAGCAGAACAAAAACAAAAATCATACGCTTATTGATTATAACAAAAATAAATAAAAAGGAAGAAGAAGCTGGAACTAATTCAACTAACCATAGGTGCGGTTGGCAATCACAATCCTTGCTCCCTTTTGTTTTGCACCATAAGCAAGGGCCTTGCCAGCTCCTCCAGCACCTATGACGACAAAGAGCCTACCAGCTAAAGGAGAACCAGTTACATGGGAACCGTTTAGTGAACCTGTAAAAGGGAGATAAGCAGAAACTCAGACACCCCTTGAGAAAAATTATTCATAGAATAAAGAAAGAGAGAAGGAAAATTAGTAGTACAACAAGATTCAAACCTTGCAGTCCATCCTCTATAGCAGAGATAGCCCCAACGTAATCCGTATTTAATCCATATAATTTTCCATCATTTGGTCTCCTTATAATGCAATTAATCGCTCCTATTGACTGAATATCATGATCCAGCAAGAAACAATTATGAACAAGTATTAGTAAAAAAAAAGTGAATTATATGTACCAGTATGAATCAATAGTCAGTCAACTAATCAAACAAAAATGTCAACACTGGTAATATTAGAAAATAAATCATTCACTACCTTTGCAACTGGATCAACCTCGTCACAGCACTTAAGTGCAGCTTCCTTGTGAGGAATTGTAACACTGTAAGGAATAAAGACAACAAGCTGTGATCTTGATGTAATAAGAAATTGAACTTTATACTACTATTTATAATCAACTCTAAAGACTATGAACCTGAAACCAGCAAAATCCGCCGATGAGTAAGTCTTGAGAAAATTGGCAATGTCATCCACCAATAAATGTACATAAACTCCATTGAAACCTACTGACTTGAATCCTTCATTATGCAAAATAGGAGATTTACTGTGGCTGACGGGCTTTCCAATAATACCAAATACCTTTGTGTCGGGCCCTATCTGTCTGAAATTGTATAGATTCAAGATATCCTTGATAGTAGGTTGACCAGGAGCTGAAACTGCTCCTGAATCAATCGTGCCAAAGGTAAGATAACCACCAAATTTGGCGCAAAGTATCCGTGAAATCAAACCTCTCTCACCCATCACAAGTCCTATTATTGGTACCTGAAATTCCACCAAAAAGTCAAATTTTGTTCTTATCTTAAGAATGATATAAAAAAAAAATGCAATGACTCACGGAGAAGACAGTCTATGCTCTGAAAAAAGGAGAAGACAGTCCCTGCAGGCACATTTACGTGCACATACAAAGGAAAGAGACAGTAACTTGAGCTATTTTTGCATCCTATTGTTGTTCCCTCTATCAAAATGATATGTTTATCTACAATTGACTCTTGATCTCCTGAGGAAATCAGTTTCTAAACCAAATAAGCAATCTCCCTACACTTGTCCCCCATTAGATGAACCCCATTTATTTGACTGGTATGTTACTTATTAATTATAGTATCATCTTATATATCAGCAAAATATTATCCATTATTTACCATTGGTATTATAGTGAAATAAGTATAGCACTACTCAACATGCAAACAATCAAACTACTCCTGTGATCAATAAACATTACAGGTACTATCTGAGGTGGTGTAGTATACAAGATTCTCACTAGCGGGTCAGTAGATGATTTCTGTAGACGGTCTTTCCCCCCTTGACGGAAGGTTGTCTCCCATTACAAACCCACTGGCCTACAGGTCACACCACCACAGTGCTAGTTTCCTTAATACAGTGCCAAGGCTAAGCTCATATTTTCACAGTTGTACCACTACCATCAATCATATATTTCAGTCAAAGGTCTTACCTATTATCTAATGTACCATATAAAAGAGAAGAAAACATGATTCTCTATAGACCATTGGTCTCTATGGTTTAAGATTATTGAATTGGCCAGGGTATGCAAGGCTTACTAGTGTGAGGTACTGGGAAGGTCGTGTTCATTTTCAAACCACTAGCCTCCAATCGGGAAGTAGTTATCTTTATGTTTTGTTGAGGCTCAACTCATATATACAGTACACTATCACTAACATAAAGCATATAAAATTCACACCTAGGTCAACCATATATATATGCACACATTGATTTAGATCGATCAACAGACTGGTATATATAAGCTACTTACAAGAACAGTGATCTAGAGTTCAATTAAAAAAGGAAACAAACTCTGCACCAAGCTGAAAATACTGCAATAAATATCACACCACCTACATTGCTTACTTGAGAATGCACGGTTATTTGAAATATGCGAACTACATCAGTGATATCCAAGGCAGTGGTCGCAATCTTCACAATATCAGCTCCAGTGGCTTGTATTGCTGCAACAAGATTGCCAAGAGCCTCAACAGATGGAGTTTCTTGATAGTTGTGAGAAGAAACAATAACTTTGAACTTTTCAGGCTTCTTATCACGTATGAAGTCAACAAATTCTTGAGCAACCTTTAACAGAGGTAATAACATTAGTAAATAAACAAAACTTTTGATAACAAAAAACATAAACATAAGTTGAATGATCTAGCTGTTGTCATTATCAGGTTACATAGCTTACGATATCAACATGCCAAATAACGAAAAATGCTTTATAGTTACATAGTCATTAAGAGTAACCTGAAGCTCAACATCAATGTAATCAGCCCCCAACTCCATAGCTAATCGCAGCGCATCTAGTCTACTCTTCTCATCGCCATCATACTGACCACCTTCCCACTTTGGTCTAGGAAAACATACATAATGTCAGATACAAAGTTGTCTCATACTAGCACAACAAACAAAACAAGCTCAATGACATAAAGACATTGATACCTATAAGTGAAAAGAGTGGGCAAAGGTGATTGGTCAATTAGGGTCTTGACATCTTCACTGGAATCAAAGACCTTCAAATGGTCCAATCTAATCTCCACAAGGTCAGCACCAACGGCTTTGGCCCTGCCCATTTCAACCACCATCTTGGCCACCGACTCCGCCATTATCGGAGCGCAAATCAGCGTTGAACTCTTTCTCATTCCTCCACCACCCACTTGAGCTGAAGCAACCTGAAGCCCAGAAACACAGTGAAGTCGCAAACTTTATCACATTTTCAGGTGCCCAATGATCCGAAAAAGTTGAACAGAATGTAAAAAAGCTCGAGAATTTATACAACAAACTCAATCAGAGACAGAGAGAGAGGGAGAGGTTACCGTGAGGGTTGGAGAGTCCATTTGGTCTGGTTGGTGTTGAGAGCTGGAAACAAGCCAAGTAGATGCTGCTGATTTTAAGTGATTGGGGTTTGGTGAGAGCCCAAAGGGAATTTGGATTCACTGTCCCTCTCCCTGTCCTCAACTAACGTAATGACACGTGATACTCAACTTAACCCCTGCTTGACCGAGTTGGGTTTATCTGTATTCACGTATTGAGGCTTTTAAAGGGGTAAATGGTCATTACATAGTCATTTAGTTGCTTCTTCAATCATGATAGCCACACATTTTGTGAGACATGTTATATCATATAGTATACTAGAATTTTCTGACGAAGTTAGGATAGGTCTATATTCATACCCAGGTTCATCATCTTCCTCCCGCCTGTAATATTTTTCTTCTCTAACTGATAAGACAGATTCAGAAAGTTGTTTCGTAGACATGAATTTTCAACACCTCGTTACAAAGGGTAGCAGTAGCAGCAGAATTCACCAACACAGTAACATTACAATAGGGCCTTGTTCTCTTCAATTGAATGCAAAATTTTTGGTCAAAGTCCTAAACTATTTAGATAAACAGAGCAAATGGTCATGAAACCAAAACGCCGGAAATTGAAATGAAGAGAGGAGAGTACCTGGTCACGTGACTTGTCACCGACGACGACGAACATGGAGCAGTGCTTGTAAGGATTCTGATGCCCTCGTCAACCATCTTGCTCATCTTTCGTTGGAGACAAGACAATATGTCATCCCCACTGGTCCTTTGGAGCCGTCAATATTAGTTTACATCTTTTAATTTTTAGAAATTGTCTAGAATACGCCTTTAGGTTTTGCACGCACCAAACGGACGCTACGGAAGGGCATTCGTGGCTTTTCCTTAAGAGCTGTAAATTGGCTTTTAACCATTGTGATGATGAGGGGCAATTCTGGAAGACATAAGAGACCTAGAATTACACCATAGAGAAGATAGAGGTTGTGCTCCGTTGGCCCGCATCGGAGAGAAAGGCTAAAGGGGTTGCCCATATACCGTTTAAGCGGCCAATTTCCAGCCTCACGCCTAGCATCAACGAATGCCCAGATCGAGTACTGCAAGAAGAACGTGGTGTAAGGCATGTAATCCGGTTAAAGGTTGGCGAGAAGAATATGGACTGTGGAGAGAGGGTTAGACCGTCAATGGTTGGACTGTGGGTTTGGTCTATTGTTTTCAAAGTCATAAATGCCCTCACAGTTTTACCATAACATAATCATCATACTGCTAACGGCAGCTAAGTTTCGAATTTACTTCTTTACCCTTTCACTTCAGATTGTGTAGACTGGAAGATGTCACGTGGTAGGTTTAACTTCGACGTATGCGAATTCAAGGGCGTGTTCCAGACTTTTAGCCCTTTCCTGATTTTTATTAGAAAATATTATACACTTTTTTTTACTCAAACTATGTCAAGTTGGTGTTAAATCTGCTCATGTGGAATAACACATGTCAAATCATTAGTGGTACACAAGGAACATGACAAGGAAACAGGTAGACAGAGGATCTGCTTAGAGTTTAATACAAAGCTGGCACGTCATATCATTTAAAATATGATCAGACTGTCAGTAGGAAAAAGTCTACAAAACGCAAAAGCTTGAATCTCCCGCATCATAACTCAATAGCATCGGCATCACACGCGATGAAAAAGAGGCTGAAGTCGCCCTAACAATGCTGGACGACCACATTCATGTCATTTATCAATCAAGATTTTGGATCTCCAAAATCTTTATTCATGAAGCCTGGCAGAACTGATTTGGTGTGGCTGGTGTTGGAATGGTAATTTGGAGTTTTAAATAGTTCTATTTTGTTATTTAAGTAGTTTTATATGACGTGGAAGCTTGGTATGAAGTTTAAGAGACCCTAGAACGTATTGTTTGTTATCACAAAGAAGCAAGACACACTCATTCTTATAATACCATGGTTTTTCTCTAAAAATGATTGATCTCTCGCTTAGCGACTAGGGTCACAGTTTTCTTCATAAACTTGTTGTGTGGCGCTTTCTCATGGCTGTTGTTTTGGCAAACATGACGGAAAAACTTGAATCCAAACTCTCTCTAAAGGATGCTAAAGAACATGTTGATTTGGGGAATGTGCCTGGAGAAAGGTTTCTTTGCACACCAATTCTTTTTGGTTTGGAGGTTGAACAATGCTAGAGCAGTGATACTAGAATCTTTTCGCATCGTTGTTGGGTCTATGTGGATATTTTCAGTACTGGTTGTAATACCCTAAATTTTCATATCAATTTTCCTTGTATTATTTCTGGAATTAATGAATGATTATTTGTGTAAATTCTTAGTTGGTTATGCGAAGTTGAAGTTTCGGGAGTTTATTTTAAGATGTTTGTTTTAAGTGGCCAAAAGTTGACTTTATTTTCCGTAAGTTATTTTCGAAAACTTCCTTCATGAAAGTTGTAGAGTCTGGCGATACGAGTTCGAGACATGCGGCACGCATAAATCGGATGTCATATAAGTAGAAAAATGTGTGAGAGTTATTTTTGGGAACCCCAAAGTCAGCTCTCTCTCTTCCTCTCCCGAGCTCACCCCGCGCAGCCAACTTCCGCTGGAGCTAGCTCCGCCGTCCGGCCACTGTTCGAACTGCCACCGGTCCCATTCGACTCCCACAACCCCACAAGCATCCTCTTTAAGGCGGGGCAGCTGCTGCACGACGTAGCGCCCTAGAATCGGAGCTCCTTGCCGGAAAAGGGGGCTGCTGCATCGTCGATCGGAACCACCATATACGGTGGCGACGGGGCGGCAACCATAGGTGAGTTTTGGTCCTCTCCTCCTTCTGGTTATGGCTAGGCATAGATTGAAACAAGGTTTTGAGGTTTTGAGCCCGGATTTGCAGGTTTGGATTTTGAATTCGGGTTGGTGTTTCGAGGCGTTTTCCGGCCAAATCGGTTAAAACCTCAGGTATTAAAGTTGTTCACCATGCTTCAATCTACAAGTTTCATGTTGTGAGTTTCTCCAAATATTAAGGTTGGTGGTGGCACGTGGGGCTCACTCGCCGCCGCCTGTGGCGGCACGTTCGGACAGTGTGGGGGCTTTGGTTGCCATGTTAGCTAGTCCTTGTAGATACTAGTGGGTTGTTGTATGTGAAGGCTAAGTGTTGTTTTGGTTTTAGCATCTTAGGTGCTATGTTGTTCTTGATGTTTATTAGGTCATAAACTTTGAAAGTTTGATTTTGGAGGTAGTATGGTTTGTTGTTGAGTGTCCAATGACCTTGGGAGGTCTCGGAGGAAGGATTGCCCTTCTTTGGGCAACCTTTAGGTTAAGGGTACTTTGTTCCTTGTTGATAAATTTCTAAGGTTTTTAATTGTGTAATGTTAGGTGATTTGTGAGGTTGTGGTTTAGCTGGCTCTTGTGTTGTGCAAAAAACACAACGGGATATTTAGGTGAGTAAATTTCACCAAGGTTCATTTTAGGACCAAATTTTATTATGATCATTTGTTGATGAAATTAATACTATGCTATTATTTGTTTTAAAATATATGAATTTGATCGTTATAAAACGAGTTTTCCTTGTATGTTATTTTTGAGGTTCATGTGATCATAATTTTATTAATTTTGATAAATTTTTCTTGTGGAATATCTATATTTGTTCAAATAAATATATCTATATGGAAGGATTGTTGATGATGATGTTGTGATATTGTGATTGTTGGATAAATAGCCAAACCGGGTTCCAAGCGCCTTTAATCGGGTGATTGGTTACGGTTATGATACTATTTATTATTTTGTGTTTTGATATTGGACAGTCAAACTGGGTTCTAAGCCTTTGGCCGGGTGATTGGTTACAGTTAGGAATAGAGCTCTAGTACATCTGTCAGTGTAGGTCATGGGAGATACCTTATGGTATCTGGGACCCATGGGTACACAAATTGTTGTTGTATGTTATGAGAGGTATTTATTAATATCTGGGAGTACTCACAGGTACATGCTATTTGTAAAAGTGTTGGAATTGTGAATTTAATTATAGATCTAAATTTTGCTCTTGGGATATATTTGGATGTTTAAAAGTGTTGTGTTATTTTTTAGAGTTACTCATACAGACTTTTTAACTTACCGGGTTTGTTGTTTACAACCCAGTGTACCAATTCTTGGTGCAGGGGTTAGACCTGCAGGTGAGGATAGGTGAGGATCAGCAGGGTTGAGGCGGAGGCTTAGTGGCAGGGTTTTTTGTTGGGTTTTGTTGTTCACTGTATATTTTTTATATTTGGGGTAGACAGTATTACACTCATGTGAGTGTTTTCATTTTCTTGCCTTTCAAGTTTATGTAAACAAAAAATGTAATATTTAACTCAGTGTTGAGTTGTGTGACATTTACATTTCCGCATTGAGTTTTAGTTTTTCTTGAAGTTTGTTTGAAACAAGTTTTGGGATTATAATATTTTAAGTTATATAATGTCAAAAATTTATTATCCTTCGAAAATTGGGGTGTGACACCGGTGGAAGAGCATGTAAGAGGAGATCGGTTCCTCTTCACGTTTTTAAAAGAACATGATATGATCCAAACAAGGTAAAGAAATGTGGGTCATGGGGTTTTCTGTGATTACAACGCCATGATCCTTCTCAACGACTACGACAACTTCTCTGGCATCGTCATTGTGCCTCTCAAATTCATCTGAATTATGGTGGAGCTGTAAGGATTGTCGTCAAGATTGATGACAACGGGCAACGGTGAATTGTTGGGGGGAAAGTTTAGGCCCTATAATCTGAGTAGATCACCCTAGTGTGTGGCGCGGGGTAGCTATGGTTCCTATCACCTTACCCTTGAATAAACCGGTGAGATTGAGCAAGAGAATTATGGTTTCCACGATCAACATTCCTACCATCCAGTTCAATTATGAACGACTCAGAGATTGTTCTATAATTAATGATGTCGAAGCAGATTGTCTAAGAAGTCTGGAACAAAAGGAAGATACGGCAGACCTCAGTACTAGGTTTAGTATTTAGAGTAACATCTTCTATTTCAAGTGACTCCCTGCCTACTATTCAGGTCCCAAATCTTAAGAGGCTTGAGAAAAGGGCAATCACAATCCGTGTTCTGTCAGAATATTCATCCAACCCCGATCGGGTTTGGGGTGTCCTTTCTTTTTAGCAAAAGAAAAAATTTATTCCATAAAAAAGATACCTTCTATAAGGGGGACATGAAGCCGAAACCGTTAGAAGAAATAACAAAACCAAAAGGCAAAAAAAAACATAAGCAAAATGAAGCAGAGTTAATTGAATCAAATATCATCATGGGTGCCTGGTTGCGGGTAAGATAGGGGTCTCGTGTATCTCTTTTGGTCTTCACTTTCTTAGTTTGAGATTTTGGGAGGGACTTAAGAAGATTCTCATCTTCCATATACCCGTCACCCTTATCGAACCATGAACTGAAAGAACCAGTGTCAACTTGTGTTGATGCAGTGGATTATCGTTGGAATAATCCTTGCACCTACAGATGAAGAGAGTGAGGGAAAGAGATAGTAAGACACAAGGTTTATAGTGGTTCATCTCTTTCTCTTGGGGTAGACTACATCCACTTAACATGTACTAGGTGTTGGGAGCCTAAGTGGCTCCCATGGTATTACAAGAGGTTGTAATTATGTGTTTAGTAAGTGGGAAAGAGTCTTCTTTTATAGGAGAAGGAGACTCATTCCTTTACATGTTTTCCAATGTGGGACAAGAGTCATATTCTAGTCTTCAAAGTGCTGTGTGAGGGCATGTTGGTGAGACCAGCAAAGTGACTTCTCGATAAGGTCTTGACTGCTTCCGAGTACCGTTGCGTAGCTTATATGTCGAGTTTCGAGATGTAGGTGGTGGTTGGGCCCCGTCATGGCTCGTGGACCCACAAAAAAGATGTCACTTATGCTTGATGGTGTAGGCATATTAGCCATAATAGTGGCTACACCTACAATTCCCCTAAGTAAGAGAACCTTCTTGGTTGGGTAGTTTAAATCAAGTCACCAAGCACAAGTGACACCAATGTGGCGCCTAGCCCTACTAGTCCCCGAGCTCCGCAAGCAAGAATGGTCTCTTCAAACTGCTTTCCAAAGTACTGGCGGTTCAACTTGCTAGCGGAAACTAATTCTTGCCGGAACATCTTAGCGGTTCAATTTGCCTTGGTTATCAAAGTTTGACGGTTCAACTTGCTAACGGAATATCTTGGCGGATCATCTCACCTGAATAGTCTTGGCGGGTCTCCCCCGTTAACAAGACCCACTCCGAATTCCACCCTGAAACCCGAAGTAAATTCTGCGGGATCCACCTCCAAGGAGCATTTACCGAAAATTCAGTATAATCTGCCTTGAAAATGGACAACCCTTACCTGAAAAATTCTAAATAAACACTTCTATTATAAATCATCCATCCTCAACTCCTAGAGCCATCCTGCTCCCCAAGTTTATCACATTCCCCAAAATACAACAAGCCTTAATCAACTAACAACTATCTCAAATGGTTATCAGAGCATATCTAATAATGAAAGAGAAACAATGAATAAAGAATAAGCGGAAGCAGCCTCTGACTATGCCTCAACTCCATGTACGCTCGACCTCAATTAAGCTTAGCCTGCAAACTGGGCATTTAAAACCAATGGCCCAAGGAAAAGTAATTTAAAAACATTAGAGTGAGTGGACGAAAAATAATCAAGTAACTGATCGCAAAATAACTAACCAAACTTAATTACTTTCCCATTTTTCGATAATTAAGAAATCTGTGGCATACAAGTGTTGATAAAACCTTTCTAAAGAAAATCCCAAGAAAACGGACTAGCCCCGCTAGTCAAAATAACGACAAAGATAAATAATAACCTTCGTAAAAGAAAATACCAAAATAATGGATTAGCCTCGCTAGTCCAAAACAACATTAAAGGTACACAAAGACCTTTGTAAAATGAAATATCGAAAAGATGGACTAGCCTCGCTAGTCAAGAAAATAAATATAAAATAAGAAGCAGCTATAGCCATACAACTGAGCCTCCCAGGCTCGGGTGCCTCCCAGGCAAAAGTACTCCCATACTCCCTACACCTTCACGTCATGATAACGGAGAAAGTGCAGGGCTTGTGTGATGCCACCGGCAACATCACATCACCATTAGGGCGGAAAGGGCTTGCGTGACTCCACTCATAACGTGGTAGCCACATCGCTTCGTAAAGCAGAACAACATGCTAGCATTAGTAATATATTATCCGACAAGTATGGCATAAAGAAAGAAACTAAAATCCATGTGAGTTTCCCCGAAACTCATAACTAAAGCATAGGTACGATTCCTAACCATACTCGAAGAATTGAAAGAGCAAAGAATTTAAATAAATTAAATGACGTGTTCCACACGTTAAAATACTCAATGAAATACAATAACTCAAGTAATTATCATGTTTCGAAAATTAGCCAATACACAAATCCTTAATGTAGTCTCAAATCCGGAAATCAAAAGAATATCATAACTTAAATACTAAAACAATTACCCAACTCAAAATCCATAAATCATTAACGAAAAGTTAATCAGTACGTCGATATCAAATAATTTCTGATCTAAGTCATAAGCCAAAATTATAATATAAGCTTGATAAAAATAATAACGATAACTTATAAAGTCATGCATGCATATTTAATAAAAATCAAAATGTCCACTCACAGATTTGGGTCAGGCGACGAAACCCGAATCGCCACTCAAGCGAGGTCCTCTCATATCCTACCACAATAATCATGCTTAGGACCCAAACTTCAATTTCGAAAAAATAAATACTTAAATATAAACACCCAACACTCTTCCGCTTAACCCCCTACCCTTACTAAGGTTAAGTTTACCGGATTCACATCAAACTCCACCACAACCTTAATTCATCGATTTTAACATTCTAGAATAGATACAAATGAATCCAACGGCCGGATTTTTATTCTAACAACCGCCAAAATCCTCAATTTTTGAAAAATCTCAAACCCAACCAAAACTCCTCCAAAAATTCCAAACTTCACATCATTAGACTCCATTCATTAAAACAAACTCAAAAACATGCAAAACTACCCCTAAGAGGCGACCGGCAGCCTAACTCCAGCGACCTCCTATGCTCACCAAAATTTGATACAATCTTCCTCTCAACACGCACAACAACTTTCTTAACTAACACAAAGTCTAATTCCAAGCCTAACTAGGGTAATCGAATGAAAACAACCAAAAATCTCAATTCTCAAACCCTAGAACTTCCACCCAAAAATCCTCCTTACACTTAGAATTGGTTAATTACCTTCTAGAGTATTGATGCACTGAGAAATGCCTTCAAGATGAGCCAAAAGTCTCCAGCTATAATGGCCGGAGGAGGGAGATTCCGGCAGAAATTCCTCCGCTGCACAGTCGGCTTCCGGTCGATCTTTCTCCCTCACGACGGCGCTAGGGTGGCTCCCATCGGTCCAGGAAGAGAGCTGGGTCGATGGCCGACCGATTAGAACTGGTGCAGCGGTCTGTGGTGGCCGAACGGCGGCAGACGAAGGTGGAGAGTCCGGCGGGGTCGGGAGAGCTCGCGGGAGAGGAGAGAGAAGGGAGAGAAAAAAAATGGGCTTTTTCCACCCCGGTCCAACACTTAAACACCCAAAAATAAAGCCTAATAAAAATTTACCTTTTTTACCAACTAATGTTTACCTTTTTTATCTGATAACTTTTACATGCTAACTTCGATTTTAATGTATAGCATGTCCACGAATTCGTATTAACGTCCTCTACGACTTCCTTAAAGAAATTTTCTCAAAATAATTTTCCTACAAAAAGTCAACTCTAGGGTCATTTAACAACAAACGGTTACTCAAAACAGTAAAAGACCAAAGTAATACCAAAAGTAAATAACCGCAATTTAACTTAAGAACCGGGATGTGACACACGTAGTGAGGTAAGTCTTGGTGGCGAATCTCATTTGCTTCTCCCAAAGCGGTGAGGCATGTTCTTGGCGGTATAACTCGTCTTTTTCGCTCTCTCCCATGGTGAGGCAAGTTACTAGCGGTTAAACTTCCCTAGTCTCTCACAACCGGTCACTAGGCCATATACTTCATCAGACGACAGTCCAAGCCTGTCGTCTAATGTTTTTTTTTATGTCGTCTGAGGAGCTGTCGAGTGATGGACTATCAGACGACGGAGAATAGCCGTCGTCTGATAGGACATCACACGACATATCTTATGTCGTCTGAGAAGAGAGAAGATTGAAAAATTTCAGTAAACGCACCACAGTTAAGTGTGGACTGAATCAGCATCAAAAAATTATAAAATCATATCACAAGACACATCAAATGTCGTCTATTTTGTATACCTACCACATATAAGTGTGGACTGATTGGAGAATAATTTGATTTATTAGATTTTTCTATCTAATCACACTTCAATAAAGTGTCGAGTGTGTGAGCTTACAACGTCAAAAATTTGTAATATATGTGGTTATATAGAAGATCTAATGTCACTTATCTGTCGTCTAACTTTGTAAACTATTATACATTTTGCTAGTTGTTCTGTCAGACGACATTTAATTGTACTTTCAATTCTATTCCTACCACAAACTTTTAACTTTTCCGCTTAGACTCTACAATGTAACCACATTTAAATGTTGTCTGAAAGAAGGATTATCATAGTTTATCATGGTTTTTGTCGTGCCGAGGTACTTCACTCAACATATAAGTGTCGTGTGATTGAAAAATAAAAAAGTTCAATCAACATTTTGTCTTGTGACTCCAGCTCACACTGCATATTTGTGTTGAGGTTATGTTGCTTGTTATAAAACATATGTTGTCGCTATAAATTGAACTTCATATATAAAGAAAAACCAAGAATAAAAGAACAAAAGAACAAAAGAAACAATACTTCATTGAACTTTGATAATCCACTTCAATTACAAAATCATTTGAAGTGTAGGAATCCATGAAAATAGCTACAATACCAACTTGTCCTAATCTATATACAACTGCATTTTCATTGCTCCTCCGGCAACTTTAAATCACATTCCTTTCTCCTATGTCCTGTCAAAAATCTGTCAAAGTTCCACTCTCATTGCAAGAACTGATTTGCCAAATAGATGATAAAAAGAAAAGGGAAAACCAAATTTATGTTCACACGAGTCACTAGTACATGCAATATGTAAGAATTTCTTTAAAATAGGCAGTATCAATAACGTTAAGAAGGAAAAGAATAGTTTAATGGAGAAAGACCATCATACCGATTCATGTTGGCTGGAAATGTGTTTCTTGGTTAGACAGACTCTACCAACTGATGCAGCCAAAAGAATAAAATGATCCAAGTTACATTAGAAGTTAAAATATTTGTAGATAACATTACTATTTATAAATCAGGCACATTCTTTGGATGACTTTGTAAAGTAAAGTTTCCAACTACGACATATAAGTAGTACCAGATTAGACAATGCTTCCCCATATAAACTAGAAAGTATAATATCAACCCTTACCATTGGAACATCTGGGATGTCTATGTGGCCCTTGACCATCTTTTTCTCCTCTCCGGTGATCCATTCCCCTGATAATGTAAATTTCAGATAAACCATAGAGAAAGAAGAAAAGAAACATTTATACAATGCAGCCAATTACCTTTGAATTTCAGGGTTAGTTCATATGTGTAGCCGACGCGTTTCTTGTTTCACAGTCACCAAGAATGCCTGATCACTCAGTAAAGATCAACTCGTGAGGGATGATGAGTCATTAGGCTAGTATTGTATCACCAGACTCAACATGATAATAACCTCTAGTCTCAACTGAAATAACATAATTAAGGAATGAAACATGACAAAGATTAGGGAAAACAAGAAAAACAAAATGGAACGGTGAATTTAGTAAGCATGACAATTGAATACGATAAATCCAAAGCTCTGGAACAATAAATATGCTTTAGGAATGAAAAGAAATTCCTAGAATCAGCTTTCTCATAAATGGAATTTGGCATACAAGAACAATGACAAAATTAATTAAGACCCACATCCCCTACGCATTTTGAGACATCTGATATTTCTGCACAGCCCCCTTGGAACTCCACGGAACCCACTGATGCAAGCAACTCCTGCAAAAGAGCTAATCATTTAATTTCAAAGCTAAAGCAATGATAATGAAGAAGGTAGCAGCTCAACAAAGGGGTACCTTTATTGTATCCGTCGCCCATTTATTGACATTCTTCTCCTCCCAAGTTCTAGCCTAAATAGGAACATACATGTTGTTAGACTAATAAGTGCGAATCTAAGATTTAGAGATTGATCGAAAAAAGAGAATACGAAGATTAAAGTATGTGTTCTACAACCATCCTATGTGGGAAATCCTTAAGCATTATTGTTACAAACTGTTTTGCAATATTTGGGCAGTACATACTGTATATATCTATACTAAAGGGAAATCAATCATAGATCATCCAATATTCCAACTCTTATGAGACTTTTTGTCTCTCAGCATCTTACTATATATTTATCTTGCTTTTGCACCAAAAACATTATACTGAAAAACTTATGTTCATAGTACCTGATTATTAGACAAATTCTCCATGAGCTATTAAGTTACATCAACTACACCATAGGCATGCTTGTGAAGAAGTCAGCAACCTGAAAGCCATAAGATATGAAGAATTGATTGCGATTGCCAGTACCATAAATCTTTTACATCAAAAGCTTGTAGTGCATAATTGAAAGAAAACATCATCAATTTTACTATTAACCTTGACGTCTTTGCCATGAAAAACCTGATTGTAATCATATATCCAACCTAAGATTAAACAAAACATATATATAAACACGAGATATCAGTAAAAAAAAAAAAATTCAAATTGAGAAACAGAATCCCTAACCCCCAATTTCAAATTCTCATACCTTAAAAAGTTAATCAATGCATTGCAATATAGCCCAGCGAGGCAATTTAACAAACACCTGGCGTGCGTAAGGTTTACCTTCAAGCACCATCCCAAGATGGCGAAGTACGAGCCCTTCTCAATTGCAACGTCGTGTTCACGATCAGACCAGGTGGACTCCTTCCACTCCTCGGGTCTTGATAAGCTCTTCTTGAGAAGCCCTCATATTCTCATGCGCAAAACACAGACACTTCCTGGAATCGGCTTTCTTCATATTCTCTTCCTTCTTCTCTCTCTCTTTTCTCTTCTGTAGAAACGTTAACCCCTAATTTCACATTCTCGTAAATCAACCCTAACTTTATTTCCTAATCTTTAAAGAGATTAAGAAGAAGAAGAATCAAAGAAAGGAAAACGACTTACCTTTATGTTCCATGAAAGAAAGCAAGAACAGAGAGAACGAGATGAGAGGAGAGCTGGAGATAGAGGAGAGGAGAGGAGATATGATAATGAGGTGTTTATTTCGACAAGTATGATGATGAGGTGTTGAGAACTGGAAAGGTTCTAAAATTAAAAATGGTTTTAATTTTAGAAATGAGGGAGATGCACCGCTCTACATTTTAGAGTCCCGCCTTTCATTTTAGAAGCCCGCCCTCATTTTCAATTTTTTTCATAGCGTTCCCAATGATAAAAGTTTTCGTTTAGATAAAAGTGTTAACTTTTAAAAGTATTGCTCAGACGACATATATATGCCGTCTGAAGTTACTAAGCAAGATTCGATTAACGTTGACCGCATCGAACAAGACGCGAACTTTATCGAAAATGCATGAATTTTGTTCTACATCCATAATTCACTATCATGATGACATCTGACACTCAAACTTAAAAAAATCTATTTCCGTCATTTGAATCACAACATGCGTACTAATGTGCTAGAACATGTTTATTAAGTTATTTGTAAACATACATCTTTATAAGGCAATTATATGCAAGAAACAAAATTTACCTAATCAGACCGTTGAATATGATCGTAGTACTTAAATATGTATGTGGTAGAAAACTTACCTATTTTCGATAACTTATAGGTCTCAATCATTAGAGTCAACTTCATATATACATAAACGTTCCTATTCTTCCTCATGGGGAGCTATATGATCGGTCGATAAACGGGTTTGAATGTTCGCATAAAATAGTTTCGTTGACACTAGATGATGGTATAAGAATTGACGAATCCCAACTTTAAGTATTGGTCGGTCTAGATAAGAGCGTTTTCGTTTAGATAAAAGTGTTGACTTTTAAAAGTATTGCTCAGACGACATATATGTCTGAAGTTACTAAGGAAGATTCGATTAACGTTGACCGCATCGACCGAGACACGAACTTTATCGAAAATGCATGATTTTGTTCTACATCCATAATTCACTATCATGATGACATCTAACACTCAAACTTGAAAAAAATCTATTTCCGTCATTTGAATCACAACATGCATACTAATGTGCTATAACATGTTTACTAAGTTCTTTGTAAACATACATCTTTATAAGGCAACTATATACATGAGACAAAATTTACCTAATCTGACCGTTGGATATGATCGCAGTACTTAAATATGTATGTGGATGAAAATTTACCCATTTTCAATAACTTATAGGTCTCGATCATTAGAGTCAACTTCATATATAGATAAACTTTCTTATAGCTTCCACAAGGAGAAGTACATCATCGTTTCATCAAAGTGTCCAAACTATTACATAGAACTGTTTTCCTACTCTTAACGGGAGTTTGAAAACCGATTAATCAAAAATATAAGTTTTGGTCAGAGGAGATAAGGGCGTTTCCGTTTGGAAAATATGCACATTTTATGTTGACCACTTATTTACAACCTCAGACGACATATAATCGCTGTCTCACATTGAAAAAAAGTGAGGGAAAACTCTAGCGCCCAAATTCAAATATTTCAGGTCCAGACGACATTTTTATGTTGTGCGATGAATACATTAAGGTTGGCGCCCTCTCCCAAACTCAAATGAATTGACTATTTTAAGTTCATACAGACGACATATTAACCTCGTCTGATGAATAGATTAAAAGGTTGAGCCATTTTTCAAACTTATATTTCATGTTCCCTCAGACGACATTTATATGTCATCTTATTAAATACAATAAAAGGTAACCAAACTCAATATTTAATTATAAATTGAGTATTTTAGGGTCAGAGAGACCACTTTCATATGTCGTCTGAAGTTATACATTACAAGGTTCGTACACTCAATTTTATGGGTTTGTTATACGTCATTTGTTTGTCGTCTGAATAAGTGAATTTAAGGGTTCAAAATGGAGGTATAAATCAAAGATTTATGGTTGTTTCAGACGACATTAATATGTTGTTGGACGAAGTATATAAAAAGGGGATTAAAAGTAGATTTCGCATTCTTTCACAGACAACTTTTATATGTTGTCTGACGTATTACCATAAAGTTGCTAAATGTTGCTTTTTTACACTGCATATATATGCCGTCTGAAATTTTGCATATGACAGACAAATTGAGCAACATCCAGAAGTATGAAGGGAGCATGGCACTCATACGACTTATACTTCACAAATGTTGTCTGAAGGGTCGAAAAATTAATCAGACGACACAAACTCAAAATCATCCAAAATATGTCGTCTGAAAAGTGTCGTCTGATGATGTATATGGCCTAGTGGGTGAGGAAAATCCCTAGTGGTTAATCTTCGTTAGTCTCTCACAAGAGGTGAGAAAAATCCCTAACGGTTAATCTTAGCTAGTCTCTCACAAGCGGTGAGGAAAATTGTTTGGGCGGCACATTTTTTGTTCTCTCATTCAACGAGGGTCTCTCATCGAAGAAGGCAAATTCTTAGCATGCAATCATAGCACACTAGATTCTCGCTTGGTGAGACACCTCACAAAAGGTGAGGCGAATTCCTAGCGGTAAAACTTCACTAGTCTCTCACATAGGGTGAAGTAAAGTGTTGTTCTCTCACAAGCGGTGAGGCATCCCACAAGCGGTGAGGTAAATTAATAGTGAATAATAATCGTTAATCTCTCGCTTTGCGAGGTATCCCGTTTGCATGAGGCTTCTTCATGTGGTTCGTCATATCTTCCAAGGTCCACTTGCATGTGAGGATGGACTTGAGCATGCTCCTTATGCGTAACTTTTGAAAAATCCACCACATTTTTGTTCCTAAATAAAATCGTTAGGGGATTATCTTTATTCTTGGCGTTTTGACGCTTGATGGACAAGCGGTTGCCCAAGAATAATAGTTGGGATAATCCCGTTTCATTTGTAGCTTATTAGCGTTACAAAAATATGGTTTGCTTGTGTGCCGGGTAGTCCCCTGACTTTGAATATTGGTGGAGCAGATCCATGCGAGACGGGTAGTCCCCGGGCTTTGAATGTTGGTGAACGGATCCATGCTTACACATTCTTATTGTATATGCGAATGCGTAGAAGTCCTCGAGTTACGCTTGTTAATTAGGGATTGCTCGGATATTTGTGTGTTTTAACATAGTGATACGAATAAAATTTAGCAAACGACATAGATAAAGTCTACGCATGCATCTTTTACTACTTTTACAAACAACACCAAGTGGAATAATTGGAGTATTTTATGTTAATGATATGAAGCATGGTGAGGTAATGATCATTAATGCTTAACTAAAACATGATAGAGTTGTTTTGCAAGTTGGGTATTGTGAGCGGGTAGGCGTTGTGTTGCTTGTGGGGTACTGTGACTTGATTAGGTTGTAGCCATGCTCGAAACCGCTAACAATTTCTAACCCCATCATATTTTAGATAAAAGTCTTAATGTCACAACATCTCTAAGCACGACATGATTTGTTTACAAAGATTTCTCATGTTCATCTAATTGAATAGAAACATGACATGTAATCATAGCAAGTACTAGTAGTGAAGTTGCTAGCTAATAACATTTTGCATTTTGTGCTCATGTTTAATGGCATTTTATAGCAAGTCCACCCTTACCCCAAAAGCAAGACCCAGGCCTTCGCCATATAAAACGAAAACCCAGCCAGAAAAAACCTCCCTCCACCCATGAAATTTCTTTAACCTGGGTCATCACCTGGGTCAGACCCATGACCCAAGCAAAGGAATTTGATGACCTGGGCCTTCCGAGCCACCTCAGCTCGCCTGCACCCCACCACATGACGTTGGCCACGTTGTGGCACTGTGACGCCCAGGCCTCAATGTGTTGCTCTCCTGCGTCTCTGGCACAACCGAATCAAAGACAGAGCGAGACGCATGCCGGAAAGGTTAGACGACATCGTCGGTGGAAGATCACCGGCGAATCCCAAAAACGCAGAGAAAATGATGTATTTAAAAAATAGAAGCAATTCGTGAAATTAAAGGTAAGAGAAGATAGAGAAGGAAAAGGTGATCACAACCATACCTCTAGCAAACGATTTGGTTGCCAGAAACCCAAACCCTAGTCGAAAAAGCAAAAGCTTCCCAGAGTCGATTCGATCACCACGGTGAATGCATGTGAAATTGATGATGGGGGTTTAGGATAGGGAAGAAAGAGGATGGTTTTGGCCAACTCTGGCGTCGTGGGGTGGCCAGAATCGACGGCGTCGTCTTGGGCGGTCAGAGTGCAACACAGCTCTTGGTCTTCTTCGAAGAAGAAAGAGTTGACATGATTTGGGTCAGTTGACTTGAGTTGGGTTTTTATAGAGAAAGTGAACGGCCCATATTTAAAATGAAGAGATCAAACAGTTGAGAATTAATCACGAATTTCTAATTTCTGAAAAATAATTTTGTTTTATCGAAACTTTGATAAAACATAGAAAATAGTTCGACGTACTAAAAAATAATCTGAATATGTTTGTGGCCACGTGTCGACGCGTACTACCACACACGAGCCTTAAATCGAAGACTTGACATTTCAGGAAAAACTCAAAAATAAACCGAACATATAAAATACCAAATATAAAATTTATTAAACAGTCACTGCCACGTGGCGACCTATAAACTAAAATTGTGAGTGAAAACTACAGTCCAATTTCATTACCACGTAACGACCCAGGTCACCCCCATGACCCAAGTCTTCCCAACGAAGACCCAGTGGGTGGACTTGCTCTTAGGTAGACAAGTAAAGCATGACATTAGTTTGTGAAGCATAACAAGTGTTTTTACACAATGTTGTAGCTAGGCATGATTGAAAGTAGGAAAGCATGTAATGGCATGGCATCAGCTCTTTGTAAGAGCGTATATCAAAATATAGATTGTTCTTATCTTATGACGACTTGAAGTGAATTGGAGTGAAATTTGCTTAAGTCCCTGAATCTAGTTGGAATTGTCCAAACATGCTGCTCTATGTGATTGGGGAATGACCGCCAATAGCTCGTTGTGACCTTATGCACAAGAAGATACCCGGTTTTAAGTGATTCAGTTTCCTCCAACCAAAATAAAGAAGGGATTAGTAACTTATACTTGTAACTTTCTTGTTGCCATGTTTGAATGGTTATTGCATTCGAATGGTAATTCTAACAAAATACGTATATAAATATGATCAAGTATGTTAACCCTGAAGGTATGAGTCTAATGATCATAAGCTTTGCATCATATAAACACATGTATTAGTGAACTAGGGTCAGTAATTACTTGATGAACCATAAGTTTGTTTCATACATGCACACATATGGGTATATGCATGGGTGAGAATGCATCACACATATCTTGTAGCTAGGCGTTGAAAATTAATATTAGTTGGGTATCAATATGTTTGACATTTGCTAAGTGTGGCTACTCATGCGCACATATGCCCTGTGTATATGCAATTTGCAAGACAATTATATCATGCTTTTTTATGAAGTCAATGTTCGCAAATTTATATGTATATGTCAGATGCATTATGATTACCCAAAACGAAGAGCTAGTATATTAATATGTGTGGTCATATTCAAGTCCCTCGTGTCTAGCTATTGGCTCATCTTATATATGGTGTATACAGAAGAATGTATGGCACATTTGAAATTCAATTATGAGTTGCACTTCACATTTAGTAGTAAATCAGAAGCTATACCAATTGCAAAGAAACTTTAACTAAATATGGCAGGCATATGTTTTGGGTTTGCACAGTGGTGAGTATGAGATTCAACTTTGGCAGAGTCTTTAGCGTTGTTAGTGTGGTGGAAGAGACTAAGCTCTACACTTCTCTGCGCGGACCAATTCTAGGCGGACTGGTCCTTTGCCGCAACTAGGCGGTTCATTTCTCCAGGCGATCAAGAAAGAGCGGTTTGCTCGTTAGGTCGACGCTGCTTTTCTTAGCGGTGGTGTAACGCTGGGCTACTGTGCTTGGGTGCAACGCCAAGTTGGGCGGCATGAGTTTGGAGAGCGGTGAGTGGTGAGAGCAAACGGCTTTGTCCCGAATTGTTGTGCACTAGAGAATCCAAGCTCGGTAGATAATCAAAACCGATGATCTCAAATTTAGCGGTACAACTTGGAAAAAATTCACCATGGTGGTAATTGATCTGGCAAAGTGTATCTAGCTTGATGAGCGGTGATTGATCTGGCAGGTGTGATGGTGCTGACGCAAAAATTGAACTTCCGTCTTAAGGTTTTTTTTTTTTTTTTTTTGGGTTACCATTATGGGTAACCATTGATTAAACTTGGGCTTAAGTTGTCGTTTAAGGATTTAGAATGAGTTAATGACATTTAAGAAAATGTTTGAGAGGACTTAGCTCATCGAAGGTGTGACGAAACCATTTGTATCGACTTCCCATAGACAGCACCAATGTTGATGCAATGGATTATCGTTGGAATAATCCTTGCACATACGGATGATGAGAGTGAGAGAAAGAGATAATGAGACATGAGGTTTATAGTGGTTCATCTCCATCTCTTACAGTAGACTATATCCACTTAACATGTACTAGGTGTTGGGAGCCTAAGTGGCCCCCATGGTATTACAAGAGGTTGTAGGAGAACGAGGCTCATTCCTTTACATGTTTTCCAAATTAGGACAAGAGTCCTATTCTAGTCTTCAAAATGTTGTGTGAGGACATGTTGGTGAGGTCGGCAAGGTGACTTCCCGGTAAGGTCTTGGCCGCTTCCGAGTACCGTTGTGTAGCTTGTATGTCGGGCTTCGAGATGTACATGGTGGTCGGGTCCAGCCATGGCTCATGGGCCCACAAAGAGGGTGTCATTTATGCTTGGTGGTGTAGGCATATTAGCCATAATAGTGGCTACACCTACAACTTAAGCATATGCATGATGACCAATAGGATTTTCATTTTCTTGATCACCCCAACAGAACTCAGCTTGACCTGCACTAGATTCTACCCAAGTAGCATCTGTATTATCAACGCTTATGAAAATGTCATTATGCTCTCCAAGTTTTTCTTGATCGTCTGGAACAATGCTTTCGCATTTCTCTTATATTATTGGAACAATTTCTTATTCTCTCTAAGGTTTAGAGAGTGTGCTGCAAAGGATAAGGACGCTGAAGATATTAATGACGATGGGAAGCGAGCAAAACATGCACGAGCTCTTATTCCACAACCACTACAAGTGGAGCAACTAGGGTTTGTAGCAAACCTAGAAGGCACGCTTGAAGCTGTTGCTCTTTTGAGAGCAGTAGCTCCAAGAAGCAGAGACATTCCCACGACAGCCACAACAAACCTAAAGCTAAGGATGTCAACTCTATGGTGGCAGGTTATGTGGTCTCTGACACTGGCACAGTGTCGGAGGTGGAGATGTCACCCAACTCGGAGTGATCCCTAGTGGTAATCTAGAGTTGCATGGTATGTTAACAAAATTATCATGAAGAGCAATAGTTGGGTACACCGTAATGGTCTCTAGTCCTGAAATTTCCCTTTTTCTTTGCTTCGAATTCATGCAATCCTTTAGGTGTTGTCAGCTTTTATTTTTTCGCTTTGGATTCATAGTTTTGGATTTCCTTCGATTGTAGTTTTCTATTTCATTTTGAATAACGATTTGTTGAGTCTAGAGTCTATAATGAACTATTGCTTGACCAAGCATTGTTTTACCCAATTGGTAATTTGGGTAGCTCCTCTAAAATAACACAAATTACCAACGTGACTTGGTAGCTCGTTTAGAGGAAACTTATCAGCTGTAATATTTTGAAAAATTAGCATTTTGTTTATCAAATAATGAAGTCGAGAACCAATTAATTGCACCCAAAAATTTTGCACCGACGTTAGTTTTATTACTTAGAGATCCTAGACGAAATTAAAGAATCTGAGGCTACACTAAAACTAGCAGCGGTGGTATACTAGTGTCAAGCGTTGATCAAAAGTTTCTTGAGTTGATTGAGGAGGTGAATCCAGATCCAAATCAGGAACCGGGTCCGGATCGAGATCCACTTTAGAATTTGGTCGATTTGAACCTGCTTGAAATGAGACGTGGTTTTGAAGTTAGAGTTCACCGGCATCTGAAGATAACCAAGGAATTGCTCAAAAGTGATTACCAGCTCTTGCCTAAATACTCCTAGATGTAGGTGGAGTGAGCGACATAATTTCCAAGCTTATGTGCATTGAAATTGAAGAGTAAATCCTCAAGATGATTGGAATGTGTTTGATTGGTGAATTCTCGAAAGAGTATGACGAGATGGACACCGTTGATAAGAAATAATCAGTAAAAAATGCCACGTAGTTAAAGAAATCATGTGTGAAACCTAGGTTTTACAGAAAATGAACGAAGAGGAGCAGGAGGGTGGGGGAAGCGTAATTGGAAAGCATATCACCATGCACATCGATCGCACCCTTGGATTTGGCACCGACTTCATTTTCATCCTGGGATTGAAACAAAGTAACTAAGGACACAATCAAAACAATGGTGGAAGAAACTAAGGGATTGCAAGATACTCTTAAAAATTAGTGTAAAATCAATCGAATGAATGCTGGTAGGGCTAGATTTGGTACGGTTACCGGGTTTTTTGTCAAAACCGCCAACCAGCCAACTCTTGAGCGGTATTGGCTGGTAATGGTCATGTGCCGAGATATTAATATGGGCCAAATTTGTTAGAAGCTTAGTCTAATTTCTGAAAAAACTTTATTATGGTACATTGTTAATGACCCATTCCAACTGTTAAATGCCCATGTTCAGTCCAATTATGCCACACATGAGGGGGGGGGGAGGAAACCAACAACAACCATGCAAGTACAAGTGTAACAGTATTATGCTAGACACAAACCATAATAAAGACAACTAAAACATAGATGTACACATGAACTCCACATATAGTGTTGGACACAGTATTAAGATACAATAAGAGCAAGTGAGCAACAGAAATCATAGTTTTCATTCAAAAGAAGTCATGGCAAGAACAATTAGTTATACAAAAACACTAGAAACACAACAAATCCTCTGAAATCAAGACTAGAATCACTCATATCCACAAAAATCATATCAAATCACAACAAATCAACACAAAGCTTAAATCGCTAGGCCCTAAATTGCTCTATGAACCCTAGATCTTCAAAAAATCAACACAAATCTTTCAAAACCCTAGATCTTTAATTTGAGTTTTACCTGAGTTGAAGAATCGACTAGGTTCAGTCTCTGAAACTTGGATTTCGTCCTCGTGTTAGAGTTTTGTTTTTCGCATATTGAGAGGGAGAGAGAGAGAGAGAGAGAGAGAGAGAGAGAGGGTAGGGGTTAGGGTT